>NC_069662.1:5339342-5653421 GCF_027244095.1 Hemicordylus capensis | reverse complement strand
ATAACAATATACCCAGAGAGAGGAGTTAAAGCGAAGCAGGGACAGGATGATAGATTCCTGTCTGAAGTTGCCTTTCCACCCCTCTTTCTGAATATGAATGTTATCGTGAGAGGAAGGCTTGTTCTGCTCATACCCAGGATATTTGTATCTCTCACAGAAAGGAGGATTATTTCCTGTTCAGTCCAGAAGAATAAATCCTCATTTCACTTCAGTGAACATGATCAATTGACGAGAGAAATATGGGGAATCCACCCCTGTTGATTAATTACATTCACACAGCCCTGTTTCCCAGCATGAACAGAATTCTCCCAGCAGTTTGGAAGAAAGGCACAGCCTCCTGAAAAACCCTGCCAGGAATCCCTATTTATTTATTATTTATTACATCTGTACACTGCCCCAAACCTGTGTCTCCAGGTGGTTTACAGCACAAAACAAAGCCGAACAAACAAAATTTAAGCAATTTAAAAGCACAATTCTAGTTAAAAGGCTTGGGTTAAAAAAATGCATCTTTAAAGGCCTTTTAAAAGCTGTCAGAGATGGTAGGCTCTTATTTCAGCAGGGAGCACATTCCAAAATCTCAGGGCCATAACAGAGAAGGCCCATCCCTGAGTGGCCGCCAGACAAGCTGGTGGCAACTGCAGACAGACCTCTCCAGATGATCTCAAAGGGCAATGGGGCTCATGGTGAAGAAGGCGTTCTCATAAATGCCCTGGGCCTAAGCTGTTTAGAGCTTATAGGTTATCACCAGTTATCCTTGAAAATACCTGACGGAGACTCCCTCAGCTCCTTCCTTTATGAGCCCATTGCTTCCACTAATTTGATCTAATTTAAATAACCATTGTCTTTCTTCCTTTCTACCACACTCTGCAATTCTACACTCCAGGCAAGATGACTGCCCCACAAGTCGACCTCAATCGAGCAGATCGTGAGCAGATTACCAATGACACTTCACCCTTGACCCTCACCTGCATGGTCCAAGGGTACTTTCCCGAGGATAGTTCTTCTATCCAGTGGTTCCAGGATCACAGTGCCTTGTCAGAAGACAACCTTGTCAGCACCCAGGTCATGAAGGAGAACACCAGCTATTTTTCGTACAGCAGCCTGATAATCCCCCAAACTGAGTGGAATAGAAGGTCATTATACACATGCATGATTGTTCCTGAAGGCCTTGAAAAAATGAAGTTCACTCAGAGGGCCGTGGAGAACTCCCAGGGTGAAAAATGAAGATTCTCCTTATCCAGCATTTTGTCCCCTTCCTTTCATCCGAGAGTTTTCTCTAGCCTTGTCAGATTATCTAACCCCATATAAATAATGTCCATGCATGTTTGTGTGGCCAATTGTTGAATAAAAGAGAACCCACTCACAGATATTGCTAGCTGTGGTTTCTTCCTGAACGTTCAGTGACTTGTGTGAGAAGGGATGTTTGTGTGTAGGGAAGGATCTGTTCCAGATCTGAGGGGGGAAAGGGTTAAAGTATCAATAACAATGCAATGGACTGTAAGGTTCCCAGTGAAAGGAAGCTGATCGGCAGTTATCCCTTCTGTATCCCATTTCTTTGGCAAACATTTCAGGCCTACTGTACATATGAGCAATCGTCCCGTTTTAACCTCACAACATCAACCCTGTGTGGAAGGTCAGGCGTTTGAGTGTGGGATATGTCCTTGGCCATCCCAGTGAGCTTCATGCCTTACTCATGATTTGAATTCAAACCATACATCCCCAGGCCAGCTCCCACATCTGCCCCACCACGCCTCACTGGCTTCCCTTCACACACTCAAAGGGGCGTTCTCCTTTTTCTTGCACGATGCAGAATTCAGAATCAAAGAGGCTGTTAATTACTGGCAAGTTTCCCCACAGAGCTTCCCTTGCCGCCCTCTCGGGCCCCCGCACCAGCCCCCTCCCTCAGCCAACCACCACATGGCCACTCCTTGGTTCCGCCATGGAATCTTGGCCTTCAAACCAGCCAATCAGGGCAGAGCTGCAGGCTCACAGCCTTATGAATGTGCTCCGTGTTCCCATATCAAACTCTGATCTATAGTACACAATGCAGCGGGAGCTTCCGCTCAAATGAAGCCACCACATGAGCACAGAAATGGAACCCATGAAGTTGCCACAGGATACAGTGTCCCCAACCAAAACAGATTTGGATACATGGGCACATGCACTGGAACACACGTGTACAACAAGGGATTTAAAACCCAGAGGAAAGCTGATGTAATGAAAGAGAAAAATGAGCTAATGCATTTTAAAATCACTTCCCATGTTCTCAAAAATAACAAGGCAGGTGGGCTAAAAATGTGATACATATATTTCCCATTCTTGACTTCAACACCTCATGCCTGTGCAGAGGTGTTTAGGGCAGGGGTGTTAAGACAGGCTAGCTCACAAGCCCAGGTGTTCTCACGATGGGGGTAAACCGGGCTGGGTAATTGAAGTCACTCATGATTACAGCCCTGCCTCACCCAGTCACTGTCAGTTGGATGTCATTGTAGTACTGCTCCTTGTCTCTTCTAACAGCTTCTGAAATTCCCTATTATGTTCCTTCCTGACGTCTTTATCTTTCTTGACTTCGGCTTCTCTCCTCTTCTTGGCAATTTCCCTCAACTGTTCTGACATCCATTGTGCTTTCTTCTGTTTCTTGGTCTTTGGCAGTCTCTTTTCACATTCATCCTGAACAACCTCTTTGATATTCCATATTTCCTCTGGTTGCCTATCAATGAGGTTCAGAACTTCAAAGTAGTTCCTGATGTTCTCCTTGAAAATCATGAGTACATTCTCAAGATCACATCGTGGAAGCTAGATTTGTTTTTCCGCTTTAGCTTGACTTGGAACGTGCACACAAGCAGTTCGAAATCTGTTCCACAATCGGCCCCCCAGCCATGTCTTGGCTGTTATAACTGAGCTCTTCCACCTCCTTGCACCAATAATGTAATTAATTTGATTTCTGTGTACTCCATCTGGTGATGTCCATGTGTATAGGCGCCACTTTGGTTGTTTGAATAATGTGTTAGCAATGAGGAGATAATGGCTTGGCAGAAACTAGTAAGTTGTTCTACTGCTTCATTTCTGTTTCCAAGGCCATATAGGCCATTTCGTCCTTACCTTTTCCAACTTTGGCATTCCAGTCTCCAATCACCAGCATCACCTTGCTTGCATGTTCTGCCAATTTCAGACTGAACTTCAGCATAAAACCTATCAACTTCCTCTTCTTCTGAATCAGTCATTGGGCCATAGACTTGAAAATCTGTGTTTTCAATATGTCAAGATGTCAATCTGTAGTTGATTCATTTCATTTTTCACTGTGTCGAGCTTTCCCATATTCATACTTCTTACGTCCAATGTTCCCATTGTAATTCTGTCTTTGCAGCTTCGGATTTTCTTTTCCCACATGGAAACATCAGCTGCCAGACATCCAAAAGGCTTTAGTCCAACCATGTCATAAACACCATCGGTACTCTGAGAGATCCCAGCTCTTCCTCAGTAACATGTTGAGACCCATCTGACCTGAGGGCCCCATCATCCGGCACTACATCAACCATCATTCCATTTTGTCTATCCATGTGGTTTTCTTGGTAAAATACAGGAGTTGGTTAACCATTGCCTCCTCCCATGCAGTATGAAACTATGCCTTTGTCATTGTCACTGAAGTGATCGCCCACCTCCAACACCTTCCTATATCACTGCTGCCCAATATAGGTATCTGCTTGCTTTAGCTGGGCAGCTGGGATGCCCTTTGGGCTTTGGGTGACCCTACTGGGAGTATGCCTCCTGGCGTATTTTGCTCATCCCTCCCAGGAACAACCCCTCCCTCCACGATGAGGCAGCATAGCGGGGGGGGGGGCACCTCTACTATAACCTGCTTGTAATTCAAGAACTAGCATAGCAGGAGTGGCCTGAGCTGCTTCCTATGACGTTTCTCCCTGATGTGCTAGTTTTCTCTTTAGGAGGAGGGTTTACCCCCTCCCATGGGCATTCATTCATAATCATCCCCTCACCCAAATTTTGAAAAGGTACAGAGGGGAGGAGAGCTGGTCTTAAGGAGGAGAGATGGTCTTGTGGTAGTGAGCATGAATTGTCCTCTTTCTTAAACAAGGTCCACCCTGGTTTGCATTTGAATGGGAGACTACATGTGGACACTATAAGATATTTGGAATGGGGCCACTCTGGGAAGAGCATCTGCGTGCTTGCATGCCGCAGGTTCCAAATTGCCATCTCCAAGATAGGGCTGGGAGAGATGCCTGCCTGCAACCTTGGAGAAGCTGCTGCCAGTCTGTGTAGACAGTACTGAGCTAGATGGACCAATGATCTGAGTAAGTATATGGCAGCTTCCTGTGTCCCTATATTCTATTCTATTACCTCACTCCAACTTCATTCTGCAGCAGGTATAAATCTAGCCTTTTACCAGATGCCACTGGGAGCCTACAGGCAGGAGTTGAGGGCATGCCCTCTCTCCTGCTGTTACTCTTCTGCAACTGGTACTCAGAGGCATCCTGCCTTTGAGGCTGGAGGTGGCCCACAACCCTCCGACTAGTAGCCGCTGATAGACCTTTCCTCCAAAAAGTTATCCAAACCCTTCTTAAAGCCATCCAGGTTGTTGGCTGTCACCACATCTTGTGGCAGAGAATTCCACAAGTTGATTATGCATTGCATGAAAAATTACTTCCATTTTTTAGTCCCAAATTTCATGGCAATCAATTTCATGGGATGACCCCTGGTTCTAGTGTTATTTGAGAGGGAGAAGAATTTCTCTCTATCCACTTTCTCCACACCACGCATGATTTTATAGACCTCTATCATGTCTTCCCTTAGTCATCTTTTTTCTAAACTAAATAGCCCCAGGTGTTGTAGTCTTGCCTCATAAGAAAGGTGCTCTAGGCCCCTGATCATCTTGGTTGCCCTCTTCTGCACCTTTTTCAGTTCTACAATGTCCTTCTTTAGATATGCTGACCAGAATTGCACACAGTACTCCAAGTGAGGCTACGCCATAATTTTGTATAAGGGCAATTTAATATTAGCAGCTTTATTTTCAATCACCTTTCTAATGATCCCTAACATAGAATTGGCCTTTTTCACAGCTGCCGTACATTGAGTCAACACTTTCAACAAGCTGTCCACCATGACCCCAAGATCCCTTTCCTGTATCAGTCACCAACAGCTCAGATCTCATAAGCATATACTTGAAGTTTTTTGTCCCAATGTGCATCACTTTACACTTGCCAACACTGAACCACATTTGCCATTTTGTCGTCCATTCATCCAGTTTGGAGAGATCCTTTTGGAGCTCCTCACAATCTGTTTTGGATTTCACTACCTCAAAATTTTTGGTCTCATGTGTAAATTAGGCCACCTCACTGCTTACCCCTACTTCTAGATCATTTATGAATAAATTAAAAAACACTGGCCCCAGTACAGATCCCTGGGAGACCCCACTTCTTACTTCCCTCCATTTTGAAAACTCTCCATTTATCCCTGCCATCTGTTTCCTGTCTTTCAACCAGTTAGCAATCCACTTATATACTTGTCCATTTATCACAGGACTGCTAAGTTTCCTCAAGAGTCTTTGATGAGGAACTTTGTCAAAAGCTTTTTGGAAGTCCGGGTAGACTATGTAAACTGGATCACCTTGATCCACACACTTGTTGACACTCTCAAAGAAGTCCAAAAGGTTGGTGAGGCAAGATTGACCTTTGCAGAAGCTATGCTGGTTCTCTCCCAGCAAGGCCTGTTCTTCTATGTGCTTTACAATTTGATCCTTGAGGATGCTTTCCATCAATTTGCCTGGAACGGACATTTAGCTAGACGGCCTGTAATTTCCCGGATCGCCCCTGGATCCCTTTTTGAAAATCAGTGTTACATTTGCTACTTTTCTAGGCAAGGCCTTTTCTTCTGTATGTTTAACAATCTTGTCCTTAAGTATGCTTTCCATCAGTTTACCTGACAACAATTTACCCAGCATCAATTTACCCGGCACTGTTCTGGGTCTATGACAACTCGCCATGGCGAACTCACAAGAGGTTATTTTGCTCCAATATGGTGTTCCGGTCATAATACTGCTCCAGAGTCAGTAACAATTATACTGTGGACTTGCAGACATCTAGAAGCCTGAGCATGTATACACTTATCCAAGCTCTGGCAATTGTACAGGGCTGGGCCCAGAAACAGAGTGGAGAAATTGATCTGCACCAGACATTTCAGTTCTCATGAGGCACAACCCCATATGTAGGAATGCAGAGAGATTCATTGTCAAAACATGCTTGTATTTGGTGTGGTGTTAGACTGTCTAATAATTTTCCTGTTTCCATGTCTCAGATTTCAGGTCACAGATTAATCCTTGTTTCTCCAAACATACCTCTACTTCACTGTAAAGTTACGTGTATGTCCTCCTTGTACTCTGCACATGCAAAGATCATTTGATACAGATAGCAAATATGTCCTAAGTTGTTGCCTCCGTGTATTGTTGCCATAGGTCCCCCCAAGGGGGTGTTAATAAGAATCCCCACAAGGCATCAGCATCAAGAGCACCAGAAGCAGAGACTGCAGTGTTCTGACTCTGCCATTTAGAGATTTTGGCTGCTCTTCCTTGTTGTTCTTTGGGCATGGACCGTAACTCCTCTGACTTGAAAAGCGAGACATTTAAGATCATTCACACCCTATAGAGATAGCTGGAGTAACCTTTGAAGAACTATTTGTTTTCTGTGTTATGGGGCCAGGGGCATATCTAGGGTGGGGCAGGCAGGGCACGTGCCCCGGGCACCACTTGAAGGGGGGCACCATTTTTTGAAAATTAAAAAAAGAAATTGCCACTTTCTGACCAATTCCAGTCATACATGTTTTTCTGGAATGATTGCCCCAAATCCTCACCACCCAGCCTCTCACTTACCACAATTTCTGGGTGGGGTACAGGAGTTTACTGGAAAACACCACCACCCCAAAAACTGGTGGGTGTGTGCCTCTCCTTCCCACCTACCTCCAACCTTCTCCTCCATGCCTTCTGTTGAAATCTCTTGCCTCTTAGCCTTTGAGCTTATTCTCACTGGGTAGCTGTGCGACTCAGCATCCCTGCAGGCTTCTCTTACTCTCCTCTCTGCTGGGTTCTGCTCAGCCTTTTCCCACAGAGGATTAGACTGCACTGGGGCTACTCCAATGGTAGCAGAATCGAGCATGTTACCACTTCTCCAACAAGCAAATTTTCATGTTGATCTATTTCACGTTGATAGAGATATTTTGCAGGTAGGTTCCAGACCTTGCCCAGACCACCACCACATACACATACACACACACACACACACACACACACCTCGCCCACCCCCATATGAGAATTTTCTGAGAAATAAGGAAAATCTCTCCCTTTGGAAAGCATGGGGGAGATGAGAACTCAGAGCTAGGAAAAGACTAGAATCACATAGAAATAGGTTTGCAAACTATAAGCCCTCACTGACTCACACACTGACTGATATGAAACTCCTTGACCAAACCAGGAAAGATAGAAACATGCCTTTTTTTCCAGATAGGTTCTAGACCTTATCCAGACTACCAAAAGAAAGAAACGAAATGAAAACCTGGCAAAGCTTCATGAATGCCGTGCAAAATTCAGAAACTCTCTTCCAATGGAAAGCATGGGAAATGAGCTCTCTTAGACATTGGAAGAGAGTAAAATGGTGAGGGTGGCTGCTGCTTGCACCCAGGATCCTAAAGTAAGGCCGGATGGCTGCCAGGTTCCCACAGGGCTGCTGCCCTATCCCTGCTTCTCAGCTGCCCTCTGTGGATACCCAGCACCCATCTGAGTGGGCATCATGGCAATCAACTGCTGTGCGGACCACTCAAATGGCCCCTAAACATTTGTCTTGGCCTCATGTACTTCCAACAGGATGGTAGGTGCCACCAGTGGCAAAGTCTCCTGTTTTTGCTCTCACTGATCATGCACCCTGGAACCGCATCACCCGTGGAAGACATGCAAAGTGCAAGCCCTTTACTACTATTATACAGTATATACCCACAGTCAAGAGAACATCTCCTACTATGAAGCCATATTCTTTCAACACTCTCAAATTTTATATCAAGTCTGTAACACGCAAAATACATCGGCAACAGAATCAGAATTTTTTGACATCCCCTTTGTACAATTAATACCATTTCAGCCAAGTGCTCTTGGCCAGACAGCTATTTCTTCTCTGACACCTACCCTCAGTGTTCAAAGTTTCACTCTCATTTGTTTCCCTCTGCATGTTTTGATTTGATCAGAAGAAAAGCAAACACATTGCTAATGAAATCATGTTGCAGGGTAACAGAATCAGGTTGTCATGTTGCTTGCTAGCCATCAAGGTAAATCATTCCAAGAAAGAAAAGCACATCAGTCCCAAAGCATCTATATCTATTTATTAACATTAATTCAACATTTAATAATGTTTTAAAAATTCACTCTGAGGCACTGTGCAAGAAAAATTGGGGAGTAGCAGCAGTTTCCAGAGTGGGTCCAAAAACAAAAGGTACCTGGATTAATACCAGGTATGGGCTTTCTTAGGGTGATGTGATCTCTTCCGATAATTGGCAGATCATCACCTCCTCATTCCAAAGTGCGGCAAGCCTGAAACAGGAATAGTACACACTGTACTCAACAACATATGATTCCAATGGATGGTAAATGGATAAACAATGGCTGACATCCAGACTAATGCAACACTGCTGCTCTAATCCAGCGTGCATCTTACATGAGAGGAGGTATTTTTGTTGGTCTCTCTTTCCCCCACAGCCCACTGTGCCTCCAGAAAATATGTCCCTGAGGGTTCTGTGAGGACTCTACTACCTACAACCATAACATCTGTGACATTTTGTGGGGTGGATTGGGGGTGCGTTTACTCCTGAGATGCCTGCCTTCTCCACCCCTCCCTCCATATGCACATACTTATGTCCATTCATGCACAGCCTAACTTCTTTGTCATGTTGAGGGACACCCTCTTTAGATTGGTCTTGTTGGAAAGAGAAAGGTCCCCTGAGTCACTGCAGATCCTCTAAGGACCTTTTTAAAAAAACCTGAAAGTGGCTGCAGAATTGAAACAGGCAGGGTTTTTCCTGTGGGAGGAATAAGAGACAATACTCAGACAGCACTTTCCAGGTGCAAAGAAGTAGGTAGGTGTTTCCAACCCAGGTAAAGGTCACAACTCTATAAGAAGTAGGTGTGAAGGAGTGACGTGTAGGCTATGGGAGGGAGATGAGCAGGAGATTCCAGAGGACATGGATGGTGGTGGGCAGGGGCAGAGAGAAAAAGGGCACAAGGCATGGGGCTGAATTAAAACCTACAGGTTTTAATACAAAAGCCTCCTGTCTGCATGTAATGGAGGAGGAAAATGCAGGGGGAAAGGCATTCGATGTGCATGATCCAGGGTGGCCAGAACCTCAGGGGTGCACTCGTGAGTCAAATGGGCCGTAACCCAAAATTTGGCTTTTAAAAAGCCAAATCTGGCAACAGAGCTCCAGCTAGCATTTTACATGCTTCCTTGAGGAATACACCTCCCCATTTGGATAGGCCATCAGGTAACTCTCCTAGCTTCTTAACATTAAGTTAAGGAGAAAATATGTATTTCCCCCCCCCACCTTTACTTTATGCAAAGCAAAGTGTCTGGAAGGCTTGATTAAATCAATCAGTGCTCCAGAAGGTTACTGAGATCTGCTAAGGTTGCTGGGTGGGGGGGGGGTGTGTGCCAATCTTTCCCCAAGAGAACAGGTTTCCCAAGGAAAAGAGAAAGGTATCCCTCCAGAGGAGCATACTTCTCTTTCCAGTAATTCAGACAGACAAACACGGGTGGGTTGGCTGCTTCTCCCGCACTCCTGCTGCCACTTACATTTGGCTTTGGACAAGCAAAGCAAGCATGGCAGGGCAGCTTAGAAAGAGATTGGCAGAAGAGAGCTCTGAAGCAGGATTGGAGGGGCTTAAGGAGCTGGTCTGCATATTAAGGGTTTGAGGAGGTAACAGGCGAGGACAGCATATTGCAATCTGAAAGAAGTGATGGTCATGTTGAAGTGGAAGAGTCCTTTCCAGGGTGGTAGTAAGAATCATAATTGCCTCGACTAACGCTGACAATCAAATAAATAAAGTAAAATAAAATAAAAATAATAATGCTGTCTTACCCTTTGGAAGGAATTCTCAAATGGGGTACCCTTTGAACTGTACCATATTTGAGAATTCACACTGTGGTGAGTTGTGGTGCTCATCTCTTGATTATTTAGCACAAGCAAGTTGTATTACCATCTGTTATAGTCCATGTTATGTTTTTCTCATAACCATTTATGTATTTTAATTAATCTTTGCCCATTTGAAAGCAAAGCGGTGCATATATAATGCCCCCAAACTGTTTCTGTACTAGTAGTAATGCCAATAACATTGTGAGGTGATATGTTCCATAATGCACTCTTTGCTATTTTACTGTTGCCCGTAAAGAGTTGAATAGACAAGGAAGTGTTGATTTTTTGAAATTATTGCTATTGTTACTGGGTTGCAAGCAACCCCGTTTTATTAAGTGTTTCCATAACAGTGGTCCTTGTTCACCCAGTACAATATAGATACAGCACATTTGCAGTCCCCTTGAGGTACTATATACCCCAGAACACATTCTCAAGTGAGGATTAACCCCAGTTTTTGCATCCACAGAAAAGGGCAATTCCACACCCACCCATCTCAACACCTTTGTCTTATCCCCAGCCCACGAAGACCTGCTTTTGAGCAACACAATCACCTTCAGGGAAAACATCATTGAGGATGATCGGGGCTAAGTGAGCTTGTGGCTGCTGAAATGAGGCAGCGAGAGACTTGAAATGCTGAAGAGGAGGCACTTTGGCCCCACCGAGGTCCCTTCCCTCTCCACCACCAGTCTACCATCAGAGGATAGAAAGGATTACTTCTGCATCATGGAGTCTCCAGGTCTGCCTGATCTCTTCACTAAGCAAATTGCCAGGAAGACAGGTAAAGGGAAACAGGGAGATAGTAAAGGAGCTTGCTCCAGCTTCTCCAGACTGGGGGAGCCTTATTCCCCACTCCAAAAAAGTAGAAATCAAACAAGGTAGGAGTCAGATTTATCAATACATCAAGCATCATGAACAGCCACCAACCAGCATGAAAATTTGTTTCACATGAAAACAACAAACAGTGCCTCATACAATAAAATGTACAATTACCACCACTAATCATTTTGCAAAGTAAATACTGCACATTCTAAAATACAGAGGATCAGAATTCACTCTCTAAAAGCAGAAGACTTTTAAAGATTTTTAGACCAACTAAACAACCACAGTGACTACAAATTTTCGAATAATCAAACCAGCAAGTCCACTAATAATCAAACACCAACAGATTTGCCTAAAGGGGCACACAGTAAACTGAACTACAAAAGGGATTTTCCATTATCCACACCAGAAGATAAGTCAGAATAAATATTGTATGCACTCCGAGCAAGAACCTCACACGATTTTCACAGTTCCACCTGCTTACCATCTCTTGAATTCCAAAAAGGACCTGTCCCTTTTCATTACCACTTTTGTGGCTGCTGAAGAATAGAGAATGCAAGAGCTAGCCAGCAGATGGCACTGTGGAAATCACACAAGGTCCCTGTTTGGTGTTAGGGGTGTGCACAGATCCGCCAACTGCAGTCCGGCACTGGGGGGGGGGGGTATCTTTAAGAGCGGCGGGAGGGTTTACTTACCCCTCCCGCCGCTTTCTCGCTTGGCACCCGTAATTCTACGAGTAATTGGGGCGGCAGGACACCAGCCGCCGCCCCCACGCAACCGGATTACGGGCCAAATCAGCCCAGACTGCCGCCGCCGCCGCCAACCACCCACCCAACCACCCCCACAAAGGACCAATTTCGGGCCAAAGAAGCCACCCCCACACGGCCGATGACGGGCCGAATCGGCCCAAACTACAGCCGCCGCCGCCGCCGCCCGCCCGCCCAGCCGCCCAAGTCCCAACCCTAACAAGGCCCGCGTCAGTCGGGTCGATCAGGGCCCCACAACTCGAAGGAGAGGAGCTCGCAAACAGAGCTCCTCTCTCTGCAAAGTCTCGGGACGAACTGGGGCTTTGGGCGCAAAGGACGCCTGGGAGTCTCAGGCCGAACTGCTCTTCAAAACTGTTTTATCAAGAACTGGCAAGAAAACTGCATTCTAATTTCTCATCACTAAAATTTCTCCTTCAGCTCTATCAAGCAGCAACTGGAAAAATTGCTCATAAAATCCAGTTTTATTGTCATTCAGAGCATAAATTGTGATCTGAGCACAAATTGTGAAGCAATCATGATTTTTTTGTTGTTGTTTGGTTTGGAACTTCAGTATAATATATCTGCCAATTTTATCTTGAGTTTGTTCCTCCAAAATCCATGACAAATTCTTGATATAAATTGCCACTCCATTTTTTTTTTCTTATCCCCAGTGGCTACATAACTTTGGCCAAGAAATTTAGAGTCGATTAAATTGGCATTACTCATCTTAATGTGAGTTTCTTGAAGGCAAATGATGTCTACTTTTTCTTTTTTCAATTTCAAAAAGATTGTTTTCCTTTTAAACTGGTTATTCAAGCCATTAACATTTACATTAAATATTTTTAATTCACCCATCATTCTAAGTAATTAATATTATCTTGACCTGATCTATTCTTTGTCTTTATTTCTAAAAAGGCGAAGCTTGGTCACATTTCAAGTCTTCAGATTGGTCCCCCTCTGGGATTTTATCTGGCACAGTCAAAGTATTTGTCACATTCAGAGAAACCAGGAGACACTTTGCATCTTGAATATATATCTATGTCTTCCCCCGATCCATAAAAACTTCCAGACGAAAATGTTCTGCCCACCTATATTTAATCCCTCGTTCCTGAAGAACGACTGTCAAAAATTTTAATTCCCGGCGTTTTCTTAAAATATTGGCAGGAACATGTGGCAGAATTTCAATCTGTTTGCCTTCAAGTTTCAACAAGCAATCTCTTTGCGAGTAAAAGATTGCTTCCTTGATCCTTTTATTTGTACATTGTATCATTTTATCTCTTGGGAAATTCTTTTCTTGAGCGTATCTAGAATTCACCCAATAGATCTCTCGGATATCAAGGGAGTCTTCTGCATCAAGATCCAAAATTGCAAAAGGAGCACTTTAATCTCCTTTTCTAGATTCTCCTTTCCCACCTTTTTGCCCACACCACGAAGTTTCAAATTACAGGAATGAAATTGAAATTCTGCAATCTGAACTCAATGATCAAGTCTTTTACATTCAAATTCTTGCTCTGTCTTCTCGATTATCAATTCCTTCTGGATCTCTGCCATCATATCTAAACGCTGGTCATGACTGACTATTTTCTTTTCTACCGTATCAAACCTGGATTCCACTTCTGACTGGAAGGAATCTAGTTTCTACTCAATTCTCTGAGTAGTCATCTCAGTCATACTGTGTAATACCATGGCAAAGATTTCTCATAATTGAGAAAGGGAAATTGTATCCAGAGGAACTTGTAAGCCTTCTTGTTAATTTTGCCCTTCAGCATGTGCAGAACCGACTCCTTTGTCATCTCCTTTCCCTGTCTTTTTCTTACCCATTTTCCTGGTATATGAAACAGGTACACTTCTGCTCAAATATTTTCTCATTAAAAGATAAAATAAACAAAAAAAAACTCATTGGTAAGAGCTAATTTCACTGGGAATTTACAGAAAATATAAAAAATAATAACTTCTAAAGTATATTAGATTGCCACTATTCCAATATCAGTAACAGCCAAGGTAATCAAATGCTAATACTAATACAGTATAAACAGAAAAAATATTTATACAGGAATTCTACATTAAATTCCCTAATTTAATAATTTTTCATAATTTTCCAAATTTAAAATACCAGGTTTCGCAGAAGCTTTGATGCAGTTGGATAAGGATTCTGAGAGTTCTCAGAAATTTATCTGTCCACTTTGTTTACAGTATTTACAAATAGCCTCAAATATTAAGGAAGGAAGGAAGGGAAGGGAAGAAGGAAGAAGGGGGGGCCTGTCTAGAGACAATACCAAATGTCATTCAATTATATGCAACATAAAATGCAAAATAAACATGGGATGAGATAAAGTTAGAGGCTAGGCACTAAAGATTTGACCTTCATTCCAATACTTTTCTTCAGCGTTTAGCCCAGATAGTCAGTCCTTGCAAGATAATCTTCAGGCTCCCCCTTGTGACAAGGATATTCCAGCCAACAGAAAAAAAGAAGAAAAATCCAATATTCAGAAGCATTCAGGAATATAGAGTCCTCAAAGAGAGAGTGATCTCCAGACTCCCTCTTATGGCAGTCACTTGTTACAGAAATACTCCAGCCATGTATATACAAAAACCACATAAAAAACAAAAACCAAGCAAAAAAGTTCCGGATGTGAAAAATCAACACTCTGCCATTCAGTCAGGCTAAATAAAGAGCTGCAACCAAGTATGCAATTTAGCCAGGCAGTAAAACCATAAATCAAGTAAATAGCCTTTCACAAGTAACTTCTAACAGATTCTGATGGTCAGTTTGATAGTCTATATTTAGTTCATTCAGGGAATGTTCAAAGACAAAACTTTCAAAGACAAAGACAAAGACAAAACATTTCAAAGACAAAACATTTTTTTCCTTATTAAAAAGAAAGTAAAAATTAAAATGGGGTAAGTCCAAAGTGAAAAGAAAAAGAAAAGACTTTAAACTTTAAACTCTATGTTCTCATTAGGTCCTGACTGATGAGATGAAAAAAAGGAGAAATTGAAAGTCATGAGTTACAAGCGAAGTTAAATAGCAGGTCTAAGTTTGAAAAGTTCTTAACTTACAGCGGCAGCCTCTGTAAACACTTCCACAGCTCGAGATTGCCGATGGTAGTAGCTTGGAGCATGGACCCCTCCTCCGGGTTCACTCTGAGAATCCCCAGAATCTTCAAAGAGATCCCAAGTGCCTCAAAAAGCAGCACCCGGCAATTAGGCGTCACAGCGTTCCTCTTCTGTGACCTAGACTTGTTGTCTTAAGGTCAAAAATGAAGCCGTGGTTGCTTTCTTAATTGCCGCAATTCTTGATGGAAGGTAGAGCAAGATATCCACATGGCACTGAAGGACATTGTGTAAGTTAGTTACATCTGCTGATATTCCATTAAAAAGCCTTGTCTTTTCAATACTACTTTTATTCTAACTTGAAGGAGATGTGACTTTTTCACTGACTGTCAGTAGATGGCGCTAATGTCCTTCAAAGTCCTGCGGACAACTCATTTTATCTCTAAGGATAGGATAAGGATGTAGAAGTGTGAGCATTTGGCTAGGAAGGGCCGATGGAGCAGAGGACCGTATCAGGACAGCTCTTTGGAAAACAGTGACAGACACTCTAATGCAGGCCTGCTCAACTTCGGCCCTCCTGCAGATGTTGGCCTACAGTTCCCATAATTCCTGGCTATTGGCTGCTGTGGCTGAGAATTATGGGAGTTGTAGTCCAAAAACAGCTGGGGGGCCTAAGTTGAGCAGGCCTGCAAGTCTAATGGAAGCAGGAGGCAAGTGAGATGAGGAGCACCCTGCCACCCGATGACGCACAAAAATACACCACTTGAGGCAACGCCCTCATATCACCTCATGGGAGCCCCACCCCAGGATCTAAGAAGATTATAATACAGCAGACAAGCAAAACTAAAAGATCTTCAGTCAATATTTAAAAATAGTGAGCTTGACGTATCTCTCTGGGAAGAGAACTCCACATGTACTGCAACCATCAAAGGTCCTGTCTCTGGTGTACACCAGGTGAATTCAGTTAGATGAGAGGCCAGAAAAATTGAATCAGGTTGTCATCTAAGGGTTCATATACTGGAGTAGGTGGTCTTTAAGGTAACCTGGCAACAGACCATTTCAGGCTTCCAAGGCAATTGCCAGGACTTTTGAGCTGAGAAGGGAAATGGTAGGCAGTGAGATTGGTATAATATCTGAGCTTTATACATCCTTCATCTGGCCCCAACAAACTTCATGGTCATTGCATAATGCATAAAGTACGGAATCTAAGCTGTCTTCAGAGGCAGCTGTGCACAGAATGCACTGTGGCAATCAATCCTAGACACAAGAGCATGTTGTATCCAAATAAGATTGTAACTAGATTGTAATAAGATTGTAGCTTGTCAGCAATCTCACAATGGGACTTGGTCATCAAAAACGTAGTCTGGATATTGGCTAATGTGCAGCACAATATAGTTCAAATTGAATAATTTATCTCCAAACCAGAAGTTTGGCATAATGGCATCTTGTACTTGCAATTAAATTATGTTCTTTTGGTAGGTGTTCTCCATGCAGGAGAGGGTAAAAGGAGAACATATAGTACATCTCCTGAGGGGAACAGAAGGCACATCTGCTGTGTGTCACCATGGATGTAAGATTTCCAGCCAATTCCAACTATACTTGCTTTTCTGGTTGGGCTCACTGTCCAAAATCACCACTGGGCAACCTCTCCTTTCCCAGAATGTCTAGGTGGGGCTGCAGAGGTTTACTGGAAAATTACACACACACACACACACACACACACACACACACACACTCTGCCAAACCCTCCTGGTACATGATATAAGAAGACCTAGCAGACAGCTGGGCATTCACTTGGGATCTCACTATGCAGTCCAGCATCTTCTTCCTGTTTCTGGGGCTCCTTATGCCCAGGGCCAGCCTGCCATTTTCTTCCAGCCAGGATGCTCCAGGTGAGTGTGCCCCTCCTTGGCTCCTCTCTCCAGCTCTCTCCTCCATGCCTCCTGTTGAACTCTCTTATTCTCACTGGATAGCTGTGCTCCTCAGCATCCTTGCAGGCGTCTCTTGGTCTCTGCTCTTCTGGGTTCTGCTCAGCCTTCTCCCTCAGAGAGTGGAATGCACTAGGGTTATTCCAATGGTAGCCGAATCCAGCATCTTACCACTTAGCAATGAGAAAATTTACAAATTAATCTACAATATAATGCTGCTTTGGCCTCACTGACTGACTGACTGACAGGAAACTCCCAAAACAAAAAACAAAAGAGAGAAACAATTTTCAGGTAGGCTCCAGAGCTTGCTCAGGCCACCCGCATTACCCAGCTCCCACCTCATGTGTGACTTTTCAGCCCTCCCATTGGAAAGCATGGGGAATGAGAGCCGTAAAGCTAAGGAAAGACTAGGGTCAACGGGAGAGAGGTTAGTAGGTTTCCAAACTGTAAGCCCTCACTGACTCACAAACTGACTGACATGAAACTTCTTGACCAAACCAGGAAAGATAGAAACATGCCTTTTTCGCAGATAGGTTCCAGACCTCAACCAGACTACCAAAAGAAAGAAAGAAAAGAAACCCTGGCAAACATTTCATTAATGCCAAAATGCAGAAATGCTCTTCCATTGGAAAGCATGGGGAATGAGCTCTCTTAGACATTGGAAGAGAGCAAAATGCTGAGGGTGGCTACTGCTTGCACCCAGGATCCAAAGCAAGGCCAGCTGGCTGAAAGCTCCCACAGTTCCCACGGGGCTGCTGCCCTATCCCTGCTTCTCAGCCAACCTCTGTAGACATCCAGCCCCCATCTGAGTATGCAGCATGGCAATCAACTGCTGTGCTGACCACTCAAATGGCCACTGCATATTTGTGAGGGCCTCCTGCAATTCCTGCAGGATGGCGGATGCCACCAGTGGCAATGTTCACTGTTCTTGCCGATATTTCTTCCTGCTCTCAATGCTCACCCATCCTGCAAACACATCACCAGTGGGAAACTTGCCAAGTGCAAGACCTTTACCTCACTGCCTGTTGAGATCATCCAGAGTTAATCTAGATACCACCTAAAACTCCAAATCCTTCACTCATCAGTAACACCTAAAGGCATCACATCCAATTTACCCCAAGTTATGGAGCAACCAAATAAGTTACCAAACTTTTCAACCAAGAAAATGAGATTAGGAAACGAGACCTCTGGTTTATCAATAAAACTTAAAAAGTCATCTGCATATAAAATCTAGGAATGTGCACAAAACCAGTTTTCCCTGTTCCGTTCATGTCTGAAATGGGCTCAAACCGAACCGGGAAAGTTCAGTTTTGGAACCCCCAAATGAGGGGCCCAGCTTGGCTCGAATTTGAGCCAATTCGGGCCCAGTTCAGGAGTACTAGGGAGGCGCATGTGCGACTGCCTCCAAAATGGCTGCCGCCACATCAGAGATGGCTGAAACGGCCCGAAAACAGGCTGGAAAGACATGGGGGGGGGGCTGAGAGGGAGGGGTAACCTCCGGAACCAGTCTACACCCCTTATGCCAATGTAGCTGTCAATATCTCAGCATTAACATTTAACAAGAAGATAGGTCAATAGCTAGTGCATAATCCAGAATAATTACCAGGCTTAAGAAGACCAGTTATATAAGTTTCTTTAAAATAAGGAGGGAGATGCTTATTTTTAACAGCATCATTGTTGACCTCCAATAAAACAGGTGCCAGGAAACTAATATGTTTCTTTAAGATCTCCATGGAAAATCTGTCCTGCCCTGGGGCCCTGCCTGATTTCAGAAATGTAATGTAATAGAGCCCCTCTTAACACGAAAATATTATTCCATCTCCTGTTCCACTGCTCTAGTAAATTGAGGATCATTCAGCACGGATATATTATAATATATTACCTAAATGAGGTGCTAGGCCTACTTTCCAAATGAACTATCAACTTAACAGGGGCATGATCCAAGATTGCTGTGGAGTCACTGTTACATGCCTGGACTCAAGATACTAAAGAATGAGATGTCAGAAAACAATCCAACCTAGAACAGCTTTTTATAAACAGCAAAAAGAAAGGTATATTCTCATTTAGAAGGACTGAGCAGACACCATATACCTACTAGATTGAAATATGACATGTAAGACTTAAGCGTGGTACGGATTCAAGATTGTTGTCGAGATTTGGGGGTGGCGGTTGTGGCCAAGAAGGGATTCAAGAGTTTTATTCAAATCCACACCAATAAGCAGGTGATCAAATGTCAAAGTATGTAAATGTGCAAAACAGTTGTGTATTAATGCCTGGGAATACATGACTGGACCATACACATTCATTAATGCCAATTGTTGACCACCCCATGCAAGCAATAAGTATAAGAAAGCCACGTTCACCATCTTAGAAGAGTTATGAATTAAAATAGGCACACTGCCGCCCGCCCGTGTAGAATTGCCACTTGCATAGATGTTCCTCACCCATTCCCGTAAGCTTGGCTCACAGCGCACTCTAGAGGACTGCCTGTGAAAAGCAATTAAAGTCAGAATAATGACTGCAAAGCAGGATTCAGTGCACGGACCCTGAAGTGAAGGTAAGAGAAGAGAGCACTGGAAGATGTACAAATGAGTAGGAAATAGTCTTAACAAATATTCTTCTCCGACATGGATTAATAGAAAGAAACCTTTCAGGTGTTAGAGAATCATGAAAGGATCTCAATTTATTCTCATTGTAAAAACAAAACACTGCTGGAAAACTAACATGATAGTGCAGGTTTTTCTCTCTGGACATCCGATGTGCTTTTTGAAAAGAATGATGTTTACTAGCGCTTTCAATTTCCAATTCCTACTCATACTCGGGCTGGCCTTCTCCGCTGCTGCCCTAGAGCTTTGGAATACACTCCCTGCTGAAATAAGAGCCTCCCCATCTCTGACAACTTTTAAAAAGTCTTTAAAGATGCACCTATTCACCCAGGCTTTTAGTTAAATATTGTTTTAACGGTTTTAGCATCGTTTTAAAATGTTGTTTTCAAAATTTATATTGTTGTAATGTTTTAACATTTACTAGGTCATTTCTTTTGTTTTAACTACTATTTTAGCTTTTTGTTTGTTGTAAACCGCCCAGAGATGTGAGTTTGGGGCGGTATAGAAGCGTGCTAAATAAACAAACAAACAAACAAACAAATTCCACCAGCAAGGCAGATATTTTGTGAAGGAACTCTTTAATGAAGTTGATAGAGACTGAGGCTATTCACATGATTGTAGGACATTGGGCTAACCTCCGCTAGCCCCATTTTCTACAACCGTGTGAACCACCAGGCTCAGCTGTGAGCCTGGTGGTTCCTGAGCGGGTAACCCGCTCAAGTAACCCTCCCCTTAAACCGGGTTTGCGGTGCGAGCGCTCCGCAAACCCGGTTTTTTTTTGCTCATGAGATAGACACCCGGCCAGGATGCTTAAAAGCAGCCTCCCGGCTTGGGGGTCTCTGCAGTCTTGGGGGTCTCTGCTCTTGGGGGTCTCTGCTCACACAGGGCATACTGGAGCTTCCGGGGGCCATGTGGCCCCCGAACTCCCCAGCCCCAGCGGGCTCCGTGATGGAGCTGGCAGTCTTGTGGGCGGCCGCTCAGAGCAGACGGCTAAGCCCGCTCTCCCCGCAAACCCCCTAGAGGCTCTTCTCCGTAATTGTGAGAAGAGCCTCTCAGTCATTACCAGATTTTCTGGGATCCCCAAAATATGCATATCCAGATAGTGAGATTCTAATTCCAGAGTGCACAACCCAGCTTGCAGGCTCTTACTAAGCATCTGTAAGGCATTTGTGATCAAGATGGCAACATGATGAGTCATTCTTCAGTGTGCTCTGGAGCATCCTGTTTGATTTTTCTTATCCTGAACTGCTTAGAACAGCCTTGCTGGATCAGGCCCAAGGAGGCACATCTAGTCCAGCATCTTGTTTCACAGAGTGGCCCACCAGATGCCTCTGGGGAGCCCACAGGCAAGAGGTGTGTGCCTGCCCTCTCTCCTGCTGTGGCTCCCCTGAAACTGGTATAGAGAGGCATCGTGCCTGTGAGGCTGGAGATGGCCCACAGCCACCAGACTAGTAGCCATTGGTAGACCTGCCCTCCATGAATCTGTCTAAGCCCCTTTTAAAGCCATCCAAGCTGGTGGCCATCACCACATCCCATGACAAAGAATTCCACAGATTAATTATGTGCTGTGTGAAAAAGTACTTCCTCTTGTTGGTCCTAAACTTCCCAACCTTCAGTTTCATGGGGTGACCCCTGGTTCTAGTGTTTTGAGAGAGTGGGGGGAGTTTTTCTCTGTCCACCCTCTCCACTCCATGCATACTTTTATACACCTCGATCATATCTCCCCTTAATCACCTCTTTTCCAAGGTAAAGAGCCCCAAATGCTGTAGTCTTGCCTCATAAGGAAGGTTCTCCAAGACCCTGATTATTTTGGTTGCCCTCATCTGCACCTTTTCCAGTTCTACAATATCCTTCCTAAGATACACTTAATCTTTTCATAGCAGCAGAGATTTGCTTGTTAAACAGGTGATTGTTTTATTTTTTTCCTGTTGGGGGAGTCCCGCTGGGGAATTTCATAATGGTCTCAAAGGGAGGGAAGGAAAAGTTCAGCCTCCTTCTAACGCCCACCCCAACTTCCTCTCTTCCAGAAACATTTTCATGGGAAGGAGGAGATATTAAGACATTTCTTAAAACTATGTCTGCTGACTTAAAATCTGAATCTAAAAGCAATAAGCTTCTCTTCAAGCCTCTTGGTATAATTACTGCTAGACTGGGGGTGTTGGAAGGCAGAATCTCTCAATTAGAATATACAAGCTCCTCTGTTGATTCCACTTTGGGCAGATTGCGGGTGCTCAGTTGTTGAATTATATGTGCACATACATATGTCCATTCAGGCACAGCCTGGCTTCTCTGGCTTGTTTAGGGGCACCCCATACATTGCTGTTCCTCCGCAACGAAAGGTACTTTTGTTGCAGGAGTGGTCTTGTTGGAAAGAGGAGGGTGCATATAGGGCAAAACCACACACACACACCCCAGACCCTCTAATTACTTTTTAAGAACCTGAAAGTGGCTGAAAAATTGAAACTAGAATTGAAACAGGCAGGGGGGTTTTTTTCCTGTGGGGAAAATGGGAGACAAGCCTGAAACAGCCTGTCCCAGATGCAAAGGAGTAAGTGGGTGTTTCCAACCACAGGTAAAGGTAACAACTCTGTTTAAAAAAAAAAAGCAGCACATGCAAAGGAGTTCTATATAGGCTATGGGAAGGGAAATCAGTGTGGGATTCCAGCAGACAAGGATGGCAGTGGGCAGGGGCAGAGAAAAGAGGGCACAAGGCATGGGGCTGGAACCTACAGGTTTTTAATACAAAAGCCTCCTGTCTGCGTGAAAGAGAGGAGGAAAATGCAGGAGGAGAGGCAGTCCACGTACATGGCCCCTAGTGACTCCAATTGACACTTCTCAAGCTTCCTCATGGAATAAACCACCCTATCTGGAAAACTTCAACAGCAGGCCATCAGGTAACCCTCCTAACTTCTTTACGTAAAGTAAAGGGCGCACGCTGTCTTTTTTCCTTGACTTTTGTCGGGCCCACCCACTGGCTCCTGGGGGGTCAGACAGTCACCAGGCTGCACAGTGGAGGCGGAGGAAGCTGAGGTTGGTCCAGTCTCATCGGGAGCTGGCAGAGTGCACTCCTTGGCCAGAGGGAGAGCAGGGAAGCCAGTGAGTTGACCGCCCTTGGATGGGCCAGCATGGACCCACAGGCCGCCATGCGGTGGCAGCAACGCAAGGGATGCTCCTGCCCCCTGGCGATGGAACAGTGTTATGGTGCTGGAAGCAGGGGAGGGGCTAAGGGCAAGGACTGCCCTGGAGGCTGCTGAGACAGCAGCCAGGGAAACACCATAGGGGCCACAGGGGAAGGGTCAGCATTATTTGAGGAGCATCAGTCCAGGGATGAGGAGGTCTGCAGCACTGGGAGCCGACTAGACCTAAAGGCTCCCGGAAGAGTGTGGGTCAGCCCCTCCTCCAGAGGGATGGAACAGGGTCAGGGTGACTAACAACCCCCTCCCAACCACTACCGAGGCAGCTGCAGATAAAAGGGGTCGTGCATGAAGGGTGTTGGAGAGAAGCATTTGAAAACTTTATGAAAAGCAAAGTGTCTGGAGGGCTTGATTCAAAGAAGCAGTGTTCGAGAAGGCTATTGGGATCTGGGTTAGTATGCTTGGGGAGGCAGGGTGTTAATAGGAAACGGTCTTCATCTGAGAGGTTTGGGGAGGTAAACAGATGAGGACATTATATTGCAATCTGAAAGAAGTGATGGGTATGTTGAAGTGGAAGAGTCCTTTAACGAAGGAAGTTCTAGCATCAGTCCTGAAAGTGATATGGAAGATGTTATTCTCCACTTAGACATGAAGCTCATTGTGTAACTGTGGACTCGACTCTCCCAGGGTGGTAGTTAAATCAGAATCAGAATTGCCTCCCCTAACTCCGACATGTTGTCTTACGCTTTGGAAGGAATTCTCAAATGGGGTACCCTTTGGACCATACCCCAGCTGAGAATTCACAAAGTGGTAAATTCTGCTGATTGTCTCTTGATTATTTAACACAGGCAAGTGGTATTACCATTTGTTACATGTTTTTCTCATGTTCATATAATAATGAGCAGTGAATTCGTAGTATTTTAATCAGCCTTTTCCCATTTAAAAGCAAAGAGGGACATTATACCCCCAAACTGTTTCTGTACAGGGTGGCATGTACCATGCTGCCCTCTTTTACTCCTTCCCATAAACAGCTGAATGCACAAGGAGCTGTTGATTTTTTTACTTGTGCAGTCGGTGCCTTTTTTTAATGGGTTGCAAGCAACTCAGTTTTGTTCAGCGTTTCAGTAACTTGGGGTCCTTGTTAACCCAGTACTATACTGATACAGCATGTTTGTAGACTCCTTGGGGTACTCTATATGCCAGAACTCCTTCTCAAATGGGGTACCATCTACCCTAGAGTCAACTGAGGATTAACCTGGGTTTTTGCATCTGCAGACAAGGGCAATTCCACAACCACCCATCTCAGTACCTTTGTCTTATCCTCAGCCCGTGAAGAGCTGCAGAGAGCGATGAGGCTCACAATCACCTGCAGGGCAAACAACTTTGATGATGATGAGCAGGGCATAACCATTACCTGGTGGATGGTGAGACCAAGACTTCACATAATGAAGAGGAAGCACTTTGACACCAATGAGGACGCTTCCCTCTCCATCACCGTTCAAGCAACAGAGGAAGGAGGGAATTACAACTGCATGATGGAATCTCCAGACCGGCCTAACCTCTTCACTTCGCAAATTGCCCGGAAAACAGGTAAGTGGAAAGAGGATTACTCTCCAGCCTAGGAATGAGGGGAGCTTCATTCCCCACATTCAGCCACGATACTTGCTGGGTGACTCTGGGCCGGTCACTTCTCTCTCAGTCTAACCTACTACACAGGGTTGTTGTGAGGAGAAACTTAAGTATGCAGTACACTGTTCTGGGCTCCTTGGAGGAAGAGCGGGATATAAAATGTAAAAAATAAAATAAAATAAATGAGGTAGGAGGCAGTTTTATTAATACCATTTGTATGTATCCCAACACAATGTAAGCAAACAGTTCTCTAATGGACCTTCTTCAAGATCCATTCAAGCATTAAACAGCCAGCAACTATCCTGAAAGATTTTTTCACCTGAAACCACCAAACAGTGCCTCTTACAATAAAATGTGCAATTACCACCACTGATCGTTTTGCATGGTCAATATTTATTATTTACTCACTTACTTATCAGATTTGTACATCACCCCAAACTTTCATCTCTGGGCGGTTAACAATAACATAAAAACAAGTTAGAAACATACACACAAAAAATTAAAACAATCTAGATAATTTAAAATCAAACACAGATTAAAACCTAAACAATTTTAAAACCTGAAAAAGCTTGGGTGAAGAGGTGGGTTTTCAAATGCTTTTTAAAAATTGTCAGAGATTGTAAAATATTTCACATTCTAAAATATAGGGGATCAAAATCCACCCTCCAGAAGCAGAACTAAGACTTTGTATTAGTTGGTATACAGGAAACACAATACGCATAAGATGACTCACAATTTCTCCTTAATGACCTTCATTTATTGCATTAAAAAAAGACAAATAAAAACAAACGTTTTAGCATCAAATATGTCTGCTTTGTTCCAGAAAAGAAGGATTTGATTATAAATAGTACTTCAACACACCCACAGATTATAAAAACTCACATGATGGAGAGGAATATAAAGAACAGTCCAAAGAAAGGGCCATAGATTTGGGGGAAACTAATAGTTATAAATTTCCCCTAAGGAGAATGGGAGGAATTAAATATGTACCTGGTTTTCCTGTCTTGAAGATTCCATTTATATCTGATAACGTTATCAGACAATGCCAGAGAACTTGACACAAATAGGACATCAAAGCTAATGTAGTAGTTCATTCAGCTAAGACACTGAAACAATCGTTTGTGAGAACGAGCAGTCGCAGAGCCAACCAAATGGCGGCCTAGTTCCAGCCCCACTCGGCAGCCCCCTCCAGTTACACTCCATGCAAGTGATGTCACGAGCAAAGGAGGTTGGCCCAGGCTCCCAAGAGCCCAAGCAAGCTCTCAGCTGGCTGCCTGATAGGATGTATTTCCCTTTCTCTCCCTCTCTGGAGGGAGAGAAAGGGAAATACGTGCTGTCAGGCAGCAAGCACTGCCTGAAATGATAAGCAGAGAGTTCACTTGGGGCTCTTGGAAGGCCCGGCATGGGAAGGAGGAGTTTGCTCTGTGCTCCTCCAGAGCCCGAGCCACGCCCCCTGCAGGCTTCGGCGGCCCTATTCATTGGTGGCCCAGGTTCTTTGAACCCATTCTCACAATGGTGGCTCCACCCCTGAGAACGAGGCTCTATGATAGGAAATGCGAAAGGACAGACTGCCCAGTATGAGAAGTAGGGGAGGGGAGTTGTAAATTGAAAGGAGTCGTATATAAAATAAGAAGCAAAGAGTGTGGGGAGTTTTATATAGGAGAAACGGGAAGAGAGTAAGCCAAGCCATCAGATTCAAAGAACACATAGCAGACATGGAATATATTAATACAGAGAGACCATGGACAGTGCACATGGCAAAAAAACATGATGGAATAAGAATGCCTATTAAAGTGAATGTGTGGGAAGTGGAACGATGTCTGGTGCAAAGAAAAATCAGGGAGGCAATATATAGAGATAAACTTAAAACCAGTGTAAATGGTAAGGAAGAGTTAAGAGAGACTGTTAAGTACATTGCTTATTAAAGTGGTTGGGCAAAGTAAATTGAGAGAGTGGTAGCCTCCCAACTCCAGGCAGTCTTGGATGAAAATTATTATCTAGGCCCATTTGAAACCTGATTCGGGTGGGCTATGGGGTGGAGACTGCCTTAGTCAGCCAGAGGGATGATCTCTAGCTGGGAACTGACAGAGGAAGTGTGACTCTGTTGGTCCTTTTGGACCTCTCCGTGGCTTTTGATACTATTGACCATAGTATCCTTCTGGAGTGTCTGAGGGGGTTGGGGGTGGGAGGCACTGCTTTGCAGTGGTTCCACTCTTACCTCTCAGGCAGATTCCAGATGATGTCCCTCGGAGACTGTTGTTCTTCAATATCTGAACTTCGGTATGGTGTCCCTCAGGGCTCTGTATTGTCTCCGATGTTGTTTAACTGTCTACATGAAACCGCTGGGAGAGATAATCAGATTTGGTGCAGGGTGTTATCAGTATGCTGATGACACCCAAATATTTTTGTCCATGTGAACATCATCAGGAGAAGGCATAACCTCCCTAAATGCCTGCCTGGAGGCAGCGATGGACTGGATGAGAGGTAACAAGCTGAAGCTGAATCCAGATAAGACGGAGGTACTTGTTGTGTGGGGTCGGAACTCAGGAGATGATTTTGATCTGCCAGTTCTGGATGGGGTCACACTTCCCCAGAAGGAACAGGTACACAGTCTTCTGGACACAAAACTCTCCCTGGTGTCCCAGATTGAGACAGTGGCCACAGGTGCCTTTTATCAGCTTCGGCTGATATGCCACCTGCCTCCGTTTCTTGAGATAAATGACCTCAGAACAGTAGTACATCTGCTGGTCATCTCCAGACTTGATTACTGCAATGCACTCTATGTGGGGCTGCCTTTGTACATAGTCCAGAAACTGCAGTTGGTCCAGAATGCCGCAGCCAAGTTGGTCTCTGGGTCATCTCGGAGAGACCATTTCACTCCCATCTTAAAAGATCTACACTGGTTGCTGATTAGTTTCTGGGCAAAATACAAGGTTTGGGTTATAACCTATAAAGCCCTAAACAGCTTGGGCCCTGGGTATTTAAGAGGACTCCTTCTTCATTATGAACCACACCGCCCATTGAGATCATCTGGAGAGGCTCGTCTGGTAGCTACTCAGGGAAGGCCTTCTCCATTGCTGCCCCAAGGCTTTGGAACACACTTCCTGCTGAAATAAGAGCCTCCCCATCTCTTACAACTTTTAAAAAGGTAGTCAAGACGCATTTGTTCACCCAAGCTTTTAATTAGATTTTGTTTTAATTGTGCTTTTAATAGTTTTAACATTTTAAATTTTAATTGTTGTAATGTTTTAATCTATTTATCTGTTGATTTATTGTTTTATTGTAAACCGCCCAGAGACTTGCGTTTTGAGTGGTATACAAATGTGTCAAATAAATAAATAAATAAATAAATAAATAAATAAATAAATAAATAAATAAATAAATAAATAGTTTGTAATGGAATGAAGATAACACAGCTGCATATCCTTGGCTCACTCTTTCCTTTCCTCTCCCCACCCCGCCTTATTCACTGATTAGGAAATTGTTACCTGGTTGTGTGCAATTAGAGTAGAAGTTGCAACAATATAAAATTGTGATCCACAGAAAGAGTAGGAAGGACACTGAAGCTGACATATTTGGCCTTGAAATGTTTGTTTTTATTTATCTTTTGTTATGCAATAAACAAAGGTCCTTAAGGAGAACTAAGGCTTTTAAAGATCTTTAGACCAGCTGAACAACCATAGTGGCTACAAATCTACATAGAATCAAACCAGCAAGTCCACTAATCATCAAACACCAATAGATTTTTACCTAAAGGGGCACAAAGTAAACTAAACTACAAAAGTCTTATAACCTCAAAAAGCAGGCATACATACAGTATGCATGGCTTCGAGGAGGGGGAAGAGAATTTAAACAGTGTAGCTAAATGACCAAGAACGAGCCCTGTGCCCTGTTCAGGCATTACATAAAAGGGGAAGTATTGGCAGTAACTCTCTGTTGTGACACGCTCTCAAACACCACTTCACCATGCTCTCAGCGGACACAGAGTTTGTCTGGAGAGAGGAGCACTGTACTCATGGAGAAATTCATCCTGTGGTTAGAATGCTAAGATGCCCCAGGCCTATTCACACATTACCTAGATTCACACATCATGCTGTATGAGTGTACAGATCTCTGTACCCTTGTGCATGTGTTAGTGTGATTTTTTTAATTCATTATTTTTTTCATACACTTATATACCACCCCATACAAAAAGTCCCTTGGTGGTTCACAATATAAAACCTATTAAAACATTAACATAATTAAAACAATTTAAAATACAATAAAACTCTAAAAACAAAGCTTTAAAACTATAAAATAAAAGCCTGACTAAACAGGTATGTTTTTAGGTGACTGTACCTGTGTTCATTTTTAAAGTGAACCCGGTTTCTGTGTTTAGGGAGGAGGAAAACTCTAATTAACCTTCTCACACACACACACACTCTCTCTCTGAATCATAGGCACGGGCATTGCCTAAGAGTTGGGCAATATAAGAGTTGGGAGGGCAATATAAGAGTTAGGGGAGGAGGGCAGTATAGGCACTCCACTCCTTTGCCTATCAGCAGGAGCAAAGGTCCGTGCTCCTCTCCGGAAGTCCACCAGACCAACAAACCCCATTCCTGCTGATCGTCTCATCTTCGGCAACCCCTGCCTTAAATAAAGCCCTACATTGAGGACACTCCTCTCCCCCTTCCAGCTTGCTCCTTCTTCCCTGGCCAGGCAAGTGGATTGGCCATCCAATCCCTGGCCTCCCAAGGGGCCTTTTTATCCAACTCCAACCCCTTCACTAGCATTTCTACACACGTCTGCAGCTGTGGAGCCATTGCTATTCCCTCTCCACCATTCTGCTGTCTCTTGGGCAGCACCTGCCCATCCCCCAGCAGCTGTTGCCCACCTCTCTGAGCCCTTCCTGACTTCTGAAAGGTAATTACTGGGGTTGTCCAGGCACCTGGAGCCCTCTGCTTCTCTTGGCACACTGCCGTTTGACTGGGTAAACAACCTTATCTCATGGAGGTCGGAAATCCCGACATCTGGATACAGGGCCTTCAAATGCATGATACTGATAGGAACTTCTCTTGGATCATGGTACTTCTCTTGGATCTGGTTATTTTGGATATCTCAGTGCGTTTCGATACCATCAACCATGGTAGCCTACTGGACCGCCTGGGGGAGTTGGAGATAGGAGGCACTAATTTGCAGTGGTTCCCCTCCCATCTCTCACGTAAATTCCAGACGGTGGTGCTTGGTGACAGTTGCTCTTCTAAACAGGAGATTATATTGATTGATTGATTGAATAGGTGCCTTCAAGTCAGTATCAACTCTTAGCGACCACATAGATAGATACTCTCCAGGATAATCTGTCTTCAACCTGGCCTTTAAGGTCTCTCAGTGGTGCAATAATTGCTGTCGTAATCGAGTCCATCCACCTTGCTGTTAGTCGTCTTAGTCTCTTCCCTTCAACTTTGCCCAGCATTATGGACTTCTCAAGGAAGCTGGATCTTCACATAATGTGTCCAAAATATGATAGTTTGAGCCTGGTCATTTGTGCCTCGAGTGAAAATTCTGGATTGATTTGTTCTATAATCCATTTGTTTGTTTCCCTGGCAGTCCATGGTATCCTCAAAAGACTTCTCCAGCACCAAAGTTCAAAAGTGTCAATGCTTTTTCTATTTTCCTTCTTCAAACTACAGCTTTCACATCCATAGTGTGTCACGGGAAAAACCATTGTCCGAACAATTCTAATCTTTGTAGATGTAGAAACATCACAGCATCTAAATATCCTTTCCGAGGCCTTCTTTGAAATCCTACCAAGTGTTAGTCTGCAGCATATTTCTTGACTGCTGGATCCTTTACTGTTGATGGCTGATCCTAAAGGTCAGAAACTATCCACCACTTCAATGTCTTCATTGTCAATTCTGAGACTGGTTGCTGTACCCGTTGTCATTAGTTTAGTCTTCTTTACATCTAGTAAAGACATTTAGTAAAGACTGTAGGGATCTGGAACCAGTCTGTTTCACCATGTTCTGTCTGGACTGTGGCTTCCTGCCCTGTGTATAGGTTTCTCATGAGAACAATGAGATGTTCTGGGATGCCCATTTTCCTAATGATATTCCACAACTTGACATGGTTGACGCAAGCAAAGGCTTTTCTTTAGTCAATGAAGCACATATTGACTTCTTTCTGGTATTCTTTGGCTTTCTCAATTATCCAGCATGCATCAGCAATATTTTCTCTTGTTCCTCTGCCGTTTCTGAAACCAGCTTGAACATTCAGCATTTCCCTTTCCACGTAGGGCTCTAATCTGTGTTGGATGATCCTGAGCATTATTTTGCTAGCTTGTGAAATAAGGATGGTTTGGGCAACTGTTAAGTCTCCCATCTTTGGTATGGGTATGTAGACTGACCTCTTCCAATCTGTTGGCCACTGCATCGTTCTCCAAATTTTCTGGCAAAGTTTATAATATAATAAGGAACTAGTAATTTTTTTATTCCTGGCAACAAAAACACAAATTGTTCAACAATGGAAATATTTGGATCAATTAACAATTGAGCAATGGCATAATAAGGTGTGGTCAATTGAGCTCTTAGAAAAGATCACTGATAAGATTAGATTAATGCAGGCTGTGAGAGCAGAATCACAGTTTCACCGTATTTGGGCAGATTATATTTATTATATTAACAGTACTAGATTTGATTCTGGATTTTCTTGTGACATTTGGAAAACATGATTGTTAAATGTACTGTGTTATTATGGTACTGTTCTATGTTATTATGTGAATATAGCAAATAAAATTGTGTGTGTGTGTGTGTGTGTGTGTGTGTTGTGTGTGTGTGTGTGTGTGAGAGAGAGAGAGAGAGAGAGAGAGAGAGAGAGAGAGCGCGCACCAGCCCCAAAAACTTACTTGTTTGACCTGGCCTTCCAAGGTCTGTAAACTGTTTTTTAAAGTATTTTAATTAGTTTTAAATAGGTTTTTAAAAATTGTTTAATGTTGTTTTTAGCACTGTGTTTTAAATTATGTGTGTTTTTAGGTTGTTTTTTTTTAATTTGTTGTACACTGCCCAGAGCCTTTGGATGGGGCAGTTTATAAATGTAATAAATAAATAAATAACTTTTCCCCATAATGAATCCCTAAGAGGATTCATTACACACCAAAGAGTCTAAACACCTCAAAAATTTCTAAAATATAAACTGAGTACCCAGTGGCTTGTGGGTTGGGGGGTAGTTGGAACATGGGATGCCACTAATTCCCCACCCCTCCTGCAGAGCAGTGAGATCAAAATGAAAAGAAGAAATGAAAGTGTGTAATGAAGACACCAAAGAATCTAAACACTTCAATATTCCTAAAAAAAACCTTGAGTACCCCACTGCCTTGCAGGGTGGGGGATTTGTTGGCACATGGCAGTTGACAGTTGGCACTGTCCAATACAGTCAAAATGAACAGAAGAAATGAAGGTGTGCAATGAATCCTCATAGGGATTAATTGTGAGGGGAAAGTATTATACACCAAAGAATCCAAACACTTGAAAAATAATGACCACACATTTTGCCCCATAACTCTGCTTCTATAAGGGCTAGAGCTTTCTTTTAAAAAATGAAAGCTGGGGAGCTATATTAGGGTTAGGATATGGCGACTTTGAATCCCCATTATTTCCTATGGCAGAAATATACAAAATCATTAAAAACTAAAAAAAATAATTAAAAATCAACCATGTACCCAAAACCTTAAAACCTGGATGGTAGGTGGCACCCATGGGAACCTACCTACCATGCCAATTTGGGGCCCCTAGGACATTGTTAAGTGGTCCAAATTGATCCAAGTCTGAATCAAATTGATTCAAATACAAATTGAATCTGGGGTGATTTGGAGGGGGGGTTAGATCTGGACACAAAACAAATCAGGGGCGATTTGATTTGAGCACAAATTTAATCAAAAAAATTGATTTGTGCGCATCCCTATTGGCCACACTTCCTGTCTGCCCCTGCATTTGACGGGACTTGTACCCAGAGTCTCTTTTAAAATGATCACAGGTGCAGTCATTTGCACAAAAAATGAACAGGCATACAGATAGCTGTAAGCACAATATGTAGCACTGCCACATGACAGATGTCCCTGAGATGGCCTGGATCCAGGCAACAATTGCTGACTCTGTGTTTTGTTGGCCCTGCAGGATCACTCTGAACTACACCCCATCGCCTCCCTTCAGAATCCCAGCTCACCACATGCCTTCCACTAATTTGACCTAATTGATTCAACAGTCTCTCTCTGTCTCTTTCACTCTTTCTACTACTTTCCTTTCTCACCAAACAGGACAAGGCGTGAGCACCAGCCCCAATGCATCTTTCTACCAGCTCCCCAGTGTGAACCTCAAGTCTGCCGCATCACTGTCTTTCATCACTTGCACAGTCTATGCGTTATTCCCTGAAGACGTCATCATCCAGTGGGAACAGAATGGCAACCCCCTGCCGGAAAAGAGCGACATCAGAACCACAGTGTATACAGACTATGAAAAACGCAGAAGCATGCTGAGAATCCCCAATACTGAATGGTCCAGTGAGCATACATTCACCTGTGTGGTTTCCACAGCGACCTAAGCATGGAGGTCATCCAGAGAACCATGGAGAAAACCCAAGCGACATCGTGAAGACTGGCCTCTTCCTAGGGCTTCCTCTCTTCACCCTCTCCCAGAATTTCCAAACTGAAACCTTTATGGATAATTTGCAGGCACACTTGTGTGGCCTATCAATAAAGAGGAGCCAGTCATTGATACCCCTGGTTGCGACCTCTTGCAGAAGAATCAGTCATTTGTGTTTGGTATGTGGGGTGGGTGGGTCCTGGAATGAGGGGGCAAAAGGTTAATGTCTCAAAAACAAACAGCCAGGGCTCAGAGGCACTCTTACCCCTGGACTTCTGGACCCAAGTCCAGGGCCTCACAGCTGGGGTGGGGGCTCCAAATCGTTACATTATATGTGTTGTGGGCCACCAGTGCCACCTGCTGTTGGCTCACGGGGGGGGGGGGGACGGGCACTGCTGGCTCGCGCCATGGCTGGAAGCCGAGAGCCACTGGGCTGGGCTGGGCTGGCTGTGAGGGGCGGGCAGGCAGGCTGTGTGTGGGCAGCCAACCCCCAGCCCACCCGTTAGAACATAGGAAGCTGCCAGATACTGAGTCAGACCCTTGGTCTATCTAGCTCAGTATTGTCTTCACAGACTGGCAGCGGCTTCTCAAAGGTCGCAGGCAGGAATCTCTCTCAGCCCTATCTTGGAGAAGCCAGGGAGGGAACTTGAAAACTTCTGCTCTTCCCAGAGCAGCTCCATCCCCTGAGGGGAATATCTTACAGCGCTCACACTTCTAGCTTCCCATTTACATGGAACCAGAGCGGACCCTGCTTAGCTAAGGGGACAAGTCATGCTTGCTACCACAAGACCAGCTCTCCTCCCCAGCACAGCTGTTGTTGCAGCTTGGCCATTGGGCCCTGCCCAGCCTGCTTATCCAGCCCAGCCCAGGGGCTCTTTGTTGCCCGCGTGCCAGGCAGAGCGGCAGAGTCAGTTCCTGTCTGCCTCTTGCACCGGCTTGAGATGCTCCTGCCCGCACCTGCGCGCCACACACATGGGGGCGCCGGTGCTTCGGGCAGCCTGCCGGAGCCAAGCAAGGGAGCTGCGCGAGCTGCGAGGGCATCGAGCGAGGCAACAGAGCAGGCAAGAAGCAGGCAGCCACCGATTCTCCCACTCTGCCTCGGAGGCTCTGGAGCCCCCCCAGCCCAGGGCGGCCCTGGCCGTGGCAGTGATGGTGGTGGCAGCAACCTCAGGGCAGGCACCGGCAGCAGCTGCCTGTATGTAGAGCGAGGGGAGGGGCAGTGCCGGTGGCCGAGTGCCTCCTAGACCTCTCCAGGGTACCAGCGGAGGCAGGGATCAGCAGGGCTGAGTGGCCCTGGGCACCTGGGCAGAGCGTTCCTCCCAGTCCTCACCCAAGAAGATGTCTCCTCTCGGTTCCTACACCGGAAGCCACTGCCCAGCTGCCGCCCAGCTCTTCTGGGCCTCGCCTGGAGTCCACAGGGCAGCTGGCTGCCCCTCCCAAGCATCACCAACTTCCTCCTTTGCTCTCCCCCCAGCACCCAACTGAGCCAGACTGACTTCCTCGCCAGGCCACAGCACCTCTGCCACCTGCAGTTGCTGTGGCACTTGGGCAGCGGGCAATTCGGGACCCCCCCCCACCCTTCCCTCGGCACCCTGCCCCTGCTGTCCCTTTGAGGATGCCTCTCACAACCCTCCTCCCACTGCTGTTGGGGCAACGGAGCCTCGATTCCCCCCTCAATTCCCTCCTCCCCTTGTTCTCACACAAATTGGGAGAGAGCAATGAAAGGTAGACAGAGTGCTGTGTGCACACTTGCATGCCAGGAAGCAGTAGTTCTCATATTACTCTGTAGGTTGGGGTCTTGGAGTGGAAGAGAGTGAGTTCTGGGACTCCAAAAGGGATCTGGAGCTTCAACTTTTGTCTGTTTTCTGGGATTGTTTTACATCTTTACCGTGAGCACCAGCTCTTGCAAATTCAGTTGCTTTGGATCATTTAGAGACAGGGCATAAATAAGAACATAAGAACAGCCCTGCTGGATCAGGCCTAAGGCCCATCTAGTCCAGCATCATGTTTCACAGAGTGGCCCACCAGATGCCTCTGGGGAGCCCACGGGCAAGAAAAATGTGCCTGCCCTCTCTCCTGCTGTGGCTCCCCTGCAACTGGTATTGAGAGGCATCGTGTCTCTGAGGCTGGAGATGGCCCACAGCCACCAGACTAGTAGCCATTGATAGCCCTGTCCACCATGAATGTGTCTAAACCCCTTTTAAAGCCATCCAAGCTGGTGGCCATCGCCACATCCCATGGCAGGAATTCCATAGATGAATTATGTGCTGTGTGAGAAAGTACTTCCTCTTGTCGGTCCTAACTTTCCCAGCCTTCCGTTTCATGGAGTGACCCCTGGTTCTAGTGTTGTGAGAGAGGGAGAAAATTTTCTCTCTGTCCACCCTCTCCACTCCATGCATAATTTTATACACCTAGATCATGTCTCCCCTTAGTCACCTCTTTTCCAAGGTAAAGAGACCCAGATGCTGTAGCCTAGCCCCATAAGGAAGGTGCTCCAATGTTTAAATTGTTATAACATTTTAAACTTGTTGTATTTTGTTTTAAGTAATGTTTTACTTTTTCTGTTTTTGTTTTGTTGTAAACTGCCCAGAGATGTACGTTTTGGGCAGTATAAAAATAGGTTAGTTAGTTAATTAATTAATCAAGCAGAAATCAAGCCACTGATCACCACAATCTAGAGGCTAAGAAACAGAATTTGGCAACATTGTAAGTAACTTGAAAAACATATGATCTGCTAAAAGAAATGATGTGAAATCACCAGAATGACCCGGAAATTCTAATTAAAAAGGAGAAATCAGACTATAGCACAAGTCAGGGATGAGGGGGGCAGAATCTGCATTATGAAATATGCATTATCAACTCAATTCCTTCTGCAGCACAAGGACACAAACTATGCACATGGAGATTCCATGGTATCTCCCTCCAGGATCACTGAAGGGAAGGCATTGAAACTTGCTCTTGTCAAAGCCCATTGATAATTAGAATATGTGAGTATAAAAACATAGGTAGCTACGGCTCTCCCCTTCAATTTCACTTGGTATCCTGCAAAAAGGGGGTTTCCAGCTCAAATTAAACTAGAGATCTAAACTGAAAAGTGGTTGAAGAATTATTCCTTTGGTCTTCTCAGCATACGCAGGGTATCCTGAGATAGACCACAAGTAAGCATTTTGTAGCGGATACATTTCTGCCAACTGTATTTAAAGTTATCACTCAGGGTAAGAGTGATACTCTTACTGAAAGATATTCCCTTGAGGGGATGAAGCCGCTCTGGGAAGAGCAGAAGGTTCCAAGTTCCCTCTCTGGCAGCATCTCCAAGATAGGACAAGATTATTTATTTATTTATTTATTTATTTTATAGGACAAGATTTTTTTATTGAACCAACAAACTACCAAAGCATACAGTACGTTGCCAAAGCACAATTATATACAAAGTGGTTGTTTGGGCTGAGAGAAATTCTTGCCTGCAGCCTTGGAGAAGCCGCTGCCAGTCTGTGAAGGCAATACTGAGCTAGATAGACCAGTGGTCTGACTCAGTATATGGCAGTTTCCTATGTTCCTAAGAGGGGCCAGCCCCATAGGAGTACAACTCAGTCTGTACCACTAACTGATTGCAGCAATCCACATAATCTATGACAGGACCCACTTCCAGCCACAATGCCACAGTATAGCAACACACTTAGGAGTATCAAAGTGGGATCTAGGAAACCTACATTGTACTCTCTCAAGGGGCCCAAAGTTGGTGTGTGAATTGTATGAAAAGCTGACGTATGAATGAGAGACGTGCGAGCACTGTAAGATATTCCCCTCAGGTGATGGGGCCGCTCTAGGAAGAGCATCTGCAGCTTGCATGCAGAAGGTTCCAGGTTCCCTCCCTGGCATCTCCAGGATAGGGCTGAGAAAAAGTCCTGCCTGCAACCTTAGAGAATCCAGTCTGTGCAGACAACACAGAGCTACAGTAGATGGACCAATAGTCTGACTCAGAATAGGGCAGTTTCCTATGTTCCTGTCTTTTAAAGTTACAATACTTTTGAAATATTTCAACTCAGAATGCCCATATGTTTTCTTGCCCATCAGCAGCACAAGTCTCTTTGCTGCTCTCCTGCCATGGCAAAACACTGGAGTCGAAGACAATTCTCCCTGACTCCCCATAGCTACCTGTTCCTTGCACCTCCTCTCCTTCCCCAAGCAGCCGTTCAGCAAAGAGACACAAAACTGTGCTTCTGTGAATGCTAATTAATGCATTTCATAGAGATATTAAGCATTGCTTTGGTTTGCCTTCAAGCTAATGTCCTTCTATTTCTTCAGGATTTTTCATCTGAGAGACAGTGTATTTATTTTCCTACCTGGGTGAAAGCTCTGTGCCATTGGATCATCTCCTCATCAATGGTGAGCACTTTTCCTGGAGGAGCCTGAGGATCCAGTTTCCCAATTTTCACTCTGACATAGGATTTATTTTGGAAAGTCACCAAATTTGTAACATCAAATCCAGCTGCTACTTCTCCATTTTTGTGAAAGGCAATTTCATCTCCAGCACTGTTGTTAAAGGAGATCTTCTGAAGCAATGAATGGAGCTAGGGGTGACAAGAGACAGAGAATGAAAGCAATTATAAAGTGATTGGATATGGTCACTTAATTTTTCCAGACAATTTTCTTGATGGATTTAGTTCTTTTCCTCTAGGAAAAGAAGAACCATCCTATGAATGCAAGTATTAAACAATTCCAGAATCATGATACTAAACATTATCCCACGTTAGAAAAGAAGTATATGAAGAAGAGGATAATGTGGTTTCATCCATTCATGGTGGTAAAACAACTGCAAAAGTTACTCATGGAAGAGAAATCTGGTAATAAACACTGTGGGTGTCTTGAGCATCAATACTGTATCTAGTGAAGAAGAGAAGGAACTGGAGAGCAAAAGTGAGACAAACAGTTGGTATCCCTATCTGTTAAGATTCAGTAGTCAAGGCCACTGCCGGTCACAGCTGGAACATAGTTTGTGATTCTATTGGCACAGGAATGTCAGTATAGGTAAGATGTAGAGTTGTTCCAACATTCTACCATTATAAGCCTTCAACATACCATTGCTGAGAGATCCAAAAGAACCAACAGAATCACACTCCCTCTGTCAATTCCCTGGTAAAGGTCATACATCAGGCCGACCAAGGCAGACTCAACCCCATAGCCTGCTCTAAAGCCAGTTTGAAATGGATCTAGACAAACATTTTCCTCCAAAACTGCCTGGAGCTGGTTAGCCACCACTCTCTCAATCACCTTGCCCAACCATTAGAGATTGGAGACTGGCCTATAACTATCCATCACTGAGTGATCAAGGGAAGGCTTCTTAAGAAGTGGTCTAATCATTGCCTCCTTCAAACAAGGAGGCATCCTACCCTCCCTCAATGATGAGTTAATGATATTAACTAGACCATCTCCAACAATTTCCCTGCTAGATCGAAGCAGCCAAGTCAGGCAAGGATCCAGAGAACAAGTGTTCGGCTGCTTGGCAATGTCATCAGGCATCACAAATTGAAACAGACCCAACCTAATACTGCAAGAGAGATTGGCCCTGCTTTGCTGTCCTAGGGGTTTCTCAGGCCAGCTCTGGGATGGCATGGAAACAGCCTGGTTGAACATCTGGTTCCTTGGTGCAGTTTCCAGGGGAGAGATGGCTCTCCCGGCTACCCATTTAAATCTGTTCTTAGTAAAGTGATTCTGAGTCAAGAGGTTACTCATGGCTCCCTTCTGCTCTGGTGGTGGAAGGAAAGAATCAGTTCTCATCTGCTTCCCTGCCTTTGCAGAACGTTGAGTTCCTGCATCATTTTCAGGACTATTCCTGCTGCTTCTTTTTCCCTTGGGTGGCATGGTTTACCTAGGAAGAAGGTGCCTGGGGCATGGGCTAAATCCAGTAGGAGATCAGGAGCTAGTGAGTGGAGCCGCTAGCCAGGTGCCATCTTGCCCAAATCCCCGGGAAGCAATGCTGACGTAGCTGCTGGAACAGACTGCACTCTGGCAGGTGTGCCAGACCCCTCCTCCTGGTTGTGACCTAGCTGCCTCTCCTCAGCAACAGCTAGCATGTTCAACCAGGAGCTCCCTCCACCTGGGGAGCTGGTCAGCGGTGACAGCTTTTCTCTTCATCCTTGGATCACAAATGCATGATAGGGTATGCCATGCAGACGCATCCAAGGGTCGCTGAGCCGTTCCACTCCTCCAGTCCTCAGCTGTCCTGCCAGGGTAATTGCGTCCCTAGTGGCCAAAATGGAGCTCAGCCATTGTCTTCTGCAAGATAAGAGAGGTTGGCAAAGCCTGGCTCAGAGTCGCTGTTTCGGGACACAAGCTGTTTTTTAATTTATTTATTTTTACATTTTCTTTATTATTATTTTCATTATTATTTAAGATAAATAATACATTGGTGGTACGTCAAAATAAAAGAGAGAGATAATTTAAAAAATCAAACAATATTCACAGTTAGTATAACCATATTATTATTATTATTACTTATTTATTGATTTGATTTGATTTCTATGCTGCCTTTCCAAAAATGGCTCAGGGCGGTTTACACAGAGAAATAACAAATAAATAAGATGGATCTCCCCAAAGGGCTCACAATCTAAAAGAAGCATAAGATAGACACCAGCAACAGTCACTGGAGGTCCTGTGCTAGAAGTGGATCGGGCCAGTTACTCTCCCCCTGCTAAATAAAGAGAATCACCACGTTAAAAGGTGCCTCTTTGCCAAGTTAGCATATTTAGTTGGTATAACCATATTTAATAAATAATTAAATTATTATTTAATTGTAATCCATCACAATTACATATTTTTGATATTTCAATCCATCATCTTCCTGATCATTTCAACCAAAATCTGACTCGGGTTATAATAAACCCTGTTTACCTCAATAGTATCTATAAGGTTTCCATACCCGCTTGAAATCATATCTATTTAACTTTTGTTGACTATTATTACATCAAGCTGAAACAAACTCCTCAAGCATATATTCCCATATTATTTTGCACCAATTACTGATATTCAGATTTTTCAGCAGTTTTCCAATTACGGGCAATTAATCCTTGTGCTGCCAATACAAAAAACCTTAACAGAATACTATTATCAAACTGTGTATTACTTCCAGTAAACAAAAGCAATAACCCCAATTCTACCTTAAGTATTAACGGGACCCTAAATTTAATTACTATTTCCTTTCCTACCCCTTGCCAAAATCTTTTAACTCTGGGACAATCCTACCCCATATGTTTATAAGAACCCAATTCCAAACATCCCCTCCAACACAAGGCATTAGAGGTTTTCTTTATCTTGGCCAACTTAGGGCTTGAGTGTTGAGACCAGCTCAGACAGGAAAAGCCAGTCCACATTGCACAGGTATCACACAAAAGCTGGATCCAGTGGCAGCAAGCCAGCCAAAACTGATTTTAAAAGTTAATCCACGCTTTGTCTCTGGGGAGCTTCCTACAGTATTTGCATTGCATAGGCATGACTTGCACTTATCATGCCAATGTGAAGGCTTAGGTCAGCGCCTGCTTCGATTTATCTCCAAAAACTGCGGGATAAAACAGGATTTTTAAAACTTGCACATAAATCGGGACGAAGTGAAATGCGGAAGAAAAGGCCCGGTTTCTGTAGGGTGCTTCCAAAGACATTGAACTGACCTCGGCAGGAGAGAACAACAAATACCCTCCCTTCCAGAGGAGATTCGGGGTAAAGCCCCTGGGTGAGAAAGCTCCAGGTCACCAATGAAAACTATCATGGAGAGCTTAATGGCAAGATGTTATAAAATGTATTGAGGGTAGAGCAGAAATATCCAGGAATAGCTTTAGTTAGAAATTGGCAACCTTCGAGTTAGGGGGCCTGTGGAGGCCTAGCGCCCGGCCGCCCCCCCAGCTATGGGCCTGGCTCTCTATTTTATTTTCAAATTTGCAAATATCTCTGCAAATATTCATATGGCGTCTCTTCCTTTCAAGGCTGTGGAAGGCAACAATAATAATAACAATATAATGCCAAAAGTTAGGCGCTGTACAAGCAACGTTGGTGGGAAACAGACGCTGCTTCCTCCAAAGAGTTCCCTCTGCTGCCCCCCCGTGGACATTTCGGGAAACGGACTGGATTTATTTTTGGAGCGCCTCGTTTGCCCGCACCTATGAGAGCTGCATGCTAAACATTGCCCTTAACAAATATGTCTGCACCAGTGCACTAGCGTCGCTGTGCCTCGCGTTGCCCACAACTAACGTGGCCGCACCTCGTTCCACAAAGCGGGAGCAAACGGCAACTTCCGCCCTTTGCAAATATGGCCGTTGCCCGGCCTGATTCCTGCTTGCTTGCCCGTTGGTAAGGTGGGCTATGGCAAGCCGCACAATCGAGGCGTGCCCTTATCCAAAATGGCTTCTCGGAAAAGACCAATGGGGGAAGCTTTGCCCCTAACAAAAAGGGCTCCGGGGGCTTTGTGCGAGCTTCATTTTCCGCCGTGCGCATGCTCGAAGTTCACGCGAGCTGGGTTTTGCCTCGCGACCCGGGGAGGTTCTTTCCCGGGGAGGATGGCGGCTTGTGCGGCAGGCAGACGAGCATGGAGCTGGACGGGGGTCGCCCCTCTTCTGGCGGGGCTCTGCAGACAGGTTGGTGCTGGCTGGGGAGTCGGGTGCATGCAGCATTTGTGTGACCTCGCCCTGATGCACCACGGTCGTGACCTTGTGAAGAGGATCCGAGGGACTAGCGCCTTGTTCTGAAGCTCTTTCCCCCCTTTTTGCAAGAAGCAGAGCTTTTTCTGTCAACTCTCCATGCTGGAGGCTGAGCTCTGCCCGCTGACTTCCAACTCCTTCGTGCATCTGTTAAGGAAAGGAGTTGGCAACCTAATGTTCCACTCCGCTAAGTTGACACCTCTCCGTTGCTTGATTTTCTTTTAAGTGTTGGAGTATTTGGGCTCTCTACCCCTACATCACCTCCGTTTTAGCACGTTTTGGAGAAGGAAAATCTATTTGAGGTGGTACTAAATGATCAAATCGCATCCGTCAAAAAGAATGCGATTGCCTACAGGTTGCATGGTAGCAAACACTATATCATGTCTTTATTGTTGTTCTCGCATGTTAATTCAGTGTACAATGGAACATCTGTGTGTGTTGTAAAACGAGGTAAAGTGTATGTCTTTTGGTCCACAGGATTAAAAAATATGCCCCTGCTAACTGAGCAAAGAGGCACCCTTTAACGTGGTGATTCTCTTTATTTAGCAGGGGGAGAGTAACTGGCCCCGTCCACCCCCAGCACAGGACCTCCAGTGACAGTACCTCTACGTAAACCACTTTGGAAACTCTTGTTGAAAAGCGATATATAAATATTTGTTGTTGCTGCTGTATGAATGTACAGATCTGTACAGCAGTACATTTCCTGTTTGTATCCTCCATTTGAGGGGGGCTGAATACCTGGGTTCACTTTGAAAGTGAATGCATGTGCAGTCATTCACACAAATGAGCATTTGCACAGACACTTGAAAGCGTCTACAACATCATGACTGAATGGATCCATTCTGTGTATTTGTTTTAAATTTTATTTATGATGTTTTTCATTATGATGTGCAAACCAATCTAGATTCTATGCCAACACACACACATCCAAACTTTAAAATCACTGGACACTCAAGCTGTGGATCCTGAGATTTTTGTTGGTTTGTTTGAAAGATTCATATCCTGTACCTTCACAAGAAGTCAAAGAGCAGCTTACAAAGTTAGAAATTCACAATAAAACAAACATACAATATCTGTCTGAAGCTGGGGTGGGCAAACTCGGCCTCTAGCTGTTGTTGAACTACAACTCCTATCATCCCCAGTTGGAGGCCGAGTAAAACCCCAGGCGATTTTAATTTCCTTCCCCTCGGAAGGGCAAGTGTGCGTTCACGTATATCATCCAGATTTACCCCAAAATCCGTGCAACATATCAGATGGCACTCCATACACAATTCGGGTTTTTCATTGCGCATTGGAGCTTAGCCAAGTTTATGTCCGGGGTAAAAAAGAAAAATCCACTTTTTGTGTCGGTTTTTAATTGGCAGATAGATCTGCTCTAGCATACTCCTCTTCCATGTTTAAGCCTGCTGTCTGGGAATGCCCCTGGTCTAAAGGCTTGCCCAGATAAAGCAGCCTTCAGTCTCTTAGAATCTGGTGTCAGATGTTGGGCAGAGAATGCAGTCCTGTTGTGCTTCATATGCATGGATTGTGTGCCTGATTTATTTGTGTGTACAAACCACATTAAACTGTCTTCAGTTTGTGCTCTCCAAGGCTCGCAGACAGCTGATGTTGGGAGGATTTGGGCCCGATATACCTTACAGCAGGGGGTTCCTCAGGTTGAATCCCCAGAGGTCGTTGGACTACAACTCCCACCGTCCCTTGGCCTTGGGCCATTGTGACTAGGGAAAGTGGAGAGCTGTAGTCCAATGACTTCCGGGGACCCAAGTTTAAGAACCCCTACCTTACAGCCAGTGTTCCCTCTCACAGGGCTACCCAGATGTTGTTGACTACAACTCCCCGAATCCCCAGCTGCAATCGCTTTTGCTTGGGGATTATGGGAGTTGTAGTCAACAACATCTGGGAGTCTCTGTGAGAGGGAACACTGCTTATAGCAGCCTTATAGCATTGGCATCTGTGTTGCAGGGGGCTTGTGACTCATACCATGTCACCAATCCCAGGACTCCATTGCTAGAAACGGTCGTCTTCCTCTCCAGGGGTGTTCAAGGAGGGTGATGCCCTGGGATGGGGCTGTGGCAGAGCATTTCCTTTGCATGCAGAAGGTCCTGGGTTCCATCCCTGGCAGCTCCAGGTAGCACCGGGGAAGAACCTTCTCTGTCCGAAACTGTGAAAAGCTGCTGCCGGGCCAGGTAGCCCCTCCTGAGCTCGGTGGTCCAAGGGTCTGACTCCGTATCAGGCAGTGTACCGATGCTTCTCGCAATCTGCTTTCCTAGATCCACAGGACGCCCGTCCCACTCACGTGTCTACGGCTTGAAGCGCCTTTTGCTCCACGTGTGCGTCCCCGAAGAAGCTACCCGGTGTTCCTGCTGAGACCAGCGAGCCGGTGTCAGAGCACAGCTGCTGTTGCAGGTACACAGGTAGGAACACACACGTTGGTAAGATTTGGGGCTGGTGAGGGCAGAGGATTGCCCATGAGGACTGTCCAGAAGGACGGCAGTCGGGGCCTGAGGGTTAGGATGCTAATCAACAAAGTGGATCTCTTCCCTGCCTCTTCTTCTTCCTTCCAGGTTGTTCAGGCTGCAGCCTCCCCACCTGCAGAGGGCACTGTCTCTGCAGGGGAACTTGGCCAGGCCGTCCAGGAGCTGAGCTTTGAAGAGCTGGGCCTGGGCGCCTACACTCCCGTGGGTCTGATCCAGAACATCTTGGAGTCCCTCCACGTGGATCTGGGACTCCCGTGGTGGGGAGCCATTGTAGCAGGTGAAGGGACCGCCGAGATATCAAGGGGGTGGGGGTATAGGGTTGCCACAGCCTGGCTTTCCACATCCAGGTGCCTAATTTGCATATTGTGTAAATAGGCTTGAAAATAATTTCTGAGCCGAATAGTGACTGCACGTTTTGCTCCATAACTCCGTTTCTACAAGGGCTAGAGCTTAGCTTTTTTTTAAAAAGAAAGAAAGCTGAAATCTGGGCGAATCCAGGTGGGCTAAGCAATCTGGGTGAGATGCTTAAAATCCGGGTGAAACCCAGAATTCCGGTGGGCATGGCAACCCAGGGGATGGCGGCCTGCCGTTCCACTCACCAGAGCCTTGTGGGTAACCAGGGGCCTCTGGTGCCATGGCATGGGGGGAGTTAATCATGGGAGGGGCTGGGAATTAGATTGACCAAAGAGAGATTCTCTGTGGCTTGGCCCCAAAACGGAGGTACAGTAGGAGGAAGAGTAGAGAAAGAAACCATGCGCTTCACTTCTCCTCTCTTGACGGCAGCCACAACCTGAGGGCCTCCCGTTCCTCTCCCTTTCTCCTCCACCCCCGCAAGAGGTAAAGCAAGCTCTAATCCTGCACCTGGCACCTGCCAAAAGCCTTGTGGTAGGGAGCCAAGAGTCCAATGGCAACCATAGGGAAGGGCTGGCTCGTAAGTCAAAAGTTGTGAACCATGCTTCAGCCTTCTGGGTAAATATCTCTTCTGTTGCACTACTTAAGAACAGCCCTGCTGGATCAGGCCCAAGGCCTATCTAGTCCAGCACCCTTTTTCACACAGTGGCCCACCAGATGCCACTGGGGAGCCCACAAGCAAGGCTCAGGGCATAACCTCTCTCTTGCTGTTGCTCCCCTGCAACTGGTGTTTAGAGGCCTCTTGCCTCCGAGGCTGGAGGTGGCCTTTAGCCACCAGACTAGTAGCCATTGATAGACCTATCCTCCATGAATTTGTCCAAATCCCTTTTTAAAGCCATCCAAGCTAGTGGCCATCACCACACCTCGTGGCAGAGAATTCTGTAGATTAATTATGTGCTGTGTGAAAAAGTACTTTCTCTTGTTGGTCCTAAATTTCCTGGCCTTCAGTTTCATGGGATGACACTTGAGGGAGAGAGAGGGAGGAGAACTTCCACTCCAGTGTTCCCTCTAACAAGGATTCCCAGATGTTGTTGACTACAACTCCCAGCAGTCCCAGCTTCAATGGCCTTTGGATGGGGATTCTTGGAGTTGTAGCCAACAACATCTGGGAACTCCTTGCAGGGATGTCAAACTGTGGCCTTCCTGCAGATGTTGGCCTACAACTCCCATCATCCTTGGCTACTGGCCATTGTTATAGAGGATGTTGGGAGTTGTAGGCCAACAGCTGGAGGACCGCAGTTTGACACCCCTGTAGAGGAACCACTGGTCCACTCTCTCTCCTCCATGCACAATTATATATGCTTCTTTTCCAAACTAAATAGCCCCAAATGCTGTAGCCTTGCCTCATAAGGAAGGTGCTCCAGGCTCCTGGTCATCTTGGTTGCCCTCTTCTGCCCCTTTTCCAATTCTGCAGTGTCTTTTCTAAGATACAGTGACCAGAACTGTACACAGTATTCCAAGTGTGGCAGCACCATTGATTTGTATAAGGGCATTATAATATTAGTATCTTTGTTTTCAATCCCCTTCCTAAGGGTGGGTAATCTTTTTTTTCAGTTGCTTTCTTACAAACCCCAAACTCACAGAGCCGCATTCTGGGTAAGAAATGTATCCAGGTGCATTTTGGGTAAAGAGCTCACTCTCCTCACGTCCCCCATACGGTCATGACTTCTGGAGTTGCATTGTGGGTAACGATGTCATTGCACTGTGAGTAAAAGAGGTCTTCTCTCTCCTGAATCCTTCAGGGACGGTGGTCGCCCGCTGCTTGATTTTTCCACTCATCGTCAAGGGCCAGCGAGAGGCGGTGAAACTCAACAACCACCTGCCCCAAATTAATCAACTGACCAGCCGCCTGAACGAGGCCAAGCGTATGGGGAATAAGTTTGAGTGTGAGTTACCTAGCCGGGAAAGGGATGTGGTTTAGGTCCTATCAAGCAGTGGAGGGAGCAATAATCTGCCAGTCAAGGAGGTGAGGCTTGGGTTGCCCGGTAAGAATGTGCACAAACCGGTTCGGAGGCCATGTTGGAGGCCTCCGAACCGGTTTGGAACCGGACCGGTCCGGCACTGAGGGGGGTCTACATTTAAGGGCGGGGGGTAGAACTTACGCATGCGTGTGACGTATGCGGCGTGCACAGCGGTGACAGGCGTGCGCGCACCGCGACAGGCGCATGCATGCTTGTATTTCTGCGACTTCCGGGCAACGACGGGAGGAATGCTGCTGCCCCCAAAACTTCAATCTAAAATGCAGCGCCGGAAGGGGAAGAGCGGCGGGAGGGGTAAGTTCTACCCCCCCACCCTTAAAGGTAGACCCTCTCAGTGCCAGACCGCGCTGCAGTGGTTCCGTGCACACCACTATTGCCCAGACAGAGGCTTACCAATGCAACAAAAATTGGAATGGGCACAAAGGGACGGAGGGGGAGGAGGTCTTACTCAGGTTGTGACATAGGAAGCTGCCATATACTGAGTCAGACCCTTGGTTCATCTAGATCAGTATTGTCTACTCAGACTGGTGGCAGCTTCTCCAAGGTTGCAGGTAGGAATCGCTCTCAGCCCTGTCTTGGAGAAGCCACAGAGGGAACTTGGAACCTAAATGCTCTTCCCAGAGCGGCTTCATCCCCTAAGGGGAAGATCTTGCAGTGCTCACACAACAAGTCTCCCATCCATATGCAACCAGGGTGGACCCTGCTTAGCTAAGGGGACAAGTCATGCTTGCTACCACAAGGCCAACTCTCACCCTTTGACAATATGGGTGGTGCCTATCGGGGAAGGCAGGCACCTAATTTGTGGTGGAGGATGGTCTGACCTGGAGGAGGTGTGACAGCTGGGAAGGGGATATGGTTTGTGGGAGTCACTTGGACTTGAGGGGGTTAGCAATCGCTTCCATGTTGTTCCTCCGAGAAATCATTCTTCTTCTCTCCAACAGTTGCAAAGGCTTATTCAGACCTGGCCCTCTACCAGAAGACCCATGATGTGAACCCTCTGCGTGGGTTCCTCGTGCCCCTTGTTCAGGTGGGTCCCCCACCTCCATTGCTGCACCAGCTTCCCCACCCCTGAACCTCACATCCAGTGTATTCACAATGTTTACCTCCCTCTCCCAGGCACCCATTTTCATCTCCTTCTTCATTGCCTTGCGCAAAATGGCGGAACTTCCTGTGCCCAGCCTGCAAACCGGAGGGCTTTGGTGGTTCATGGACCTCACGGCTGCTGACCCTTATTATGTCTTGCCTCTGACGGTGACGGCCACCATGTGGGCCATTTTGGAGGTAAGATTTGGGCAGTGGGGGGAAAGGTTCAGAGCTGACAATTCTTGCCTTGACTTGGCAGCCAAACAATATTTGTCAGTGTCCTGTCACTAGAGTCCTCGGGAGTGTACAGAACTCTCTTGAGGTGCTGAGGTTTTTGTGCTAGGCCAAGGCGGTAAGTGTGAGGCCTCTGCCTCGGCCTAGCCAGGCGACCAGGTTTGTGGACTGCTGAGGAAGATGTTGGAGACTTACGTATATCATAGAACAAGCTATGAAATAAAGGTTCTTTTGGCCTTATACTGGTATCCCGATATCAGGATTGGGAGGGACCAGAGGTATTAACAAGTCATTGTCACAAGGATGAAGTTCTTATGATATATGGGGTAGTGACCAGAGAATTTAGAAAGAGGGGATGGTCTGTTTATCAGAGTTGTGCCCTTCCTGGTTGCAGGTGGTAGTGCCATACAGCAGAGCGGATAAACTTTATTCTTCTCCTCCTCCTCCAAAGAGCTTGGGCTGGTGTGCATGCTTCTCCACCTCATTTTATTATTACAAATGGTGGACCTGTGAGGTAGCTTATGTTGAGAGAGAGTGAGTGAGTGACTCAAGGTAAGCTTTGTGGCTGGGTTTCAGATCTCCATGGGTGGAGAGCTGAACCCAGGTCTCCTGAGATGCATAGGGCTGCTTGAAAGAATCTCTGCGGTTCTCTAGTAGATCAGGATTTCTTAACCTCGGGCCCCCAGATGTTGTTGGACTACAACTCCCATCATCCCCAGACATGGCCTTTGTGGCTGAGGGTGATGGGAGTTGTAGTCCAACAACATCTGAGGGCCCAAAGTTAAGAAACCCTGCGGTAGATGATTGGTGCTGAGTTGGGAGCCCCCCTGAACTAGTGTCAGGCGAGGGGAACATCAGAATTCGAAAAGTCTCAGAAATTGTGCTGTAGAGAAACATGGCCTCTCCAGCCTCTTTGAACTTGAGTGGCACAGGGGCCACAGTGCCCACTCTTTCCGGGCTCCCACCTTCCTGGATTGCAGCACGGATATAATTGCCCAGAAAAACCCAGTGGGGATCAATTAGGATCCTCTACCAGATGGGCACGCAGTCTACCTAGAGCTTGGCTAGTAGAGGAGGAAGTAATCTCCTGATTCAGGATCCTGCTTCTGACACACACATACACACGTATGTTCCTGGTCTCCTGTGTCCCCCAAGGAGGGCCTGTGTTCAAGTTTCAGAATCGCAGCCCAAGGAAAAGCTCATGGTGGGACGAGAGTAGAGAAGAGCACGGAGATTACAGCCTCCCTCTTTTCCTTGCAGCTGGGAGCGGAGTCGGGAGTGTCCAATCCAAACCTGCAGATGATGAAGACGGTCTTCCGGGTCATGCCTCTTATCATCCTTCCTCTCACCATCTCCTTCCCGACGGTGAGAGAGGGGCTTCTTTCGCATCTGCTCTGTACCAAATGCCATGAATCGTTCCGACTTCTCTTTTACATATTGGTCCAATAGATTCCAATAGATTTCTCCCCAGCTGAGTTCCCAAAAACTCTTGGCACTTGCTTTTGCGGCAAAAGACTCGCTTTTGCTGTTCGAATCAGACGATTGCATAATCTTCCATACCAACCATCCCCCACCACTCTTTCTTTACTGACTTAAGAAGCCCCTAGTCCTCATGGAGTGCCAACTTGCTCTGGAAAATCTAACCCTCTTGCCTTAGTTTGGGCTCTGCTTTACTCAGACGCTACGGTATTCTTACATGCCAGCAACTAAAAAGTGGTCTAGTAAAAAGGACATTGTGTGCTTTACTTCTCCATTGTCCAAGGTAAGTGTCTGGTCCTCATGGGATGCCTCTGGCTGGATACACAGGTATCCAGGGAATGTTCACAATCCTCCAGCTTAGGGGGAACAATACCCTTTGCTATGGGTCTGCTGTTCCACCTTTCCATGCCCCCCCCCCGCCCCTGCTTGAGTTATACTGCAATAGCTGCATCCTGTTGTTGGCTGAAGCTGCTGAGAATTTTAGAACTAAGAAGTCAAGAGAGATGGCTGCTTTCTGGTGTGTTGACATCCAGACTGAGTTACTCCTGAATAGTCCTGTTGGAATGAGGACTGAATAGTCCTACTGGAATTACTTTTGAGTAACTTGGTTTACATGTGAGCCACTGGCTGATATACCCCATAAGGCTTTGTCTCAGGTTTTTGCAGTCGTGTGAAACTGTGTAAAAGTGCAAATGCTGCATTGCAAGGAAGACAGTGTTGCACGGTATTTCAGTGTCTAGTACGGCTGCCACGATGATGCACCAGCACAGACATTTCCTGCCCTTCCTTCCACACAGGCGGTCTTCACTTACAGGTTTTGGTGCAGTCCGTGCCTGGATGGGGAGACCCGTGAATGCCAACTTTGAGGATGGGGCTGTAGCTCAGAGTACAGCACCTGCTTTTGCCTGCAGAAGGCCCCAAGCTCAATCCCTGGCAGTGTCTCCAAGTAGGGCTGGGAGAGACTCCTGCCTGCCACCTTGCAGAAGCCGCTGCCAGCCAGTGTAGACGATACTGAGCTAGATGGACCAATAGTCTGACTCAGTATCAGGCAGCTCCTTCTGTTCCTAAAATCACACTTAAGTAGTCCCACTGAAATCAAAAGGGCAAAAGGCACTGCTTACCATATTTACCCAAATAGAAGATGGCCCGGAGTTTAAAAGGACCTCTTAAAAAATATGGGTTAAACACATACTGTTGTTAAATACATACTGTTAAGGTCGTACTGTTTAAGGACCCGGCATTTAAGATAATCCAACAAATTCTAACATCAAAGAACTGGGGGGTGGGGGTTGAACCTGGTCTTAGATTCAGGAAAATACAGTAGTTTGTCTTTTTAATTTCAGTGGGACTACTCAGTGATTTTAAATTAACAGCCCTGCTGGATCAGGCCCAAGACCCGTCGAGTCCAGCATCCTGTTTCCCACAGTGGCTCACCAGATGCCTCTGGGAAGCCCGCAAGCAGGAGATGAAGGCATGCCCTCTCTCTTGCTGTTGCTCCCCTGCAACTGGTATTTGGAGGGATCCCTCCTCTGAACATGGAGGTAGCCTGTAGCCATCAAGACTAGTAGCCATTGGTAGGCCTGTCCTCCATGAATTTGTCTTAAGGTCCTTGTAAAACCGTCCAGAGTGGTGGCCGTCACTGCCAGTATTCCCTCTAACAGGGTTTCACACATGTTTGCTAACTACAACTCCCATCATCCCCAGCCAAAGGCCATGGCAGCTGGCAATGATGGGGGTTGGGGTCAACATCTGCGAGACCCTGTTAGAGGGTCACCCCATGGCAATTTTCCTCCTTTCTGTACGGAAATCTTTGCTCCCAGAGGCACCTGATGGCTGGCGCTATAAAATGCTGGACGGACATCCTGACGTTGAACAGGGGATGAAAAGGGTTTCCTGTCGGGCTCCCAGGTGTGAACCAGCCAGCCCAGACGTTTCATACTCTCGCCTCCCTCCCACACAGGCCATCTTCACCTACTGGCTGACGTCAAACGTGTTCTCGCTGGTGCAAGTGGGCGTGCTGCGTGTGCCCGCGGTGCGTGCCCGCCTCCGCATCCCCGACCGCGTGGTACATGACCCGTCTGTCCTGCCTGCCCAGGAGGGCTTTGTGAAGAGTCTCAAGAAAGGTGAGCTGGGGCGGGGGGGAGGAGACAGGAGGCGGGAGGGGTCTCCGTTCACGGGTTCTCATGCCCAGGTCCGCAAATGTTGCCGGACTACAACTCCCATCATCCCCTGCCACGGGGGGTGGTCTCCAGCTCATCCAATGCCTTCATGCCCCAATCCAGGATGGAAGAATGCACAGCTGGCTCAGCAGCTGGAAGAACGGGAGCGGCGCATCAAGCACCACCTGGATTTGGCCGCTAAGGGTGAGCCTCTTACCCCTTGCTGGTCTACCGCTCAGGACCTGTCCCCTCTGCTAAGCAGGGTCAGCCATGGTTTGCACTCGGATGGGTGGCTGCGTGCCAGCTCTGCCTGCGGCAGCAAGAGACTCCCCTGAAGGGATGGGGCCGTTGCTCAGTGGTAGATGGAGTGTTCGAAACAAAGGTGATTGAACCGTTGTCCCAGGTTCAATCCCTGGCAGCGTCTCCAGGTAGGCCCGAGAGAGACTCCGGCCTGAAACCTGGAAGAGCCGTTACTTGTCCAGCTAAAATGAATTGTGCAAACTACACCGATTGGCTTTATTCAGCGTGAGTAATTCTTGTTTTTAAGTGTTTGTTTGGAGGGCAGGAGGTGGGCTTGCTTTGCAAATACCAAGAGAGGAAAAAATTAGGCTAAGGCTGATATTTCTCCCCCACCCTCACCACTCTTTCTGTTCCATTTCCAGGGCCCTTGCGCCAGACCTTTCCCCACAATCCTTTGCAGCAGCACGAACCTTCTGTTACGAAGCCGAAGCCCCCTAAAAGGCCATGGGAAGATACGTTGGGCTGAACGCCAGCACCCTGTTCAAAGCAAAGACTTGCCGTGGGGGCAGAGGATTCCGTCCCCCGACCCTCTGGCTCTCTGAGCTTTAATAATAAAGGACTTGGACGTTCCTTCTCCCTCCTTTTTGGTGCCTCTGGAGCCAGCTTTGTTCTGGCAAAGGGAGGTGGGGGCAAGTGGATGGATGCAGCCTCCACTCTCAAGGCCAACTTGTCACCATGAATGGGGTAGGTTGTACAGCCCCCCGTTTTTCTTGCCCTCTACTAGAATTTTGGCTTCCTCTACTTCTGTGTCTGCTGTGAGGCTCACAGCTGATGTACGCATAGAGAGTTATTAGTAGCCACAGCTCTGTGCAGAGTGAGACCGTTTCAGAGTGTGGGTGGGGAACCTCCATGGCTGAAAGCAGTCTACCCTTGAAGAGCAGAGCCTAGGGCTGATACCTTCATGCCCAGCCTGTGAGATTCTCACAGCCTGACCAATGCTGGGATCAACACTGCACTAAACAAGCCAGCACAGCTGTCCTTATGTTCTGGTCTTAACAATGCCCTATAAACAAGAGTTCCCAAACTCTGGTCCCTGGACTTGTTGGACTGTGACTCCCATCATCCCCTGCCAAAGGCTGTTGTGGGTGGGGAGGATGGGAGTTGTAATCCAGAAACAGCTAAGCCCCCAAGTTTGGGAACCCCTGTATATAAATCTACATTTTGTGTGTGTGTGTGAGAGAGAGATGCATTCCAAGGGGACTTGAGAGGAACAGGAGCAGCAGCCTAGAGAAAAAGGGAGAAATATTTTTTGCTGGGGAAGAAGGTGGTAAGGGATAGCATGGGCACAATGACCCCTCTGAAGGCAGGCAGCATCCAGAGGGCACAGAGGTGAGAAGCTGCTGATAAAAGTCCAAGGCAAGCCAGTGGAGTTTATTGGGATGCAGCCGCCAGGCTGGAGTCCCCCGGTCCACCAGGTGAGAAGGCAGGACCACCCCTCGGTTTCTGCAGCAGCCACCCCCAGTTCCAGCAAAGTAGCAAACAATAAATTAGAGGGTCCGGGAGAGTCCATTACAAAAAGGAGTCGTCAGTAGGGGAGAATCCGGCCTCCCCCGCCAGCATCTCTTGTCACTGAGACTTGACTGCGGTGTCAGGATCCATCTCCGTTAGGACGGACAAGGTTACGATTTGGATGAGCCGCGTCACAGAAGCTGCCAGGAGAACACAATGAATTAGTCCAGGATGGGGAGCGGAATGGGCCAGCCAATGAGAAGGGGATGTGAGAGGCATCAGTGGGGTGAGTCGGGTCAGGCTGGGGGCTAGGAGAGTGGTGAGGTTGTTTTAGGGATGGCCAACCGAAGGTTCTTCAGCCTTTGCTGAACTACCCCACCCATCATCCCTTGTGGCTGGGGATGATGGAAGTTGTAGTTTAAGAACAGGTAGGGTTCAGCAAGCCACTGGACCCCTACCTGCAGGAAATCCTGCCCCGTCTGAACTCAATACCCCTGCTCATCCCTAAGCGACAACTGTAGGTGCCACAGTAGAACCCATAGGTAACTGATCTGGACGGAGAGAGCTAAAGGGACCAGAGAAACGGGGACACCATCGCTCACCCACTGCCCGGCGCAGCCACTGCAGTCTCTTGTGGTCTGGCCTCCGCACCAGCAGGAAGTAGAAGGGCAGCCCGGAAGCGGCTATGGCAATGCCGATGGCGGAATTGACCGGATCGCTGTAGAGGGGGACGGCTACCAGAAAGATGGTGCAGAGGCAGAAGATGATTGGGAAGACGATGCTGAGCTGGTGGGAACCGAAGGAGACACAAAACTGGCAATTGGCATCTTCTTAACTCACATTCTTGCCCATTTCTCTGTCCCTCTCTTAGCCCCACCTTTTATAAGAACTGACATACCAGCTCAATCCATCTACTCAAATGCTACTGGCAACCAACGCGGGGGTCGGGGGGAGGTTATAACCTCCCCTGGCTGTTTGCTCCCATTAGTTGGTCCTCAGATAGATCATCTCTGAGCAGGGAGGTTCCACTTGGCTGAAAGCTGTCAAGAGCCATTCTTAGTAACAGTCTCTGCTTTTTGAAGTCAACTTCCCTACTGGCCATCTTGTGGGAATGAATACCATAAACTAAGCAATGTATAAAGTGCCGTCTGGTTTTGGCTGTCCTACCAATTCCATTTAAGTGGACTCTAGAGATTCTGGCTGGCCTACAGCACAACATTCCATCAACCCTGGAACATTCCATTCGTGGAAGCTGTCCAACCAGTTGCACAAGAGTCACCCCATTATTTCCAATGGGATTGCTCTTCCACAACTCTGATTGCGCCATCTTTGCACTTGTGTAAATGGTACAAACGCAATGCTCCAAGCTGACAGAGTGCTGCCTATGTGTCAGCCACTATGTAACAATGGCATAAGACTGAAATCGGTCCACTCCACCCACCCATTTCAATGTGTTTCTCCTACTCTTACCTTGAGGGGACGTTCCCTCAGCGGCTCCTTCCAGCGCAGATAGAGTTGTCCCGCGATGGACAGGCCCACGAAGAACCAGTAGCTGAAGCTGTAGTAATTGATAAGCTGGAAGATGTCTTCTACACACAGGTAGATCAAGGCCATGGCGCCCTGTGACAGATAGAAAGGATGGAGTAATAGCCATGGGAAGTTGGTGAATAGGTTCAGTGGTCGAGGATTTGCTTAGCAAGCAGGAAGACCCTGGTTCAACCTCTGGCACCTCCAGCCTAGGTCTGGGAAAGAAAGACCCCTGCCTGAAATGCTGCTGCCAGTCAGTGTAGACCACACTGGGCTAGATGGACCAAGGGTCTGACTCAGTAAAAATGGGAGGAGAGCTGGTCTTGTGGTAGCAAGCATGAATTGTCCCCTTTGCTATGCAGGGCTCATCCTGGTTTGCATTTGAATGGGAGACGTGTGAGCACTGTGAAATATGGTGCCACTCTGGGAAGAGCATCTGCATGCTTGCATGCAGAAGGTTCCAAGTTGGCATCTCCCAAGATAGGGCTGAGAGAGAGACCTGCCTGCAGCCTTGGAGAAGCCACTACCCGTCTTTGTAGTCAATACTGAGCTAGATGGTCTGACTGGGTATAAAGCAGCTTCCCATGTTCCTAAGTTTCCTAGTCTTCCCACAGGACCACACTCCATATACAACCATATGACCTACTCAGAACAGACCTCTCGGGGAATTCAGACCTTCCACTCCCAAATCTCCCCAAAAGAACTCAAGTGCTCCCAAGATTGTATTGCTTTGGGTATTGACTGGTTACATATAATCCCACACTTCCTCCACCAAGCTTCAAAGTACACGTCATGGTGGTTTCTAAAACAGCATGCCCCTGAAAACCAGGTGCTAGGGAACATCAACAGGAGGGGGCATTGCCCTCTTTTCCCCACTTGGGGGCTTCCCAGATGCACCTGGCCGGCCAATGCAGGAAGCAGGACTAGATGGGTCTTGGGCCTGATCCAGCGGGGCTTTTTCTTATCTATTTATTGATTTGATTTGTATGCTGCCCTTCCAAAATGCTTCTTGGATGAAGCATTTCCTTCTGCATGAGAGGGGATAAAGAAAGCCTCTCCTAAAGGAGGAGAGCTGGTCTTCTGGCAGCAAACATGAATTGTCCCCTTTGCTAAGCAGGGTTCACCCTGGTTTGCATTTGTATGGGTGACTATGTGTGTTAGCACTTTAAGATATTCCCCTTAGGGGTTGGAGCAGCTCTGGGAAGAGCACCTGCATGCTTGCATGCAGAAGGTCCCAGGTATCTCCAAGACAGAGCTGAAAGAGACTCCTGCCTGCAGCCTTTGACAATGAATATTTATATACCGCTTTTCAAAAAAAAGGTTTCCAAAGCAGTTTTCATAGAGAAATAATAAATACATAAAATGGCTCCCTGTGCCCGAAGGGCTCACCATCTAAAAAAGAAACATAAGACATAAACCAGCAACAGCCACTGAGGGATGCTGTCTGGGGATGGATAGGGCCAGTTGCTCTCCCCCTGCTAAATAAAGAGGATCACCACTAAGAGGGTGCTTCTCTGCTCAGTTAGCAGGGTTTGAGAAGCTGCTGCCAGCCTGTGTAGACAATACTGAGCTAGATGGACCAAGGGCCTGACTCAGTATAAGGCAGCTTCCTATGTTCCTAAGATGGTGCCAACTACCCTCAGGTTTTTTGTAAGCGGATGTACAAGAAGCAAACTTTAGTTGGCGTCTTTGCAGAGGGAAGGGATTGCCTTTCCTGTGGTTCATCTCACTCGAGCCATTTGGAAAACACAAGAGTCTGAGATGCTGCACACTTTATGCCCACCTTGTAACGTTGTGTATCATCGCGCAACTCCGGCTGCACAGTTTTTGCAATAGTGTAAATTGCAGTCTTCCGCCGTTGCACAAAGTAAACGTCACCAGGCGCATGAAAAAATGTGTGCTCCTGATTTCGGAGAGAATTTTTGGAGAGGTAGCTAAGCGGCCAGTATCACCACACAGACTGGGTTTCTTCTGTTGGAGCACCAGCAACCCTATTGACCACTAGGGGAACTGTTTGGGAACTGTATGTACTCCCAGTTTTTGATTGTGTGGAAGCAAGGTTAGAGGAAAACCTGGGTAGAAGTGATTGTGTGGAAGCAAGGTTAGAGGAAAACCTGGGTAGCTTTTTCTCCTACCTTGCTTCCACACAATCACCTACCCAGGTTTTCCTCTAACCTTGCTTCCACACAATCAAAAATTGGGAGTACACACAGTTCCCAAACTCAGGTAGAACACAGTTTTCGATTGTGTGAATGACCTCTCTGAATTTGCTTTCTCTGCTCTACTTCCCCTTTGCTAGACTGATAGGTTCCATCCTCTCACCTGAGAGACAGACATCCCCTTCCTGATGCAGCTAGGCCTTTCCTGTCTCTCTGATGTATTCCCTATAGAAACTACTCCACTTCGAACTTGAACTCCATGTCTCCAGACCATTTTAATTAGCAGTGCCCTCCTTACTTGTGCACTTCGGCTGCGGGTGGGGTAGATAAATGGTCTCCCTTCCAAATCTCTAAGATCTTCCCCCTCTTACAGAACTTACATTAAAGAGCAGGGCTGGCACAGGTGTGAACCGCTGGACGTGGATCATGCAGATGGCGTCGGGCAGGTGCCCCTCGCGGGAGCCAACAAAGAACAACCTGGCAAGAGCAAGAGCGAGCATGAGGAAGCTGTGGTTGGGGATGGAAGAGAATCAGGCCCGCCTGAGGGCCAAGAAGACCAGCTCAAGAGGTGGAGGAGAGCATTGCCACCTCCTGCAGGACAGGCCAAGATGAAGGGGTGCCCATGGAACAAGACTGCTCCCAGAATCCATCATGCTCTGGGAAGAGCAGAAGGTTTCAAGTTCCCTCCCTGGCTTTTCCAAGATAGGGCTGAGAGAGATTCCTGCCTGCAACCTTGGAGAAGCCGCTGCCAGTCTGTGAAGACAATACTGAGCTAGATAGGCCAATGGTCTGACTCAGTATATGGCAGTTTCCTATGCTCCTATGAGCTAGCAAGGAACTGGCCAAGCCAGAAACAACATAGTGCTTCCCAGAAGGTGGACATCTCTTGAATTGCATCATTCCCAATAGCTGCCTGGTTTGACAGCATGGTACAGCCAGCTATGGTGGGGACCTCGTGTGTGTTTCTCTTGGGCAGCTCAGGCATCTCTTTCCGAGGTGCTCAGAAATCCTCACATACAGATGCCCGATTCAGACATGAGGCTGTACAAGTGTAGAGACGTCTGTACACTCGTACACATGTTTTGTGTGAATGACTGCACCTGTGTTCATTTTTAAAGTGAACCTGGATACAGGCCCTTCAGATGCCGGGTACAGAGAGGAAGTGTACCTCTGTGCCTGCGTTCAGCATAACATGTGAATGACTGGACCTGTGCACATTGTACACTCATTGCACGAGACGAGTGTTGAACATAATTTAGTCCATAATGTGGACTAAAGATTTCACCACCTTGGCCTCAGGTGGCGAGACTTGCTGTGTCAAACAACAACTGCATAAAGAAAAAGAAAAGTTAGCAGGCCTGAAAGGCTCGCTTTTAATCACACGCTCTGAAGTGTCACCTTTTCTTTTTAACGTGGGTCCCCTTCACACGAAAGGCCCCTCAAGTGAAACTGAGTGGTGAGGTCACTCTAGGAGGACCCCCAAAAAACAAGTCTTGAATGAATCCTGGGGTAGCAGAGGTGGTGCTGGGGGGGCCAAGGGGGCAAGCACACCCACAAACAAGCTCACCCCATCCCCACTTGCTGGACCCCAGGAGTAACTTGGAGGAAGGGCGTTTTCCAAGTACTCAGCGAGCCCTTTCTCGCGGTCACGTAAGAGGGCTTGCTGGAGGGCAGCGGGGATGGCTGCAGAAGCTTGCCTACCCCACAGACAATCCTGCTGGAGGGTCTGGCCATGCAGGTCATGTGCTGCCCCGGGCAGCATAGGTAGGGTGCGCATGCGTGCACGCGACTTCCTGTCACTTCCAGTCCGAGGAGCAGACGGGGCGGCAGGGAGGTACGCTTCCACCCCACTGGACCAGTTTTTCAGCGAGCGCCGGCAAGGGAAACTCGGGGTGGGGGGCACCCTCCCCTGCCCTTAAAGTTACCCCCACACACACACGCCCACTGTCAAACCTTCAAACCGGCCAGTGTTCGGACCTGTTCAGAGGCCCATAAAAGAGCCTCCAAACAGGTTCGTGCACACATCCCTAGCACAGAGGTGTGGGGGTCGGGACGCATTGTCCTGGCCCCTGGAAATCCCACAATGCACCATGCAAGTGTGCAGTGCATTGTGGGGATCCTTCCAGCAACGGGTGGGCGCCCGTCCATGTTTGTGTCAGTCCATGCACCTGTCCATGCGGCGCTGACACACGGTCAGGTAAATGGGGTTAAGGCAGTGATTCTCAAACTTGGGTCCTCAGGTGTTATTGGACTTCAACTCCCATAATCCCCAACCAAAGGCCACTGAGGCTGGGGATTATGGGAGTTGAAGTCCAATAACACCTGAGGACCCAAGTTTGAGAATCCCTGGGTTAAGGGATCACTTGGTCCCTGGACCTTGTTTAGGAGCCCAGCTTCTTAGCCGGGTTAGCCGCCGAGGCACCGCCAGGCTTGCTGCTCGTGAGAACAGCCTCAGCTTCTCTGGGGAGCGGGGAGAGAGAGAAGGGTGGAATTTAAATCTAAAGCAGAGTTCCTCATGGGCTGCTGTCAGTTATGCAGGATGGCCGTATTGGCATGAAATACACCGTCATTTTGTTTCCAGAAATCTAACAGGTGGGACCAAGGTTAAACACACACCTGTGATGCACCCTCTGCCCCTTCTGGGCCACCGCTGTGGGCAGACACACACGCAAGTTACCTGGATGCGGCCAAGATGGAAGCATTGAGGCCTCCAAAGCAGGAGAGCGCGACCGCGAGGGGGACGGTCCAGTTCATCACTCCAAACACTTGATCGGCAAACGTCTAGGAGGAAGAGCAGCACAGGAGCGTGAAACGCACCGGGATATGCCTCGGGCTGCAAGCTCATACAGAACATTAGTCTACATGCCATTCCGCCAACTCTGCGGGAGGCGGCTGGTTTCTCTCATGGGAGGGCCGGCCATAATCCTGTTCCGGCTCAGAGCAGTGCAATAACGCATGGTAATAAACAGCCATGCCGAAGGCTCCTGCTGTAATAAACGCTGCGGAGCTGCTCTCTTGAGTACAGCAAGCTTGGGAACAAAGGTGACAATCCTGAGCGGGCGAAGCAACTGGCACCTTCGAAAGGAAGGCCTGCCAGGAAGGGCACGACTCACCACAGCCACTGCGTCACTGCTCAGTATGTCCGTCTTGCTCAGCACGGTGTAATAGGCCACATTGGTCATGATGTAGATCACTGTGACGATCGGCATGGAGATGCCGATGGAGAGGGGCAGGTTCCTGAGGGAAGAGAGAAGCGGTACAGCCCTCCTGCCTCTCTCTTGAGACTTCCCTTGAGACCACCCTCGCACTCTAATCAGGCCCGGTTTTAGTGGAATATTCTGAAGCTATTTTCTAAAGCCAATGATGGCTTACCAGGCCAAGTTCCCAGGGTCCCCTGCCCCCCTAGGCCAAGCTCCCAGGGTCTTTGCCCCCTAGGCTGAGCTCCCGGGGGTCCCCTGCCAACTAGTTGCCATCAGCAACTAGACTCAGAGAGCCAGCGTGGTGTGGTGGTTAGAGTGCTGGACTAGGACCGGGGAGACCCGAGTTCAAATCCCCATTCAGCCATGAAAACTAGCTGGGTGACTCTGGGCCAGTCACGTCTCTCTCAGCCTAACCTACTTCACAGGGTTGTTGTGAAAGAGAAACTCAAGTATGTAGGCTCCTTGGAGGAAGAGCTCCTTGGAGGAAGAGCGGGATATAAATGTAAAAATAATAATAATAATCAGCAGCTTACTGTAACTCCCTGGATTACTTTTCATTTGTTTGAAATGAAACAAACAAATTACTTTATCAAGATTATTGATAAAATAACCTTGAAGAAAATTAGGCCGTGTGTGTGTGTGTGTGTGTGTGTGTGTGTGTGTGTGTGTGTGAATGAAAACTTCAGCGAACTGGAAAACACAATGCTTAACTCTGTTTTATAACTAGTTTTCCTGTTCTTATAAAAATGTAACTAGTGGTCATTTTCTGTAAAACATAACTAGAGGTCACGTAACTAGGGGACAGCAATGAATGCACCACTGAGAGACCTTCAAGGCCAAGTTGAAGACTGATCATCCTGGAGAGAATCTATCTATGTGGTCGCTAAGAGTCAACACCAACTTGACGGCACTTAATCAATCAATCAATCAAAGAGGTCATTTTGCTTCAAAGAGATAGTCTTCTCTTCTCTCTTGCACGAATCATTTTTTCATTCAGACAAATCAATAATTGTACCGAGCTTACATTAAACCAGCTTTTAACAAAAACTGAACAAAAGATTTCCAATTATAAGACATGCCTTGCTTTTAAAAAGCCAATAACTTTTATCCTGGATTCCCACTGCCAAACCTAGAACAGAACCCAGGTGTCAAGAAGCCCAATTAGCATTCCTCTGACCATGATGTAAAGCTCATTTATGTCCAGTAGATGGCAGCCTTTCTCTACACAAACTCACCCCCCAACAAAGCCCCTTAATTTGAAGGACTGGAGAAAGGGCAATGGACTTCTACCAGCTTAGTTCAGCTACTTGCTGCAGGAAGGGGAGAAGCCACCGTACCCCACAGCACTTTTCTTTTTTTCTTTCGCAGGCTGGATGTTGTGCATTCTAATACAGAAGAGGGAGAGCACTAGCTTGCGAAGAGCAGATACTCAGTAGTCTCCAAAGTATGAAGATGTGCCACTTCTTCCCATTTCACCCAGCGAGCCCTGCTAAACTCTGAAAGCGTGAAACCGATGAGCTTCCCCATCTTTTGATTTGAGGCTAGCCAGTTTCAGTTTTTGCCCCCAGTTTCCTCTTGGAAACTCAAGCACCCATTTTAGGGCCATTACCAGTACGGTAATGGGAAAAGGGAACTGTGTTGTTTGTCTTCCGCGATGTCACAGATTCTGTCCAATAGGCGCTTACAGCCACATCCCACATAGCATTCTGAACCGCAGTGGTCTCACAAGAATCACGTTGCCCTAGCAATGCAGTTTTGCAATCTCAGTGCTAACCTTTCAGGGTTCTTTATTTCTTCAGTGACAAAATTGAGTGTGTCCCATCCAGAGTAGGAGAAAAGTGCCGAGTAAAGCGCCAACGCAATGCTCCCTGCCTGCCAGGAGGACCCTTCGAAAGCATCAACAAAGTTCTCAGAACGTCCTGTAGGGGGAGATAAAGAGTTCACACCTGTATGAACATTATTTTGATTTCTCATTGTTTGCCAGGTTGTAGCCAGATGAGTGCAAATCAGTTTCACTGAAAAGCCTCCGTGACTTTACTCCTCAGTGCCTATCAAGATGTGAAGGGATATGAACTTCTCTCCATGGTGTTTTGTCTGTGATGGCCCATTCACACATGCACGTCATCCCTTGAGTCTGCGGCTTTCATGTGCTGGCTTCAAGTCTCGCCTCTGACACACTTTCATTGCGTCGCCTGGAGAGCAACTAACTCTCAAACCCTAACCCAAACTACCTCACAGAGCCATGAGAAGAACATCCAACGCATCTTGAGAATCGATGAATTTATAAATTAAAAGTTATGCTTCTAGGCTGCTGAATTAAACCACTGTTGCTTTGATCTATTATTTTTCTGCTAGCTTAACCCGTGCAGAGCATCAGCATGCTAGTACTTGATTGCTCCCCTCACCCCCTGCCACAGCCCCTCTCACCTCAGAGATCTCTCCTCCCTCACCTGAGCCACACTCCCTGCTGCTGCTGCTGATCCTCCTCCTCCATCCCGCTGCTTCCCTCCCCCTCACCCCTCTTGATTGCGGCTGCAGTGTTGCTGGTGCCTATTGGCCAAGCTGCAGCCCCCTATCCCCAGAGACCTGCCCACCCTCACCCGAGCCCCGCTTGTGCTCCTCCCCATGGGAGCAGCAGCAGCAGCGGTTGGCCAGGCCCTTCCTCGCTAACGCTACCACCATGGCTGCTCCTGGCCGCTGACAGGCTTGGGCTCGTACCTCGCCCTGCCTTCTTTCTCTCTTCTCTTCCTCCCTCTCTCTCCCTTCCTGAGTTGACGGATCTTGTTCCTCTTGATTCCTCATCTAATTCACACAATGGCAGCCTCCTCCTGAAGGGACTCTTTCCTTTCTCACGACCCCTCTCTTCGCAGACCCCTGCCCACTATCCTTTTATATATACATAGATAGATGCCTCTCCTCTAGAACATCTTCCAACCAGTAACAGTTGCATTCCAACTGTCCTTAACCATCACAGGCTCCTCCTCCCTATCTGCATATGGAATCCCCACTGCCCTATCACCACGGTGCCACAGGCTCCTCCTCCCTATCTGCATATGGAATCTCCACTGCTCAATCACCACGGTGCTTCTGCTCTCGAACTCTCGCAAGAGCTCCCACGCACAGGATTAGTCACGGATACGCCTTAGAGAATTATATATATAGATAGTGGCATATTTTTATTCCACCCGCTGTTTTGTTTTACGGCGGTTGTGTGTTTTTCATGAATTTTGTTAAGCAGCCTCAGCAGAAAAGTGGCACACAAATCTTTTAATGAAATAATTAAATGAATATGCATCTCTACATCATCTACCCTGATCTGTGATAGGGAGGAAAAGGACCACTACAGAAAGCAGGGTGGAGGTCTGCTACCTTGTCCGAGACAGACGATGCCAGCGATGATCACAGCAATGAGAGCCAGCACCTTTGCATAGGTGGACAGATCCTGCACTCGGGTGCCCCATTTCACATACGCGCAGTTGACAAAAGTGAGTAAGCCTGTAAGAGAGAAGAAACACCAATCAGCCCGTCAAGGAGCCCATGGATTGTTTTCACTTCCCCTCCAATTCAGACTTTTGGAGTGAAACAACACACACACACACCAAGGTCTAAGTAAGAAGGGATAAATATAATTATCCGCCCCTCCCGATTTTCAATTCCAAACCCCCAAAACCCTTTAATACAGCGACTCTCAAGCTGGAGTCCCCAGATGTTGCTGGACTACAACTCCCATCTTCCCAACCACAGTGGCCAATAGTCAGGATGATGGGAGGTGTAGTCCAACAGTACTTCTGATGGCAATCCATTAACTTTCTCAACAGCTTTAAATGCATCCTATAGGAGGAAGTTAAAGTCTTATAATAGGGCATAACTTCCCACCCCCAGCCTCCACCATAAGTCATAAACCCCTAACAAACCTAAAGCCTGGGCCAGGGTTCACTGCATCCCCTCTCAGTAGAGGTCTGCACACACGCACGCACGCACACACACTATCAGGAGATGGTGACCTCATGTGCAAAAATAAGCAATGCATACTGGGTGGGACCTCGATATCAGACAAGCCAAACAGATCCCCACTATATTATATACAAAGGCTATTTAATAAATAATATATAAGAGACATGATTACAATTACACTATTACAAATATTTATATGCCGCTCTTCAACCAAAGTTCTCAAAGCGATTTACATAGAAAAATAAATAATGGATAAATAAGATGGTCCCCTGACCCCAAAGGGCTCACAATCTACAAAGAAACTTAAGGTAGGCAACAGCCACTGGAGGGATGCTGTGCTGGGGTTGGATAGGGCCACTTGCTCTCCTCCTGCTAAATATAAGAAAATCACCACTTTAAAAAGATGCCTCTTTGCTTGGTTAGCAGGGGTAATGATGGTGTAAGTTCCTTACACTAATGGTGTAAGGAAATAGTAACTAAATATCAGTGACCTCCATTTCAATCTTTATCTTTATCAAGTGGAGAACTGTCTTCACTGCTTCACATGTTCCACATGCTTAACAGCACTGGTAGTAATTTGGTCCAAATGCTGCAGACTCCAGTTAAAGCAACCAGCTTACTGTCACATTCTAGAGCTACTAAAACAGGTTGTTCTAGTAAGAACTAATCTGCTTACTTTCCTTTCACTATCCCTACAACTGTACCAAGTTTGGTTCAAATCAGTTAGGCGGTTCACAAGTTAGCCCCTCAAACACTTATGTGTCCGCCATCTTGAATCAGGATGATCTGGATGACATCATCACAGCCTATACTAATGAGATGACCCTATATGCCACTCACTACAACTGTACTTAATTTGGTTCAAATCAGTTAGAGAGTCCACAAGTCAGCCCACTTGCACCTCAAATGTTCACGTGTCCGCCATCTTGAATCGGGATGGATGACATCATCAAGCTATGCCATTGGGGCATCCCTATGTGTCCCTACAGCCGTAGCACATTTGGTTCAAATCAGTTAGGCGGTTCACAGGTTAGCCCAATTGCGCCTCAAAGGTTTACACATCTTGAATCGGGGTGGATGACATCATCACAAACGACACCGTTTAAGTGTCCCCATGTGTCCTTACAACTGTACCCAATTTGGTTCATATTGGTCCAGGCATTGTGAAGGCGATAAAGTGGGACACACACCCATGGACACAGACACAAATACACACATACATGGAATGCCGAGTGATTTCATAAGCCTATTGGAAAGTAGGCTAAAAGAAGGGGAGCGGGGCCTTGAGTAGCTCTCTACCTTATTAGAATGTGACAGTAAGCTGGTTGCTTTAACTAGAGTCTGAAGCATTTGACCAAATTACCACCAGAGCTGTTAAGCATATGGAACTGCCTAAGAGTTCTCCACTTGATAAAGATCAAGATCGAAACGGAGGTAACCAGGTCACGGTAGTGGACTTGGATGAAATATATCAGATGGATTTTGTGGACTGGTAGTAAACAGATTGAAAGGATTCCTATATAATGGACTGAATAACTATTCCATCAGAATACATTTAGTTCTGGAAGTGCGATTTCCATCAAGTGTCATCTTAGGTTGAATCTTTGTTCCATCTCCTGTGTTTCTAGTTCTGTACAGTTGTGTGTGTCAATATAGATATATATCATTTCACTCAAAGCACAAACGATCAGGCTCAAATTATCATACTTCAGACACATTATGCAAAGACCCAGCTCCCTTGAGAAGTCCATAACGCTGGAGAAAGCTGAAGGAAAGAGAAGAAGAGGACGACCAGCAGCAAGGTGGATGGACTTGATGGCGACAGCAATGAATGCACCACCGAGAGACCTTCAAGGCCAAGTGGAAGACAGATCTATGTGGTTGCTAAGAGTCGACACCAACTTGACAGCACTTAATCAATCAGTCAATCAATGCTTACCCCATTAGTGTCTGTTCTAAAAGGTAGTGTGCCGTTGAATCGATTTCGACTCCTGGCACCCACAGAGCCCCGTGGTTTTCTATGGCAGAATACAGGCAGGGTTTACCCATTGCCTCCTCCTGCGCAGTATGAGAGGACGCCTTTCAGCATCTTCCTGTAGCGCTGCTGCCCAATATAGTACCAGCAGGGATTCGATCCGGCAGCCTTCTGCTTGTTAGTCAAGCATTTCCCCACTGTGCCACTTAAGGCGGCTATAGTCTTTATTAAATGGCCTTTGCATAACATGGTGGGGATCTGCTTGGTTTATGTTTGGCCTCATGTGCGGACATCCGCTTCCCCGGGGGCAGGGCCGGATTAACATAGTAGGAAATGTAGCATTTGCTACGGGCCCCGCATTTTCTAGGGCTCCGCATGCCTGGCTTGAACGTCTGCCCCTTCTTTCTGCTCTTTATTTGGTGCTCTCTGCTGACTCTCCTCATTGCCTGCTGCTGCCCATTCTCAACTCCTGCATCGCTCGCCTCACTGGAGGGCGTTTAAGCAAGGTCTTCCTGGCACCATGGTGTTGATTGGGTTATCTATTATGTTAAGCAGCACGGGAGGGAGTAGTAAGAACAACAATAGGAACAGATAGCTTGCAAAGGGGTCTCAAAGATAACTTAATCGCCAGGGAGTTGGGCCTTGTTTGTTTAAACTGTAAAAGTTTTTAAAAACATACACAGGGAGAGTAAAAGAAATAAAAGCAGTTTAGATTAAAAACAACAACTAACTATTAATGCCGGGAGGAAGAAAGGAAGCTAAAGAAGATGCTAGTTGAATGTTGCCAGCGTTTTCCGACTGACTGGGAGAGGGTAAAGATAAACAATGAGAATATGTACCTTTAAGAGGAAAAAGAAAGCCAGAAGTAACTCAGATGCACGGCAAGAGGAGTCTCAAAGTTTAGTGGATCAACTGAGGGGAGCTTGGAAGGAGATTATATTATGGTCTTGTTGGGTAATGTCACTTATATCCTCCTCTAGTATCTAGTGCTGTTGGGAGGGAATCTGTGATCATTGCTTTTCAAGGAACTGCCAAATTTAAGGTGAGCTCCTTTCCTCTCCTATAGAACTGAAATAACTACTGCTGTGTTGCCAACTTCATTAGCTTTACATTGGGATGCCCGTTGAAATTGTCCAAAGATAAACGGAGGCTGCAAACCTAAACACACTTACTAGAGAGTAAGGCTCATTGAGTTCAGTGGGACTTACTTCTGAGTAAACATGCTTAGGGTTGCACTGAATGATTTGTGCATTTCCTCCTTTTAATATTAAGCATGTTAGTGTAATTTAGATGGAAAGAGGCTGTGCCTCCTGCCAAAAGATTGTCTTTTGGATACTTCTGTTTTCATGGAAGTTGCTAATGCACCTCATCATAATCACATTCATTTGCAATGCATCAACTATTTTAAATATACATCTGCTTTCCTGTCAGGCTTGCACAAGAGGTTAAACATATATTCTTAATATTGTCAAATGACCCTTTTAATGTGATGGCTGCTGGGATCCAATATGTTCTGCACACATTGGAATCAAACATCCACCACTGTTGTGTGCCAAAACTGCTAATAGGTTCAGATTTCTCAAAGTACAGAATTCCTGAGAATCTTTTAATTTGAACATTCAGAGTTTTGTTCCCCACCCCCTTTCTCTTTGTGAAAATAACTCCAAAGGAGAACCCATGGTCAGGAGTCACAAAAGTGTGTGTTTGCGGGGGGGGGTGTTTTGCAAAGTTTGTTGACTGGCTGGCTCAGCTGAGTGGAGGCATGGGGTGGTTGGTGGGGGGGCACTAGGCAAATGAAAAAATTGAATTACTTTACTATGCAAGTAAATAATTTATGTCTCAATATTTATGTGCATTTTTTTTTTCATTTGGGGCCCCTTCATAACATATGCTACAGGCCCCACACTAGCTTAATCCGGCCCTGCCCGGGGGAAGGTAAGCATGTGCATGCTTGAGATATCACTGGGGTGGGAATCCTATCATGGAGATATCATTGGGGTGGCAATTAAGCCTGGCCCTGGCCCCTATGCAAGCCCAATGGGAGAGGGGAGCAGGTTCTGCCCCTCCCCAAGATGGCCCTGTTACTGTTTTCTTGGTCCCAGAGAATGGAGGGAAGGAGAGCTCTTGAGACCGATCTGATTTACAGAGACCTGGACTTTCAACGCCTCAGGCCCTTCCTGAGGACTGCTTTCTTAGTCACGCTGGGGTGTAACCCTAGGGCAGTGATAAGGAGAGAGATTACTGAGAAGTAGGTACGAATTAGCCGAGATAGAATGGGCGGGACAGATCAAGGGATAAATCTGGGGTCTTAGTCTTAGAGCAAAACAGGGTCCTCAGATGTTCTGGACTCCAGCCTTCAGCCATGGTGGCAAGGGTGATGGGAGCTGTAACTGAGCGACATGGACCCAATCTCTGCAGCAAAGGATGTGGGGGTGAGCCCCATCAGGGTGTCTACTTCCCTTGCCTAGGCCTGGGAGGGAAATGCAGCCAGGTAGTTTGGAGCCAGGATTTCTGGTTCCTGTTCCCAAGCGTGGGGAGAGGAGGGTGGCCTAGTAGACTGATATGGAAGAAACTCTACCCAGTATTTCTGCCTCTTCAGTTCTTGTCAACGCACACATATAGGAATAGAGAAAGCTGCCATATGCTGAGTCAGACCCTTGGTCCATCTCGCTCAGTATTGTCTACACAGACCGGCAGCGGCTTCTCCAAGGTTGCAGGCAGGAGTCTCTCTCAGCCCTGTCTTGGAGATGCTGCCAGGGAGGGAACTTGGAAGCTTCTGCTCTTCCCAGAGCGGCTCCATCCCCTAAGGAGGAGATCTTACAAGGCTCACACATGTTGTCTCCCATTCAAATGCAACCAAGGCAGACCCCCTGCTTAGCTTTGGTTTACTAAAACACATCACTACCACAAGACCAGCTCTCCTCCTCAAAGGCACACATGAAGGTGCAGTCGTTATCTCTAGCGCTATCTCACCACTCACCCACACTGTTCCTCCACCGGATTGCTGCCCTCATGGAGTCTGCAGCCTCGCAAGGTTGTGCAGGCCACGGACCACAACCCCTGCCCCCGAAATGATGGGTGCATGTGTTCAAGCAGAGGCCCCCAACTGTAGGTCTTCAGGTGCTGATGGACTCCAGCTGTCGGGGTGTTGTTGGGATGCTGCTGGGGAGGCGAGGTGGCCTTGTGGTTCCGCAAGCATCACTTGGCCCCTTTGCCAAGCAGGGTTTGCATGTGGAAGCGGGGTGGGGTGGCATGTCTCCTGATGGAATGATGGGGCCCCGTAGCTCAATGGAAGAGCTCCTGCCTGCTTGCGTGAAGAAGGTTCCCAGTTCCCTCCCTGGCCTCTCCAGAGAGGATTGAGAGAGACTCCTGCCGCCTGCAACCGGAGAAGCCGCTGCCAGTCTGTGTAGACAGTACTGAGCTAGATAGAGCAAGGGTCTGACTCCGTATATGGCAGCTTCCTATCCTCCCAACTCCCGTCATCATCCCCAGCTACAATGCCATTGCGGTTGGAGGTGAGGATGGGAGCTGTAGGCCAGCAGTTCTAGGGACCCACGGCTGGGAACCCCCATGTCGGAGAAACCCCAAGGATCAGATGCAGAGAATCACACACACCATTTTGCACATGAAGCGAACTACAAGAGGGTGAAGGAGACAGGACTCCTGGGTCTCATCCCGGAGAGGAGTGTGTGGGTGAGAAGTCAGCTGTTTATCCCTTTCAGCTCCTGTTGCTTTCATATTCTGTCCTTTTAACCTTGATCTTTCTTCCAGGAACAAGTTGTTGTGACTCCAGGGGATTCGGCTTTTTGCCAGCTACCCAGACGGGGGGTGGGGGGGGTGGGGATGGATGTGGGGGGCAGACTTCCCAGGTGCAGACCCACCCTTCTTGGTTTCAGATCGAGCAGGCCGCGTTCCTCTTGGGAGCAGGCGGGGGAATCGGGGACACCTCATTAAAAACACGCAGATTCTTTATAAACAAGGTAATAAAATCTTCTCTCTTATCGGGCCTGGAACACGCCCGGATCAGAGAAACCGCAGATAATGTGAGCTACTGCTCTTTTCCACACCGCTCAAGCAATTAGCCATGATGATCAGGTCAGCAAAGCACTGCAATTCTGGGCCCTCCTCGGGGCTGGCCCCAAATCTGCCCCCTCTCTCCCCACCACCAAGTCCTCAAGAATCCCATCTCCCCATGCCAATGACCTCCACTCAGGACAGGGTTCTCAAATGTGGGTCCGTCATTCCCCAGATGTTGTTGGCCCACAACCCCCAGAATCTCCAGCCACGATGGCCTTTGGGAGTTGTAATCCAATAGCATCCGTCGGAGAACCCAGTCTCAGGATAAGTTGTACCTACCTCCAGCCCCTGGACTCCACACCCCTACTACAAATAAGGACAGAACTATCCTATTGACATCCCACTGACATGTCCTGCTCCAAACTGGAAAACACAGAGTCCCAATTGCCACTTTTCGATTTCTGAGCCATCCTGATGCCACACTCACCTCTGAGCATGGACAGAGAGCTTTCCCCTAATAACAGGGAGCCAGCTTCTGTTTTCAAAACGGACCAAAGGGCCCAGTGTTGGGAATCTGCCCTGAGGATGAAATTCCTGTAAGACAGTAGGATTTTTGCCAGGAAGAAGGCAATCTTACGAGAGAGCCTGGGCAGGGTAAGAGTGTGTGACCTATACTGGTGGCGGGGAGTTCCACAGCCCAGCTCTTGGCTCAGCCATGAGCCCACGGAATGGCCTTCGGAGAGCCTCTCTTTCTCTCAGCCTCAGTCCCCACGTCCCTAAAATGGGGAGTATAATACTGGTCTGCCTTCTAGAGCTGTTGTAAGGGATTCTGGATACACAAAGCACTTAGGAAAAGCAACATGTAAGTATCTAGTGCCGTGAGGAAGGCGACGACCCTCTTCACTAACCCTTTGAGCCACACACCCACACACACACACACAACCGTCTCCTCCACAACCGGCACCACTCCCGGCTTCCGTGCAGGCCTGACCCCAAGCCCTGCTGCTTCCTCAGACAGCACATTCCTGTGTTGCAACCGGAGCGGTTTGGGGGAGCCTGACGCGGCGTTTCTCGCCAGCTGGATCCAGACAAGAGCTGCCGACTCAGCACAGCCGGGCTGTCAGCTGAAGTCGCTGCTTTCCGGCGGAGAGAGACGCAGAGTTACCCGCCGGTCGGGAGGAACCGCAAAACCAGAGAGACCCAAAAGGGGCACCGTGAAAGAAGGGCTGGGTGGCTGCCGAGGCTCGCCAGAGCCTGTCTTGGATGCCACACAGACTGCGTGAGCGCAAGAGTTCCTCTGAGCATGTGCAGGCCTCCCCCACTGCATTCTTCTGCCCACGCTCTGGGTCCCACCAAGGCAACCGGCAGTGACATCCAAGGAGGTTTCAGACACTAAGCCCTGAGCAGGCACAAACTTGTCCACGTGCAAGCAGCTTGGCTTCCAGCTGCCGAGAAAGGGGTGAGGAAGCTGAGAGACAAGAATCCTGTGTTGTTGTTTTTCAACAGCTCTTGCACAAGTGAACAAGTGAAAACAGGAGGAGGTTGCGATGGAAGAGCAGGCTTGGGGGCAAGGATGTCTCTATAGCTGTATAATTCCCTTTAGCAGAATTGCTGCATCCTTAACAGCGACACCACAGGCAGACATTCAACAGGTGAGGTATCTCCAGTCCCCAGGTGTTGTTGGACTACAACTCCCATCATCCTTTGCCCTTGTGGCTGGGGATGATGGGAGTTGTAGTCCAACATCTGAGGACCCAACGCTGGGAACTCCCAGGAGTTATGGTCATAAGAACATAGGAAGCTGCCTTCTACTAAGTCAGACCATTGGTCCATCTAGCTCAGTATTGTCTACACAGACTGGCAGCAGCTTCTCCAAGGTTGCAGGCAGGAGTCTCTCCCAGTCGTATCTGGAGATGCTGCCAGGGAGGGAACTTGGAACCTTCTGTATGGAAGCATGCAGATGCTCTTCCCAGAACAGCCCCATCCTCTGAAGGGAATATCTTACAGTGCTCACATGTAGTCTCCCATTCAAATGCAAACCAGGGCAGATCCTGCTTAGCAAAGAGACAATTCATGCCTGCTGCCACAAGACCAGCTCTCCTCCCAAACTGGAGGACCAGGTTTGGGAACTCCTGGAAGTTGCAGTCCAACAGCATCTCTGCATCAAGTTTGGGAACTGCTGGTTTAGAGCAAGCCAAGGGATGCTGAGAGCCAGAACTCCAGAGTTCCAAGCCCAGTTCTAGAAAACCAAGAGGGAGTTTTAGGGTCTCTCTGGTGAGACGCAATAGGCTAAAGTGTCCCGATTCGCTCCCTGGTCCCTGCAGCACCACGATTCAAAACCATTGCCAAGGAAGGGATGGTCTGAATGGGGAAGGGAAGGTCACCGAAAGATAAAATAACGCTGAAAGATTAGATACTGGGGAACAGGGTGCCCTTCAACCCACCTGCAGTCAAACCCGCCTCAGCATAAACCAAGGTTGGTCCCCAATCCCTGCTTTGGGACAGGCCCCCAGACCCACCAAATCCTCCTCACCAACCCTCCCTCCTCCCACATCACCCTCTGCTGGTCCCACTCACAGATGCAGGCGGCGGCCAAGAGACGTCCAGCCAGGTAAGGTGCTTCGCAGGAAGGGAAAATGGGCTGCACCAGGTAATTGGCAAAGGTGATGGCAATGACGGCTTGGCTGGTGGGTTCAATGATGAGGAGGGACGTCCAGAGGCGGATGAAGGCAGGCAGCTCCCCGAAAGCCTCCAAAATGTAGGCATAGCTGGCCCCCGACTTTTTGATGGTGGTGCCCAGTTCCGCGTAGCAGAGAGCCCCAAAAACCGAGAAGAGGCCCCCCACGGCCCAGATGGTGAGGGAGAGGCCGTAAGAGTCACTGTACATCAGTACGCCTTTGGGCGAGACAAAAATGCCCGAGCCAATCATGTTGCCCACGATTAAGCAGACGCCGTTGAGAAGCGAGATCTCCTTCTTCAGCTTCATGGAGTCTTCAGGGGGCTGGCCAGAGGACGGCGAGGTCCCATTGGGTACCGTCGCGGCGGGCTGATCATCCTGGGGGGTCACCTCGTACTCCGAGGTCCTGGCCATTACTTGGCAAGAAGATGAAGAGTCTGTGTTAATGGCTTTGCCTTTGGGGGGCGCCCTTGCATCCCAATTTATGGCCTGTAGGAGGCGCTAGTTCCAAAGGGGGATTCGCAATAACGGGAAAGGAGTAATTTTGAGGGGAAGGGTGACAACGTGTTGTTCGGAAGGATGGAAAATTGGACTTGAGGACAGAGTCTTTGCCTTTCCCAAATGCACCCTGGAGAGTGCCACAGTCAGTTTGTGTAAACGATAATGAGTTAGATGGGCCTATAGTTTTGACTCGGTATAAGGCAGTTCCCTACTAACACTCATTAAACTAGGGTGTTAGAAAGACTGGGCATAAATATCCCTCTCCCTCCCAAATACTGGAGTCCAGGACCTGGTACCGAGAGGAAAACAATAGCCCAATGGATTATTTGGAGACCTGGTAAGAAAGAGCTCTAACATTTGAACCTCCTCTCCAGAAAAAGCATCTAGTGCAAGGGTTCTCAGGCTTTGGTCCTCAGATGCCGTTGGACTACAACTTCCATTATCCACCGTCACAATGGCTTTTGACTGTGGATGATGGGAATTGTAATCCAACATCATCTGGGTACCTACGTCTGGGAACCCCTCATCTAATGAGTGGGATGGATTTGGAGTGCCAATTCCCTGTATAGAATCAGAAAAGGCAGTTTGACCAGAGGTGGTGGGTTTCGGACTCTGCCCAGACAGGGGGGTAGTGCCTAGCTAGCTAGCAGCAGACTGAGCAGCGGGGAACTGGAAAACAGAAGCTGTGGGTTTAGCTCTGGGACAGCAATCAGCTGCAATCACGGGACCAGCTGTTTGATGGCTGGGAAACTGGATTCCCCAGCCCTCAATCAGGGTATTAAGAGGGGACAGAAGCAGGCAGGGATGAGGATGGTGCGAGAAAGATAGCGAGAAGACACTCACCGGTTCCGGCCGAGTTCCCTCCGGCAGATCTGTCAGCCTGCCCCTAAGGCCAGCTGAAGAGTCAAGAGAATGGAGCTGTCGGGACAGCAGTTTTAACTTGAGGAACTAACCAGGGTTGCTGAGGGCGGGGTGAGGGGGGGTAAGGGAGGGTGAGCCATTGACTGAGTCCAAGGTCCGTCTGGTGCCAGGTGGGGGCAGGGGGAGCCTACCTCAGCACTACAGAAGATAAGGGGCTGGCACTGTCTGCGAATCTCCCCCATGGCAGCAGCAGTGCCCTCCGTGAACAGTACAGACTTCCTGCTGCCCAAAGTACTTCACGCACACAAACACACTGTTTCGACAACCGTTTCCTCCATTTCCTGGAGGAGCCAGCATGACAGCGAGCTTCCAAGGCACACAGAACTCTTCAAGAGAGAGGATGAGCCCTACGAAATGGGAAAACATACAGCACCATTAGTTAAACCTAAACCACCTTTTCTCTGGCAGGGCTCCATCATTGCCTTTAACTGCAACTGGATCTCAGGCAGGAACTCAAAAGATACTGTGCCCCCCCCACCTCATCCCTGCCGCCATGAGAAAGAGATGGAGCAAGCTTTGCCTGTAGAATTCTTGCCTCTATCAAGAACTAACGTGACATAAAGCCACATGGTGTATGAGTTGAGTGTCAGGCTAGGCCTTGGGAGACCCAGGTTGGGAATCCTCACACAGTCATGAAGTTCACTGAGTGACCTCATGCCAGACACACTCTTCAGCCTAGCCTACCTCACAGGGCTGTTGTGTATAAAAATGCAAAATGTGTGCATGCTGTCATCTACCCATATTTACGTGAATAGGACTCTGGATTTAAGATGACCCCCTTCAAAAGCAGAGGATAATTACAGGTTATACCTGCATTTACTTGAAAGGAACAGGACTCTGAATGTAAGTCGACCTCCTGATTTCTAATATCAAAAGAATAGGATAAAACAAGAGGGGACGTTGCCCTGAGTTCCTTGGAAGAAGGACAGGATTGAAATGTAAATAAAGTAACACTGCAGAGAGGCGTTAAGAGTGCTTAAATCAAAACTGTCCATGTGTACATAGCCAAGCAGTCAGATCTGTGCCTGGCAGATCTGGCACGAGCAGGTTTGCATCACCCCTCGAAAGGAAAATGATGGCCCAGTTATTCGCTTTTCTATTTTACTTCATCCAAAATGCAAATCTATAGAAGTTGGTCCAATGATCATGTGTTAAGTAGCTTCCCTGCATTTACATATATTAACATAACCTATTTATGTGTATCTATATAAAATATTATAATAATTTCTATATATACTATCTGCATTAAAACCAGAATCATAAAGAGACAAGGAGACTCAGCGATCCTAGTCAGCTCCCCCTCCATCTGCCCGCCCCAAGGACCCAGGAGTCCGAGGTCCCAGGCAAGCCACGCGTCCCCGCCCCTTCTCTTGCGGATCGCCTTTTGTTTATTGTCACCAAGGGCGACAGCTTCCTTAGCAACCCGCATCCAAGATGGCGGCGCCTGCATTGGGACACTTTCAAAGAGGAACGGGACGCCATTTCCGCCCTTAAGTAAAATGTCAGCTACGGTGCCCTTATTGACCATGTGACTCTCTGTTCCAAAAAGGCGGCATCCTTCCTTATCCACTAAAGGTAGCTTCCGGTTGCGTTTCCAAAATGGCTACCCACTTCTGGCAACTCATTTTTAAACCAAAATGGCGGCTCTCATAGGCATAGGAACAATAACTAGTAGTAAGAATTAGAAAGTGAATCTGGTCCAGTTTCCCGATGTCCTTTAGCATTTGGAGACCATGTGGAATCCTATTTGGCTCCGTTACGTAGTATTCGAATGTTTCCTCCACTTTCTTACAAAACGTTTTCTGATGATCCGTACAAGATGGCGGCTCTCTAGGCTTTACGTCCTCCACCTTTCATGAGCGGTAGGTTATGACGACGCTTCCGGTCTCGGGAGAGCGCCTCCAACACACGGCCGATTCCAAAATGGCGGTGCTCGTTGTGTTACGGTTCTAAAAATGGCGGCTCCCAGCGCCGCTTTTTTCCGTACAATTCCTGAGAACTCATGCGCGTGGTTCTTGGCTCTCTTCCCCCCCCCCCCCCCGTCAATATGGCAGCTCGCGCGGCTAAAAGGCTGGGTATGGAGATCTTTTGTTCGGGGGGGCTGGGGAGACGAAATAGGGAGGGGTACTCTGAAGGGGAGCAGGAGAAATTAAGACGCGTTAGAGTTCTCCTCCTGCAGTACCTATTTTCTCATTATGTGTACTGGTTGCTGTACCCACCCGCAGTGCTGGAACGCCTTGTTAGCTGAATGCCTTTGCTTGCGTGCATCCTTTGGAAAGCAGGTCTTGCATTTGAGCTTATGCCTATTTTAAAGTTGTGGCGGTTTGGGGCATTTGGAAAGCAAGCATGATTTGTCCCCTTTTGCTAAGCAGGGTCTGCCCTGGTTTGTATTTGAATGGAAGACTACACGTGTGTGAGCCCTGTGAGGTTAGATATCCCCCTTTGGGGGGTGGGGCCGCTCTAGGAAGAGCAGCTGCCTGCTTGCATGCAGAAGGTTCCCAGTTTCCTCCCTGGCAGCATCTCCAGTTAGGACAGAGAGAAACTCCTGCCTGCAGCCTTGGAGAAGCCGCTGCCAGTCTGTGTAGACAATACTGGAAATCTGTCAGAGGGAACACAGCTCTTATGGGACTTAGATGTGAAATGTGCTTTTTTGCTTGTAAGGAAATTGGTTTTTCTGATGGCTTGACATTTAAATTTCCATGGTGGGAACACTTGATTCACTACCATAAACCTTAAATATGGGGGGAGCTTGTCCCAAAAATGTGTGCATGCTGTCATCTACCCATATTTACATGAATAGAAGATTATTCTGAATTTAAGATGACCCCCCTCAAAAGCAGAGATTAAACACAGGTTTTACCAGCGTGGTGTAGTGGTTAGAGTGCTGGACTAGGACTGGGGAGACCCGAGTTCAAATCCCCATTCAGCCATAAAACTAGCTGGGTGACTCTGGGCCAGTCACTTCTCTCTCAGCCTAACCTACTTCACAGGGTTGTTGTGAAAGAGAAACTCAAGTATGTAGTACACCGCTCTGGGCTCCTTGGAGGAAGAGCGGGATAGAAATGTGAAAATAAATAAATAAAATACCTGCATTTACTTGAAAAGAACAGGACTCTTAATGTAAGATGACCTCCTGATTTCTAATATCAAAAAACTTGGGGGGAACCTAGTCTTGGATTAGGTAAATACAGTACTCAGTGAAGCTGTGCTTTTAAGAGACAGGGTTACAAAATCCTCGGGTCAAATGTTGTCATGAATCCACTAGGTGGCCTACGAAAAACCTTTAAGCTACCCCCCCAACTGTAATAATAGTAATTAGTAATAGTGCTAATAATAATTGTAATAATACTGACATCTTACAGGACTGTTCATTTTACAACTGTTGAAAGAACATATGAAAGGTGTTTGAGCATTTTTAAGTGCTATGTGAAAGTAGATATGATTGCGAAATGGTTTCAGGGTGCAGCTCTGGTTCCTTTAATTCCCCCCCCCCCTACTTTCACCCCATAGGACCTCAGCTGGTACAAATACCCCTGGCATCGCGGAGTCTCCACTGCAGCACTGCACACCAGGCTTGTGGCCGGTGGAGAGAGAAGTGAGTGTACCCTTCTAAAAATGGCGTTGTGGGGGGTGTTAAGTGCTTTATCATCATCCTCCAAGGATCCAGAAATTTAGGCTTAGCTCACTAGCCAGCCATTACTTGCAGTCTCCACTCCCCTCTCTTCCCTCAGATCCTTTTCTGGCACATGGGCAGAGGGCTTAGGAGAGAAGCGGGTCTTCTGTCATTTGCACTGGATTATGGAGGTGGTAGTTCTCTCTCCTGCTTCTCAGAAAGGGTTCCTGCTGTTTCTTTCCAGAAACGGATCTTCTGTCATTTGCACTGGATTATGGAGAGAGGGGGTCGTCCTCTCCTGCTTCTCGGAAAGGGTTCCTGCTGTTTCTTTCCTTCTCAAACTTAGCAGTGGCAATGAGACCTCTGGGGAGGAGAACTGTGTGGGGCCTGCTTGCCAGAGGTCTGGGGCACATGCCACTGCTGAGCTGGCAAGTGGATTTGTAGGTGCCTTTTTATATCCCACTTTTCAGAAAGTTATTTTAGCTGTTTACAGGTGAAACTCGGAAAATTAGAATATCGTGCAAAAGTCCATTAATTTCAGTAATGCAAATTAAAAGGTGAAACTGATATATGAGACAGACGCATTGCATGCAAAGCGAGATAAGTCAAGCCTTAATTTGTTATAATTGTGATGATCATGGCGTACAGCTCATGAAAACCCCAAATCCACAATCTCAGAAAATTAGAATATTACATGGAACCAAGAAGACAAGGATTGAAGAATAGAACAATATCGGACCTCTGAAAAGTATACAGTGTACTGTGCTTGATTGGCCAGCAAACTCGCCTGACCTGACCCCATAGAGAATCTATGGGGCAATGCCAAGAGAAGGATGAGAGACATGAGACCAAACAATGCAGAAGAGCTGAAGGCCGCTAATGAAGCATCCTGGTCTTCCATAATACCTCATCAGTGCCACAGGCTGATAGCATCCATGCCACGCCGCATTGAGGCAGTAATTGCTGCAAAAGGGGCCCAAACCAAGTACTGAATACATATGCATGCTTATACTTTTCAGAGGTCCGATATTGTTCTACATAGTAGAAGTGATGAGGAAATTATTCTCTGTCCCCAAAGGGCACATGAGCGCCATACATGCACATACTAGATGCCAGCAACAGCCACTGGGAGGGATGCCATGCTGGGTAGAACAGGGACAGTTGCTGTTCCCCTGCTAAAGATAAGAGCCCCACCACTTGAAAAGCTGCCTCTCTGGCCAGTTAACAGGCTGCCGTTCCTGGTTGCAACGTAATGGACCATATATTAATGCGGCTACGATGAGAGGAAAGGGCGCTCAGGGTGAGCTTAAAATGTTGGCATTGCTCAGTGGACAGAGGGCGGGGTTTTGAAACTTGTTAGACTGCAATTCCCATCACTCACATCGTCCTGTCCCAGTTCTAGCTGCTGTGATGATTCTAAGTGAAGAGGGTCTCATCAGAGATGCATGAGAAGGTTGAATTGTGAACGGATTCCGTGTAACGAGGCCATCTCTGTCCCCGGTGATTCTGCATCAATTCTGCAGCGATACACATTACTTTTTATACCTTGTTTTCTTCCAGGCATGGTTTCTCCTACAACCCTTCACTTCGCGGACCCATAACAGATCTGCCTGACTGGTCATATGCAGGTCAGAACTGTGTAGAGGTTGCCTGGCTTTCTGTCCCTTTCTTTCTTCCAAGTGGCCACACATAAGATCTTCTACTCTTCCCCTCCCACACCCCCAGCATAATTCACCCAGCACTCTGTTATCATAAGCTTTAAGGGCAAGAACAAAGGTAAATGTAGTAACTTCAGATCTTCAGAGTCCCCATGGTATCTGCTGACTACTTGTACTGTATTGCCACACAATATAGAATAGCAATATAGAATAGCATCCCACCCATAAAATTTCATACTAGATCAGTTTGTTGTCACCTCCTTGAAGTGTTGAATACATAAAACACATGCTTGTCCTCTGGAGAGGGAGACATCCTATAACTCTGTGGTGTGTGTCCTCTTAACTTCCTTTCCCCCAGATGGACGGCCTGCTCCACCAATGAAAGGTCAACTTAGACGGCAGGAAAAGAACGAAGCGTTTGCAGTAAGTGGGGTTTTGTGAGTCCTGGAATTCTGTGGCAGGACAGCCTATGTTGGATTTGGGGTGTTGGAGGTTCAGGAGTCTTTCTAATGGCAGGTGAATTAATAGTGCCTCTTCTACTACTACTACTACTACTACTACTACTACTATTACTACTGGTAGTAATAGCAACTGGTAGTTAGAGGCATCTTGCCTCTGATGCTGGAGGTGGCCCATAGTCCTCAGATTAGTAGCCACTGATAGACATGCCCTCCATGAATTAATCTAAGCCCTTCTTAAAGCCAATCAGGCTGTTGGCGGTCGCCACATTTTGTGGCAGAGAATCCCATAGGTTAATTGTGTAGTGTGAAAAGGTACTTCTGTTCCTTGGTCCTAAATGTCTCGGCAGTGCATTTCACGGGATGACCCCTGGTTCTAGCATTATGAGAGTGGGGAGAAAGATTTGTCTCTTTCTCCAAACCATGCGTGATTTTATCATGTTTCCCCTCAGTCCTCTTCTTTCTAAACTAAAAAGCCCCAGATGCTGTAGCCTTGCCTCATAAGGAAGGTGCTCCAGGCCCCTGATCATCTTGGTTGCCCTCTTCTGCACCTTTTCCAGTTCTGCAATGTCCTCCTTAAGATATGATGACCAGAACTGTATGCATTACTCCAAATGTGGCCACACCATAGATTTGTATACAGACATTATGATATTAGCAGGTTTATTTTCTATCCCCTTCCTAATGATTCCAAGCATGAAATTGGCCTTGTTCACAGATGCCACACACTGAGTCAACTTTCAATGAGCTGTCCACCATGACCCCAAGATCTCTCTCTCCTGGTCAGTCACCGACAGCTCAGATCCCATCAGCATATATGTGAAGTTGGGGTGTTTTGCCCCAATATGCATCACTTGACACTTGCTAACATTGAACCACATTTGCCATTTTGTCACCCACTCCCCCGGTTTGGAGAGATCCTTTTGGAGCTCCTCACAATCTGTTTTGGATTTCACTACCCTGAATCATTTGGTGTCGTCTGCAAATTTGGCCACCTCGCTGCCCACCCCCACTTCTGGATCATTTATGAATAAATTAAAAAGCACTGGTCCCAATACGAATCTCTCGGGGACCCCACTTCTTACTTCCCTCCATTGTGAAAACTGTCTATTTATTCCTACCCTCTGTTTCCTGTCCTTCAACCAGTTACCAGTCCACACATGAACCTGTATTTTATCCCGTGACTCCTGACTTATGTACACCACTTTGGGCTCCTTGGAGGAAAGGCAGGATATGAATGTAGCAAATAAATAAATAATAAACTAGACATCAGCATCAGCCACTGAAGGGATGCCGTGTTGGGGCTGAATGGGGCTATAAGAGAATTGCCTCTTGGAAGGTGCCTCTTTGCCTAGTTAGCCTGGGGGTGTTATATAAGGACAGCCCTGCTGAATCAGGCCCAAGGCATATCTAGTCCAAATTTGGTTGGACCCACAGTGGCCCACCAGGTGCCTCTGAGAAGCCCACAGGCAAAGAGATGAAGGCATGCCCCCCTCTCTGCTATTGCTCCCCTGAAACTGGTATTTGGAGACATCTTGCCTCTAAGCCATCAAGACTAGTAGCCATCGATAGACCTGTCCTCCATGAATTTGTCTAAGCCCTTTTAAAGCTTTCCAAGCTGGTGGCCATCACCACATCATCATCATTATTATTATTCATCTGCCACATCCTGTGGCAGAGAGTTCCATAGATCATGTTCTCTCCATAAAGAGTGTTCTCCATCCTCACCACTGGATAACCACAACTAGCCCTTCTATCTTTCCCATCTGGGCTAAGGGACAAGGCTTTCAATCAGGTGTGACGTGTTTACATTGCAGCAGTAAATACTCGTATAAACCAGTTCTGTGAGCTCCACCCACCCATCCTGTACAAAGGAGCATGGGAAATCTGACTTCGTGAGTTTAGGATTTCTGTTGAAGGGTCCCCTTTACAGAACTATAATCCTCAAAGTTGTTCATCGGGAGCTTTCCCAGACAGCAGGCCTTACTGTGGGTTTACTGCGAGGCTTTTATGCAAGCTCGAAGCTGCCCAAAAAACCCGATGCAAAAAGTGGATTTAAAAAGCCCCGTGCTACATTCTAACACACCGTGAAAAACCTGAATTGTGTACAAAGTGCTCTCTGATAGTTCGCAGGGACTTCAGAGTAAATCTGGCCAAAATGTGAACACACCCCTCCCATTCCAGCGGAGATGCGGGCTAAAAGCCAAGTGTGGGAAAACGTCCTGGGGTGGGAGGCAATGCAGTTCTGCTTGACCCCTGTTTAAATTTGTGTGTAGATGGGCCCTCAGAAGTGAATTGCTCTGAGGAGAGGAGGTCTTTGTGCTCACCACATGAAGGTTTTTGGGAAGGTGGAGCAGGGTTTTGCTGGATGCTATCTCTTCTCTCCTCCTCTCTCTCCTCAGCGGCGTGCAGTCATGCTTTCTGAAGAGATCGATCATGCCTTGGAGAAGTGGGAAGCCCAGAAGAGAGAACAAGAGCAGCAGGCAGAGGAAAAGAGGCACAACCGTCTGGTGCCCAAAGGAAGCTTACTTCGGCAGACCTCCAAATAAATACTTTTTTAGCCTACTTTCCTTAAGGCAAGTAAGCTTATGACATCACCCAGCTTTCTGTGTGTGTGTGTGCATGTGTGTGTCTGTCCCATCAACTTCGCAATGCCTGGACTTATGTGAACCAAATCTGGGACAGTTGTAAGGACGCATAGGGGCACCTCGAGGGTACAGTTTATTATATCATCCACCCCAATTCAAGATGGCGGATGCATAAATGTTTGAGGTGCAAGTGGGCTAACTTCTGAACCGCCTAACCGATTTGAACCAAATTTGGGACAGCTGTAGGGACACATAGGGACATCTCGATGGCACAGTTTGGGATGATGTCATCCATTCCAATTCAAGATGGCGGGTGCATGAATGTTTGAGGTGCAAGTGGGCTAACTTGTGAACCACCTAACCGATCTGAACCAAATCTGGAACCACTATAGGGACACCTCGAGGGCATCATTTGTGATGATGCCATCCACCCCAATTCAAGATGGCGGAGGCATGAACATTTGAGGCACAAGTGGGCTAGCTTGTGAAGATGATAATTATCAATTAAGGTTATAATGAAAGGGAAGTAGGCAGATTAATTCTTACCATAATGTCTTGTTTTTCCAAGCCTTGGACTTCACTGTAAATCTTATACTGAGGTAGGGGGGAATAACAGTTTCCCAGCATTGTTGGCCTGTAGCCCCCTCCCATTTTTCACACCAGTTTGGCACCTGTGAGGCCAGCAGTATTTGTTGCTGGTGGCCAATTTGTTCTGTGCATGTTGGACCCTGGGGGGCATTTTAAAGAAATGTGATGGCAGGAAAGCAGCAGAGGAGAGGAGTCAGACCCTTGGCTAGGAAGATTTGGTATGGCTGTCTCTTGAGGAACACCACCTAAGATTTTTTCTGGGAAGGAGAGTAGGGTCTAGCAGATGGATAGGCTGCGACTAACCGGGGCTTTCTCTTGAGCATGTGACTTTCTGCCCTGCACAAGTTATCTTGAGGGGTTCCTCGGTAAGACTTGAGCTCTGCTTATGGTACACCACGGAATCCCATCCAGTGTTTGCTCTGAGGTGTGCACGTGAACACAAGTGTGTTTTAGTTAGGTCTAGATCCCACTCAGGTTGAATCATGGAGGTCCCACTCTGAATGCCTGTGCGCGCACACACTGCCTTGATACAGCCTCCCGGAACAAAACTCATTCTGCACATAGATGAAGAAAATTAGAGGGAGCACTGGTCTCAACCTTTCTTAACGAGGGTACCCCCTTCTGTGATAAACCATCAGCTCAAGTACCCCATAGAGATTTTTTGTGTGCGTGTGTAAACAGACACGTTACAGTTATGAGACAGGCTACTTCAGTTACTGGCTTGCATCCAGACTAGGTTACTCACGAGTACTCCCACTAAAATTGATAGGTCAAGTGAACTGGTCCTGTAATTTCAATAGGACTACTTATGAGTAAAATAATCTGGATGTAAGCCGTTGACTGGAGTAGTCCATCTCGGAACACGTGTGTGTGTGTGTGTATACACACCCACCCCATTATCCGTGGGAGTTCTGTTCAGGGCATTAAAGTCAATGGGATGGCGGGGATAGGCTCCTGGAGGCTGGAAAAAGGACCCCAAAACAGACACACAGGCAAATAAAATGCCCTATTGTGCTCTGTGGGTGTCCAGCTGTCCAAATTGCCCCTTTCCCCCATGAAAAACCATAGGGGGAAAGTTCCTTCCCCCCTCCCCCGCCCCTTTTTCTTTTTTAATAAATGCAACACAAAATGTCACCTCTTGACAAAATGGCAAAATTACCTCTGAGGTCATTTCCGGCCACCTAGGCAACCATGGATATGTGGGGTTTAACCCTTTTGTTCCCACAGATGAGGTTAGGTGTCAATTAGACACTCGCAGATATGCCGAACTGTGAACAGCAGCACACATACAGCAAGGTCCACCAGTACATGCAGACACATAAAAACACAAATTTAAAGTATTACAGTTAGAGAGACGAAGGGTTTCCATGTCCCCCAAAATTTAGGGTAGCCCCCAGATTTTGGCTCTTCCACCTGGCTGTTAAATTCCACCTGGATTTACACGGATTTCACAGGCACTGCCCAGATTACTCTGGATCCGATCACATGGGAGGGCAAAGGAGGAGGGGAAAGTATACAGATCTGTCAAATAAATAGCAAATCAGTTGCTGCATAATTTGCATAATATGCAAATTATGCACATGCATATTATGCAAGTTTGCATAATATGCAAATTAGGCCACCCGGATTTGGGAAGCTTGTCCATGACAACTCTCAGGAGATGGGCTTCTACAGTACAGCCTCAGCACATAGCCAGCCAATCAGGTGCAGAGGAGAAGGGTCTTCACTCCCTTCCGTCCTCAAGCTGAACATCCTCGGATGGGGAACAAATAGTGTGGCTGTGGCAGCACAGGGAGGCAGGAGGACTCAGGGTACCCCTGAGGAGCCCTTGGGATTAGGATGGCCTTGTTCTCTGACATAATGGACAGTATTTGAATGTGACTAGAGTTAGGAAAATGGGCTAGAATTGCTTGAGGAGAGGAGAGCTGGTCTTGTGGTAGGAAGCATAACTTGTCCCCTTAGCTAAGCAGGGTCCACCTTGGTTGCATATGAATGGGAGACTAGAAGTGTGAGCACTGGAAGAGATTCCCCTCCGGGGATGGAGCCTACGTTCCAAGATCCCTCCCTGGCATCTCCAGAGAGGATTGAGAGAGACTCCTGCCGCCTGCAACCTTGGAGAAGCCGCTGCCAGTCTGTGTAGACAATACTGAGCTAGACAGACCAAGGGTCTGACTCCGTGTAGGGCAGCTTCCTGTGTTCCTATGATTCATTGGACGAATGAAGCATCAGCATGTAAGGTCTAAGGTAGGGTTGTTCAAGCCTGTCTCCCGACTTGCTTCTGGGGCTGCAGCTTGGATCACCTGCAGCTGAGGCCAGCCTTGCTGGGAATGATGGGAGTTTTAGTCCAACAACGTCTCAGGAGCCAAGCTTGAAGCTCTTCCCCCCTGCCCACCCCGCAAAGGGTTAAGGGAGGGGTAGATGGAGAGAGAATCGCGCCCAAATATTCAGGCTGCTGTGGCTGCTTTGGAGTTCATCAGCTGGCCCAGGGAAGGGTGTGGGGTTTTGTTTTGCTTGGAAGTTGGGGGAGATCCCAGCCTGGCTGCAAACCAGGCAGTGGCCGTGCTCCAGGCTGGAAAGAATGTTGGCGCTCCTCTGGAGAAGGGAGCTCTTGGCCCCCTCCCACCCTGTGGATTCCCCTCACTGCTGCTGCTGCTGCTCCCCTCTTTTTGGCACGTTCCCCTCTTGGCCCTGTGGGAACCTCTGCCTTCTGGAGGTGAGGTCACAGCACTGCAGGAAGGAGGGAAGATGGGCCGAAGCTAAAGAAAGAGAATGAGAGCTATGAGAAGCAAAGGGGGACGTGTGTATGGTTTCCTTCCTGGTGAGAAAGAGACTGGCTTTCCTTTCCCCCCTACTGATGAGGAAGCTGCTTCATCACGCCAGGCCTGTCTTGCTCGGTAAGGAGAGAGGAGAGCTGGTCTGGTGGTAGCAAGCAGGACTTGTCCCCTTAGCTAAGCAGGGTCTGCCCTGGGCGCATATGAATGGGAGACTTGAAGTGTGAGCACTGTAAGACATTCCCCTTAAGGGATGGAGCTGCTCTGGGAAGAGCAGAAGGTTCCAAGTTCCCTCCCTGGCAGCCTCTCCGGATAGGGCCGAGAGAGATTCCTGCCTGCAACCTTGGAGAAGCCGCTGCCAGTCTGTGAAGACGATACTGAGCTCGATAGACCAACGGCCTGACTCCGTATACAGCAGCTTCCTATGTTCCTATTTAAGCTCTCCCAAGTTTAAGAGGAATCATTTCCCCCACCTCTCCCTGGGGGTGCCAGGGCCGAGCCTGTGCTCTGCCACAGAGCTGCCGGACCTGCTCAAAATTCTCTGCCCTCCACCCCAAAATGTGCACTCATAATAAAAGGGGACAGAATTTGCGCCCTACACACTATCATGCTTCTTAAAGTGCTGACTTCCACAGTTGAGCCTGATTTTGTTAAACGGCGCAAGTCTGACGCCAAGCACGTGAAATTGGCCGCCGAACGCAGAGAGGCAGGGACGGCCGGCATGGCGCAAACTTTCTGGAGGCAATACGCTAAACCTGAACGGCGTTCCTTCACCGTATAATCTGAAACGCAGGCCTCGGACTGCCTGCCCTCTCCATCTTGGGCCTGGGTTTGTCTGTTTCGCTTTCTAATACAGGAACTTGGATGCCAAATTTGGGTCAGTGGCTCAGCCAGGGGCGGGAACTGGCAAGTCGATTTCTCTCCCCCCACCCACCGCTCGCCCTCTGGTTCCAATATTCTTCTCTTTCCCTTTGCTTCATCTTTCCACCCTGTGGTCCTGACAGCCCCTGATCATGCAGCACTGCTGGGTCGATGGCTGGGGGGGGAAGGAGAGAGGAGAGCATCCTGTTAACTTCTTCCACCCCAGACCCTTGCCCCCACCCCGTCCATCTCAGCCTTGCTGATTCCAGCTGTGTTTTGAACACATCTCTCCCTCCCTCCCTCTGTAATTGCTTCCAGATGTAACAGCCACGAACGCATGATGAGCTCAGCCCTTGGGGCTTCTGCCAAGTGCACGGGACCCACAGGGACAGCCAAGGTGGGGAGGGGAGACGCATGCACACAGGGTTAGCATTTGCTACAGTGCCTGCTGTTGGGGTTCAGCAGCCCACCTCCAGCCCTCCCCCTCCCCACTTCTCTGAACTCTCCCCCCACTTCCAATGCCTCACTCTCAATGCAAGGCTGGTTGGGACATTTCAGCTGTCTCGCTGCTGCCTTGGTAAGTATCCACCGAATTATCCCTGACTCAGTTGATTTGGAGGGAAGTCGTGGTTATGCCGACGTCATGTCAGCAGAGACAGGATAAAGGGGCTGTGTGTCATGCACCCATCTCTGGTGACTTGATTTTAAATGTTTTTTTTAATCATTTTAACGTTTTGTTGGTTTTTTTCCTTCCCAGGCTAGTTTGATAAGGCTTTTTAAGAATCGTCTCGCCATCCCTTTGAGAGGTTGTGGCTGTCTCTCTGGTAAAACCCTGTGTTAAAAACCAAGACGGAACATAGAATGCAAGACACTAAAAGATTTTTCCAAGGAAAAACCAAATATTGGCTTCAGCACAAACAGAGAGAGGGGCTCTAATAATGAGAATTCTATTAAAAATGCATTTGACTCATCTCGCAGAAGGAATGGTTTCTAAAGCCTGAAGAGCTTAATCTTAATTTGAATCCAAATGCAATCAACAGGGTTCAGCCTCCACCCTAGAATCTGCCCAGTTCTGCAGCTCTACCCTGGGCCATGTGACTTTCTGGGCACGCAGCTCCCAATCATATGCAGAGTGCATTCCCTCTTAACCACAGAGTCAACACAACGGGCTTCTTCACCAAAACAACAAGAAATGACCATTTCCCAGAACTACAGATGTCTTGATTGCAAAGCAAAATATGAGGAAACGAGATTTCACAATAACATTGCCCAAGAGGATGGGCCAAGCTAGTTTTCAAAAGGGAGCAACAGTTCCACCAAGGGTATCCTAGAATTCTGGACCACTTTGGTTTGGAATGGATGGGTCAGGGAAGCAGAAGAGGAAGCATGAAGCTGCCATGCTTCCTGTCGCTCCTCCAACGTCTTTGCATCCCAAGACCCCCCTGATATTTTGCTCTAGGGTGGCGTTCTTCATTGTAAGGCAGCCCCCATCAGCCCTAAGTGCATCTCCCTGACTAATTGTTGACTGGGCCTGTATGAAGCATCAGCCAAAGCGGAATACTCTGAGCAGTCTCCTTTGGTACCATGTGGAGGCTACCGTTCCCACGGTGCAGTGCTGTGCTTTGGCCAGCATTGAGTGTGCGTCTCTTCTCAGGGAAATGGAGCCCGCTTGAGGCCCTGCACCTTGGTAGATGTGAACAGGGTACTGGGAAATGCAGCCCTTCCCCACAGAGCTCTTAAGAGAGGGCCTTTTCTCGCTTAAAGGGCCCTCCCAGCACTGAGAAAAGCGCAGTACTCTGCAGAGGTCGGTCGATATCTTTATTTCGGTCTTTGACCAGCTTGCACAGAGGTCCGCACAGTGGGAAATGGCTCTCACGCTGAAGGTTTTTTGCCTAAGTGGCCCTTACTTGAAAAATAGTGAAAATCACTGCTCTAGGATGTGCCAAGGATGGTTTTATACAAATCGCTTTGGCCAGGTAATGTCCACAGGCTCTGCGGTTATTAATTCTTATAAATCCACCCCCATCTAACCTGGATAATCTACCCTGAGTTATAACAGGTTTCAACTGTGATATTCAGTGACTGAAAAGAAAACATTTTGTTGGCCATAGCTCAACTCTGAAGAGGATTCCAACCTGTGTGCTCTTTGTGACGTGGTATAGGCTCTGCATGAGTTTACACCGCTTCAGGATGCATGGAGGGGCATTTTCAAATGACTCTTCCCATCTGCCTTCTGAAGTGGTACAGGCCACTGAAAGGATACAGCAGAAATGGTCAACAGGAGGCTCTTCAGCTATTGGACTCAAACTCTCATCATCCCCAGCTACAATGAATTGCAACTGGGGATGATGGGAATTGTAGTCCAACAGCAGTTACCAAGACCTAGGCTGGCCATCCTTGAACCAAACCAAGCCTGATTCAGACATTAGAATTTACCTGTGTTCAGATGTCTGTCTGTGCACAGGTACATGTTTGCAAATAATTCTACAGGGGAACCCCATTATTCACGGGGGTTCCATTCCACGGTGGGTGGGGGGAGGTAGTGAGTCTGCGGAGTTTACGGATACGTAAAACTGCAAGTAATGGACCCGTGATTCATGAGGTCCTCCAGTACCTGCATTCATTTCAAAAGTGAATCTGGGTACAAGCCCCCTGAAAATCAGGCTACAGATGGGAAGTATACTGCTGTACCTGCATTCAGTATAACAGGTGAGTAACTGAAGACAAGACTGAGCTAGATAGACCAATGGTCTGACTCGGGATATGGCAGCTTCCTATGTTCCTAGCTGTATACAGAACTCTACTTGTGCACAGATTGTATGAATGTTGAGCATAACGTGAATAGGGTTCATGTGTCTGGCAAGACCTTTGGATCAGCTTTCAGTTTGCCTGCTTGAGGGCATGCTTATGAAGGCAAGCAATTACAAGATGGAGATGGCCTTCCTGGTCAACACTGGCTGTAAAATGGTGGTGTTGACAACTCTGAGCTGATGGGATATTGTGAAGAGATTTCTAATAATCAGGACTGTGGACGAGCAGAACAGGTTGCTGAGAGGTATAGACCTTCATCACGCCAAGTCCAGAAGAGCAAGTCGGACAAAGGTATGCTGGGGTCAAATCCACCCCCATGGATCCATGACCATGGAGCAACCGCTGGATCGCCTCTTAGGGAATCCCATCAAAGTGAATGCCCAGGGGTCTTCCCCCGAGATGCGATAGGGATGAATCCTGCTCCCACCAGCATTGACTGACTTTTGATGGCCTGCAAAAATCCCCATATGATTCTAAGATTCTGTTATTGAGAGCTAGCAGAGAAAAGCAGCGAAGAGGTTGCATGCTGAGCTAAGATGACCCCGGTCTGAATTTCACCTCTGCTGTGAACTCAGTATGTGGCCTTAGGCAAGCCATTTTCAGCCACGGAGCATGCTTGCCCGTCTGCAATGTTGTAAGCCACCTTGAGGCTCTTTTGTGATAAGGCAGAGGAAGCACTCTATACACAAATGCATCGGGGGTTATAGTGCAGACCTACCTTATACAGGTGGACCTCGTTATCTGCAGGGGTTTCGTTCTCGGCTAAGCCACAGATAGTGAAACCGTGGATAACAAGGCATCGAGACCATGGAAATTGGGGGGTTCCAGGTTCCAAAAGGATGAAAAAAGCAATAAAAAAACAGCAGTCCCATGCCATCTTCTGCAGGTGTCCAGCAATGCCGCCTCCCCCCCCCAAAAAAAATGTTGAAATCCACCCATTTATTGTGAAAAATCACAACAGAGGATTAAGAGCCACAAAATGGCTCTCTACCACAAAATGATGACAGGAAATGACCTCGGAGGTCATTTCCAGCAACCCTGAAACCACAGATATGCAAAGATTAGCCCTTTTTTAACCATGTATACAGAGGTTGTGTCTCAATAGCCCGACTACAGGACCACGGATGTTGGGGCCACGTATAATGAGGTCCATGTGTGTGGCTGTTGTAAGGACTGCTGAGAGAAAGCATGCCAAGGGCTTGGAATGGTCTAAAATGTCATAAAAATGCTCGAGTGTTCTCAAGAACTGCTTCCTCCTGCATGTTTGTTCCTGGGTGCTTTGCTCCACATCGGAGTCCTGCTCAGTGTCCCCGGCAGGGACGGTGTGGCAGGTGGCCACCAGCCTTTTCTAGCCAACCTCATGAAACGTCCTTTCTAGAGAGGACCATTAAGCTCTGACACAGGCTGGTTTTAGATGCCTCGTGAAACCAGAGTTATTTAGGGACGATGTTGGATGACCATTCCCATCTCCCCAGCCACAATGGCTGGGGATGCTGGGGGTTGTAGTCTGACAACATCTGGGTACCCAAGGAGGGAGTACGCCAGTTTCAGGGGAAGCCTTGGGCATAGTCAGTATGATGATTTATTTTTTTTATTGTTTTTTTGCTCTGCATTAGTCCTCTGTTCCAGTTAAATGTTTCATTTTGGATTACTTATTATTTTTTTAAAAACTCAGATTTGTTAGCTACTCTGGTTTGCTCCTTGGAGGAAGAGCAGCAACTGAAATATTAAAAACAAATAAGTACACTTATTCCAAGACTGTTAACCCTTTACGGGCCATGCATGCACAGTGAATTTCTCAACAAGCAGTTCCAGCCTTTTTAGGTTACAGATATTTATATGGATATTTAGCCTATGGATACTGGCAGGGTGCAAACATTCCAGAACTGTAACCAAATCCCTCCGAGTATTTATTTATTTCCCCAAAAGCAAAATAAACCACACTTTAATACACAATACTATCAAAAGGGGGGGAAATTCCAGCATTTATTATTGTGGGTTTTTTTAAAAAAAATTATTTTTCGATTCTTTTTAATAACAAAATAGCAATGAACAACTTGTGTGGGAAACTTAAAAAAAAAAAACTTTAAAAACTCCCAGCATTTTGAGTCCATTTCCACCCAGAAATGGGGTTTTTATTGCTAAACATTAAAGGAATAACAAAATTGAACAGCCTACAGGCTTCCTAGCAACGTGTATATCCCCCTGCCAAAGAATGGGTGTTTATTATTAATAGCACAATAATAATAATAATAACAATAATAATAAAGTGGAACAACAAACAATATTAAAACCCACCCACAAACACAAATGTATCGTTAAACACAGTTTAATTCCGTTTGGAGACCATTTGAAAACAAAAAACCCTAGCATCGACCCGCCACCCCAATTAAAAATGGTCTGAACAGGAGGGAGAGTTTAGACCCCCCATTCCCGACCTGCAGGATTTTGGGGCTCACCTCCCACCCCTGTTCTATTTTCTTCCCACCCTGTTAATGCACTAGTTTTATCCCATTTTTTAAAAAGACATTTATTTTCTATAGAATAATTAAAAAATTACATATTCAACTCCCCCAAAAACAAAACATTAAAGTCAAATTTCCCTAAGAAAGAAGGATAAGGCAATTGGAGGCAACTGTTGGTGTAAGGCTTCTGTATTCTTCTTTTTTGATGTTTTGGCAATTTGCTGGGGGGGTTTTGGTTTGGAAAATCCAGAACAGATTAGAAGTTACCATTGTAAACTTTTATGCAGGTATATGCTTGCACTTTATGCAAGCCATGCTGCCAAAATATGTTGCTGCTTTCATCTCATTCCACCATCTATACCACCTTCTCCTCCTCCAGACCAAGACAACTATCCTTCCTTCCTCCCTTCTCTCCTGTGCTCAAATGTGCCCCATTCTCTACTGCATTCAGGGGACCAAGGGCCCATTTCCCCCTTCAAGCATGGGAGGAACCCCTGCTTTCCCCCTGGCCCCCAGACCAGGGCTGGCCCTTTAAGAGGTCCCTCCCACCCTTAAGAGGAAGGGGCAGTAATGCCACACCCCCACATTTTAGGCTCCACCCATTGTGTTCCACCAACTGCCCTCCCTTCTACTCCCTATTGTAGGAGTGGCCAACCTGAGGCTCCCCAGCTGCTGTTGGATAAAACTCCCATCATTCCCAGCTGCCGGAGAGCATCAGGTTGGCCACCCCTGCCCTACCAGGTAATCTACATCAGCGCCTCTATTGGTCAGCCGTGGCCCCTCCCTCCCTTTTTCAAGCCATGCCCATTAGAATGATATTGTTCCCTTTGGAATGCTATAACAGCTACATCCCTGCCCCTATTGGAATGCTGCAGTTTCCCTCTTTCATCTATATAGCTCCGCCCACTGCTAGGCAAAAATATGTAACTCCTCCCCCACAGGCCCCCAATAGGCATCCTTACCCGAAGCCACACCTTCTTAGATCTGCCCTACCCTGCCCCACTCTCATTCTTCAACAAGCTAATGAAGGGCTTCCAATTTCATGCTCACCAGTAATATCCATTTGTCCCCGGAGAAACGGGAGATATATATACAAGAGCACAAAGAGAATATTTAGTTGGGGAGGGGCAGTTCTTGTGACTGATGTTTCAGACAGAGGGTTCTCATCCCGATAATTTAACCCCTGATCCTGCCAGGGCCAAGGTGGGTGTTCACAGTGTTGGCTTACCCTGCTACTTTGCAAGCTGACAGGTCAACACGAAGTCTCCTTTTCCCGCAAGGTCAAGGGGTGCCCTGCAGCGGGAAGGCTGCAGTGGGGCCAGCTGAGCCAAAATCGGCACGGAGAGAGGTCTGCTTTTGCCTCCTTGGGTGGCATGAATGAGTGCGCTCAGCACACTCTCTGTTTGGAAACCGGGGGAAACGCAGAGAGTGGAGGGTGTGAAGTCGGGAAGGAGGGAGCAGGGGGAGGTGAGCTGCTGCAGAAGGAAAAGATGGTGGGAAAGGGGAGCAGAAGGTGGAGGGCAGGACGCATTGAAGAAAGGAGGATGGAACGTGGCGGGAGCAAGGCCAGGGCCAAAAGGAAGGCAGGCGGGGAAAGAAAGAGGAAACGTGGCTGCAGGGAAGGCAGCCCGACACAACCGAAAGAGCATGGCAACCAGAAGGGAGGTCAAGAAAGGAGCGCAGGAGGAGGGAGGAGAGGTTGTGGCCAACGGCGGGAGAGAGGAGTGCCCTGCGCCCCCAGCCCACGTCGAGCACCCGCCCCTGTCAGACCTTGTCCAGCAGGGAGCGCTGGCAGTACAGCAACCGTTTGGGCGTGCCGTAGCGTTTGAAGAAGAACAGGGCGACCCCCAAGGCAATGACCGTGAGAAGCAGCAAGATGGGCAGCACCACGGCGGCTGCATTCACCTCCCCTTCGTCGGCATTGTCCACCTCAATGATGATCACCTCTTCCCCCTCGTCCTGGCGGCCACCTGAACTACATCCCATCCAGTCCCGAAGTACTGACTTGGGGTATCCCGGCTCCACCTTCAGCTTCTCGTTGTTGAACTTCCAGTAACGGTCCCCCTTGTAAAAATAGGTGAAAGCTATATGGAGGGCCAGACAAAAAAGGGGAAGGAGAGAGAATTAAGCTGAGAAACTTTGCAGCAGGGGAAATTAATGCAAGATTATTATTATTACTACTACTACTACTACTACTACTACTACTACGACATTTATATCCCGCTCTTCCTCCAAGGAGCCCAGAGCGGTGTACTACATACTTGAAATAATAGTACATAATACATTTCTTCTGACAAAACTCGGGAGGGAATAATGACATTTTTGAAACTTTTTTTTTTTAAGTATGGGACTTTTCATGTGATTACTACAACATCATTTTTAATATAAGAGTCTTGAAAGCTACATTTTAGTTCCTGTGAAGATTTGAAGCCCAAATAATACAACAATCTGCGTTCTGCAGCTAAGTTTTGGAAGAAAACTTTTGTTTCCCAAATCCAGTTTTTTGTACAAACAGGGAATTTGGAACCTACATTTTGCTTTCAGCTACCATCTTTGAATTTTTACACCAAGCCTTGGTGTAAAACATTTCCTTTTTCAAAAAAAAGTTTCCAGCGTGTGTCTGTGTGTGTGTGTGTGTGTGTCCCTACCAACTTCACAATGCCTGGTCTGATTTGGACCAAATTTGCTACAGTTGTAGGGACACCTCAGTGGTGTAGTTTGTGAAGATGACATCCACTCCAATTCAAGATGGCAGAAGCATGAACATTTGAGGTCCAAGTGGACTATCATGTGAACTGCCTAACCAAATTTGAACCAAATTTGGAACCATTGTAGAGACACATAGGAAGACCTCAACAGTTTGTGATGATGTCATCCACCCCAATTTTAGATGGCGGCTGCGTGAATGTTTGAGGCACAAGTGGGCTAACTTGTGAACCACCTAACTGAATCGGACCAAATTTGGTACTGTTGTAGTGACACATAGGGGCACTTCAACACCGTAGTTTGTGATGGTATCATTCACCGCAATTCAAGATGGTGCACGATCATGAGGCAGAAGTGGGCTAACTTGTGAAAATGGTAATTATCAAGATTATTGTGAAAACAAAGTAGGCCAATTAGTTCTTATCACAACTCCTTGTTGTTTATTTATTTATGGCTCCTTATATTCTTGCCTTCCTCCAAGGAGCTCAGAGCAGCATACATGGGACTTTCTCTCCACTTTTAGTAGCACAGCAACCCTGTGAGGTAGGTTAGGCTGAGAGCACATGACACAGTCAGCCCCTGAGGCTGGAGCTGAACAGAGGCTTTGAACCCAGGTCTTTCTGGTCCTAGTCCAACACTGTCTAGCCGCTACACCAAACTGGCTCTCAACCGTTGCAGCAATGATTAGCAACTAGTCAACAGTACTACTCAGAAGTAACAGGGCAACTTAATTGCAATAGGACTACTCAGGAGTAATTCAGTTAGGGTGTCAGCCAGTATCCCCTACGCAGCGCTCATGATAGGGGGCTAAGTTAGCTCTCCAGCCTTGATGTCCCAGCCTTGAGAATTCTGCCCGTTTCTCTGAACAACTCCATTCTGGTTTCTGTTATTTGGTCATGCTAGCACAGAGATGGCCACCAGATGCTCTCCTGCCGTTATTGGACCACAACTCCCATCATCCCAGCTGCACTGCAGCTGGGGATGATGGGAATTGTAGTCCAAAAACAGCCAGAGGCCCTGCATTAGCACATGCAGGAAAATTGGAAATTGTTCTTTATATACCTAAATAACCAGCAAATTATGTCCCTCTGAGCTTTGTACTAGAAAGGGCTCTCTTTCCCCTTTCTCCCTGCCCCAGAGTGGCTCCTGCCCCCACTCCCCACATCCCTCCCTCCTCTCCCCACTTACCCTCGTCGCTGCCCATAAAGGCCCCACGAGGTGATTCAGGGATCCCACCCCAGACATCAATGTTCTTGGGGTAATCTGCGTCGACTGATCGGGTCTCCTCACTGAAGCGATAATATCTGGACAATGAAAAAGAACATCATGTTAGATGGCGGGACGGGGAGGAGAAATACAACAAATTAAATTGGTTCCCTTTGGTAAAAGTGCCCCTAATGAGATGAGCAAGGAGACTGTAGCGACTATAGTCAAACCTCCCAGTTGTGGGCAGATGACGCGTTACTTCACTTTTGGGATTCATTATGACAGCATTTCTCAAATTTGGGCCCACAGATGTTGCTGGACTACAACTCCAGTCATCCCCTGCAGATGACAGAAGCTGCTGTCAAAGGACATCTGGGCAGCCAAGACTCAGAACCCCTGCATCATAGCAAGACGTGGCAAGGGCTTTCAGAAGATGTTAGACAAATTAACAGAGGATGGGTCTAGCAGTAGCAAGTAGCTCTGACAGCTAATGGAACCTCCGTGTATAGTGGCAGTATATCACTGGGATACTGGGGACAAACAGGTGAAGGCCATCATCTGCATGCCCTAGTCGTGAGCCTCATAGGGGCATCTCTCTGAGCTCTGTTAAGGATGTTCACGAATCGATTCGGCACGTCCAGTAGAGATGTGCCGAATCAATTCAGTGCATCTGCTGAATCGTTTCGGCGGGGCGGGGAGCAGTGAATAAAGCAGGTCTTTACCTGCTCCACCACCACCCCACTGCTTTTCTGGGCCGCTCAGAAGTCCACGTGCAGCCGTGGGGCTTCACCCAGCAGCCTGCGCGCAGTGGCGGGATGCATGCGCAGTGGCTATGTGCGTCTCACCGGCGCGCACAGGCTGCTGGGTGAAGCCCCACAGCCATGTGTGGACTTCTGAGCAGTGCAGCGCCACGCCCGGAAAAGCAGCGGAGGAGCGGGTAAGGACCTGCTTTACTCATGCTTGAAGGTACCATTCCCCGCCCCACCAAAACATTTGTGCACATCCCTAAAAGAGTGCTGGAAGAGGTTCTTCCTTGAGGAACTCCAAGTAAAATGTTTACCCAGAAACAGGTTGCATTGATTTCAGTCTGGGACTTATTTCCAGGTTAATACCCTTAGGAAAGCAGGCCAAGTAATCAACAGCACACTAGCTGAAAAAAGCTACACCTTTCGGTCTCGAGTCATGCCAGAAATGAGTCCATTTTGCCCAGAATTTTATCGACTACATGATCCATCATGCAAGCAGGGATTCTGAGGCTGGCTACAGAATTCTATATCCTCAGAATCTCACTTCTGAGCCGCCCCGCACAGGAGTGTACTGGAGGGGCAGGTTATAAATGTTTTAAATAAATAATAAATAAATACAAGTTTTTTAAAAAATAAAATAATGTTTCTATCCCTGAAGGCTTAGAAATCTATAAAATGCAATAAGAATCCAAAGGGTCTGTTTAGTAGGCCTTTGGATTCTTATTGTATTTTGGTTATTGCTTGAATCCAGGAGACACATACCCTTTCATTGTAGCTAGAAATGTGTAAGCAGTGCTCTTTGGCTCTTTGCTTTGCCCCATAATTAGCAGAAGCATCATCTGTATACTTAAATGTGTAGCCCACTCTAACCCAGAGTTCAGGGCAAATCACAAATGCTCCTCAGCAATTATACCCTGAAAACAGAAACAATTGTGTCACCCACTCTGAAGGACGCATAATTCAGCGAGTTGATTATCCTGTCTGACTGACTATCTTGCAACACTCTCTCACAACACTAGAAGCAGGGCTCATCCCATGAAATTCAAGGCCAGGAATTTTAGACAAAAGAAAGTACTTTTTCATACAGCACATAATTAACCTATGGAATTATCTGCCACGGGATGTGGTGATGGCCACTAGCTTGGATGGCTTTAAAAGGGCTTAGACAAATTCACGGAGGACAGGTCTACCAATGGCTACTAGTCTGGTGGTTATAGGCCACCTCCAGCCTCAGAGGCAATATGCCTCCAAATACCAGTTGCAGGGGAGCAACAGCCAGAGAGAGGGCATGCCCTCACCTCTTGCCTGTGGGCCACTGTGTGAAACAGGGTGCTGGACTACATAGGCCTTGGGCCTGATCCAGAAGGGCTTTTCTTATGCTCTTGTGTTAACCCAAGACCTCCTTTGTCTCTAAAAATTCAGTCCTTCTGGCTCATTCCCCACCTCACCCTGAGAAGCCAATTCCATAGTCCCAATCCATACAACCTTCCATTTCAGTACCCCACTCTTTGTGTACAGCCCCTGGGGGACAGCAAGTAACATTTCTGCAAAGCATGATGCCAAAGACAATGGTAGTCAGAGGTGGAGCTAAAGGTGTGGGAGGAGCTGGAACACATTTGAGTAGGTGGAGCTTTGAACACCACCATTTGGTGGGGGGGGGGTGGCACCAGCCACCACTGTTCCCAGGAGCCCCCTAGCTAGCCTGCCACTCCAACATCACTAACAGGGAGGTTAACAGAAAACAGCAATGGACAATCAGTTATCAACAACTCACTTATTTCCCCGGAAGAAATACGTTTTTCCACTCGGCATCCAGAAAAGTGCGGCATCAATCCGGTCCGTAGGAAGCCCTCTGCCCAGTTCCTTTATGTGCTTGGGGTATCCCGGTTCCAAAGTGGCTTCATTGAAGACCCAGTGCTTGTCTCCTGTAAGAAGAAAGGCAACCAGGTTTCCCATGGTGCACTGAGCAGCCAGTCTTGAACGGATTTAGCACTCTCTAGAGGCAGATGACCAACCCACATGCTCAACTCACTGCACATCAAACTCTAGCGCTAGTCTACAGCCAGTGATGGCTGCCAGAAATAGTATTCACCTAGATTGAGTTCCCAGGCGTTGTTGGACTACAACTCCCATCAACCCAAGCGCTCTCTCAGCACTTCCGTGCCAACGCTGATCGGGGCTGCAGGGAGGCACACTGCAGCCCCACACGTCCACTTTTTGCGAGAGCACCAGCAGGGGGGAAGCAGGGGGGTGGGGGCTGGCAGGTAGGTAGCACCTCCCCTGCACCTTAAAGAACCCCCCCCCCGGAGTGCACGGAACCGGTTCCATGCACATCCTTACTGCGGTAACTGATAATTCAGAGCAGGAGTTTCCAACCTTGGGTCCTCAGGTGTTGTTGGGCTACAACGTCCATCACCCACAGCCACAATGGCCAGAGAGGATGATGTGAGCTACAGTCCAACGCATGATTAGGAGCCCCTGATTTAGAAAGTTTAAACTATCACATTGATTGATTTGAGTGCCGTCAAGTTGGTGTCGACTCTTAGCGGCCACATAGATAGATTCTCTCCAGGATGATCTGTCTTCCACTTGGCCTTGAAGGTCTCTCAGTGGTGAATTCATTGCTGTTGTAATCGAGTCCGTCCACTTTACTGCTGGTCGTCCTCTTCTTCTCTTTCGTTCAACTTTCCCCAGCATTATAGACTTCTCAAGGGAGTTGGGTCTTTGCATAATGTGTCCAAAATATGATAGTCTGAGGCTGGTCATTTGTGCCTCGAGTGAAAATTCTGGATTGATTTGTTCTATGATCCATTTGTTTGTTTTCCTGGCTGTCCATAGTATCCTCAAAAGTCTTCTCCAGCAACAAAGTTCAAAAGCGTCAATGCTTTTTCTATCTTGCTTCTTCAAAGTCCAGCTTTCGCATCCATAGAGTGTCATGGGGCAAATCATTGTCCAAACGATTCAAATCTTTGTAGGTATAGACACGTCATGGCATCTAAATATCCTTTCCAAGGCCTTCACTGCAGCCCTACCAAGTGCTGGTCTGGCGTATTTCTTGACTGCTGGATCCTTTACTGTTGATGGTTGATCCTAAAAGGTAGAAGCTATCCACCACTTCATTGTCTTCATTATCAATTCTGAGGCTGGTTGCTGTACCAGTTGTCATTAGTTTAGTCTTCTTGACATTTAATCATAGTCCCATTTTCTCACTGTGCTCCTTGACTTTCATTACTAGAGCTTGCAGATCATCCGCATTCTCAGCTATCAGAGTGGTGTCATCAGCGTAGCGCCGGTTACTGATGTTTCCTCCTCCAATGTTTAAACCACGCTCATCTTCTTCCAATCCAGCTTCCCTCAGTATATGTTCCACATATAAGTTGAGTAAATAAGGAGAAAGTATACAGCCTTGTCTTACTCCTTTGCCGATCTGGAACCAGTCTGTTTCACCAACTATCACATACTAACAGTATTTTCAGGTTGCATTAACTCAAGACTGCACAATTTTGGCCCTCCTGCAAATGCTGGACTACAACTTCCATCATCCCAACTATTGACCACTGTGGCTGGGGATGATAGGAGTTGTAGTCCAACAACAGCTGGGGGAGCCAAGTTGTGCAGCCCTGCATTAAGAAAGGAAAATTTGGGGGAGGGGGGAGAGAATACAGTAATAAAGATGTTTGAAGAATACATTAGCACCCCCAAAAATACTTCACAGCCCCCAGGCCAAAAGAGCATGTAAAAGCCCACTTACCTTTAAAGAAGACAAATTTCCCATCTTTCCTCTCATAGGCTGTATTAATGGTCGCAGGGAGGCCAACCCAGAACTGGCCAATCGGGAGAGGGTAGCCTTCCATCACACGATTATTCCGGACTCGCCAAAACCATTTGTCCTGGAAAGGGAAATATTTCGTCAGTGTATCTGTGTTTAGTTATGCAAAGTAGTTTAAAAATGCTGAATAAATTGTGCAAAATAAGAAAATCGGGCATATTGGCTTAATCTGCATAATTTACACATGCAGCAGAATTCTGATGTTCCTGCTTTCCCCCAGCTAGAAATACATGCAGCCATGCATATATGACCTGTGTGAATGCTTGACAGAAATCAGTGGGGGAATATGAGTATATTGTTGGTGTTAGGGTGAACGTTAGTGGGTACAGTAATGGTCAAGGCCTTCTGTATTCTGCGATTTTTTATTTATTTGTTTGTTAGTTTATTTATTGCATTTCTATACCGCCCCATACAAAAATGTCCCTGGGTGGTTCTCAATATAAAACCAATTAAAACATTAACATAAAACAATTTAAAATAAAAGCTCTAAAACTGAAGCTTTGAAACTATAAACTAAAAGCCTGACTAAACAGGTATGTTTTTAGGTCCTTCTTAAAAACATTCAGAGAAGGGGAAACTCTATTTTTTTTAGGAAGCGCATTCCAGAGTCCTGGGGCAACTCTAGAAACAGCCCGGTTTTGATTCGCCACGGGCCTCCCCAGATGGTCTTAACATGCGGTGGGGTTGGTGAAGAAGAAGGCACTCTCTTAAATACCTTGGACCCAAGCCATTTATGCAATCTAGCTGCGCTAACAAGGAATTTGAGCACAGATTTCAGTATCCTGCCAATTAATTTTTTTCCCTTAAGTTTCTAACCCTTAGTAGGCAAGCCTGAAAATGTACAGATGGACCTTGTCACTCGCAGTCGTGACAACGTGGTTTCGCACATCTGTAGTCGGGCAATGGAGGCTCGACCTCGGTATACGTGGTTAAATAAAAGGTTAATATCCATGTATCCACAGTTCCTAGGTTTCACCGTTTTGTTGAAAGGAGCCATTTTGTAGCTCTTTTGTGGAAAAAATATTTGGGGGGGTTGGGAGATATTTTGGAGAAGTCGCTGCCAGTCTGTGAAGACAATAGTGAGCTAGAGAGACCAATGGTCTGACTCAGTATATGGCAGCTTCCAATGTTCCGATGTGGAAAATTAGGCAATTGTGGGGGGAGCACTGCTGGACAGCTGGAGACCTTCAGAGAACAGTATGGCACTTTATTTTTCTTTTTTTTCCATTTTTAGCCATTTTATGCCCTTTTTTTCGATCCTGAGCAACCTAACCCCTCAATTCCCATAGCCTCAATGGACCGGGTCTCACAATCTGTGAGACCCGGTTTGGGGTGGTGAGCGGGAAGGGAGCCCTGGGCGGCCGGATCGGCTGCCCACACGATTGCCGGCTCTGAGACGGAGCCGGCAGGGGCTGGGGAGCTCGGGGGTTGCACGGCCCCCAGAGGCCCCAATATGCCCTGCACAAGCGAGCAGGGCATACTGGGGAGACCCCCAGAGTCGGGAGGCAGCTTTTTGCCTCCCTTCCAGGGGGCTACTCATGATTTTGGAAATCAGGTTTGCGGAGCACTCGCTCTGCAAACCTGGTTTTGGGGCAGGGGTTCTTGAGCGGGTTACCCGCTCTAGAACCACTGGGCTCGCAGCCAAGCCCGGTGGTTCTGACGACCTGCAAAAATCGGGCTAGGCTCTCCTAGCCCAATTTTTGCTGATCGTCAGAATAGCCCCAATGTCTTGTTATCTGTGGTTCCATTATCTGTGGTTCTAGCTGCAAATGGAAACCACACAGATAACGAGATCCACCTATATAGGTGCTGCCTGATGAAATATCGTAAGCCAGAACGGATTTAATGCAAAATTTTCAATAGTTAAGGGAATGGGCTGCAGTAGCCTGCATAGTTCTCTTTGTCTGTTAACCATGGCAAGGCGAAACCTAGTAAGTTATGCAAAATAGGCAGATATGCATAGATGTGATGAATATGCATGTTTTGTAAAGGTTGCAGAATCTAGTTTTTCTCAGCGCAGAATTTAGGTGACTCTGTGGCAGAATTCTGATAAGCTGTTTCAGAGCAGAACACAGCCCATCTAATAAGGTTACTAATAGAACAGAAAGAGATAGCCTTGATGGATGCCCTCCAACCAACCCATAACCCCGAGCTCTAATAATGTTCCTCCCACTAGCCTCACCTTGAAGACAAACATTTCGCCCCTTAGCACAGCAATGGTGTCAAATCTACCATTACAGATGTTGGGGCCGTATGGTGGGTTGTGGGGTGGCCGATCAGGAACGTGGGGTTTCCTGGTTGTGGGGGGGATCTGCGAAGGTTGACTGGGGTGGCCGCTTTGAGACCCTGGAAACAAAGATGTAAAGGGTTAATTTCAATCCCTGCCTTTTGAGAGCAGGGTAGGACTGAGGAAGTGAGAGAGAGAGCGCGCGCTACATAGAAATGTCTGGCCCAATAAATGACTGAAGTGTTAAAGGACCAAGATCATAGCTAGGGACTGCCATGATCACTATCATTGGTAGTATATCAATGACCACTAGCATAAATGGCTTTTAGCCATAACAGCTAAAGAGGAAGCCTCCATATTCAGAGGCACTATATCTCCCATTACCACATGCTACAGCACAAGCAGCAGGGGGTGTCTCCCTCCATCATAGCCTGCAACAGTAAAAGTATCTTCATTCCAAATGGGACATCCAGCCTCAACATGAGATAAGAAAAGCAGCTCTGAGAGGGACCAGAACGAGAAGCCCCCACAAGTGGTGGAAGGCCAAAAAAATCATGGCCGCCATCTTCTTGAGGCACACTCAATTGGGCAGCACTGAGGGAACAACTGGTGTTAAATACAGTTATTTTTAGTCACCGACCTCTCAGAAGAGCAGAACAAGAGAAGCAGATCAAGAACCAGATCAAGAGGTCAGAGGTCACACTGGGGCAACACGGGTCATACCATACAGCTGCTGAATGCCACGCCGGTCATCCTCAGGCAATTCAAAGTTTTCTGTGTCCATCCACTGGTAGAAAGGTGCCATGATGGCGGATGGGTCATTTGAGTGTTCCAGACCCAGGGCATGGCCGAGTTCATGCACGGCCACAAGGAAAATGTCATTTCCTGTGAGGAAAAAATGGAGACACCTCAGACATTACTTCAACATCCTTCAGAATTAGCTAACAAAAGTGAATAATCTATCTTTCTGAGCAAGCAAATTCCCCTCAAGTTGGAGGTTCAAAGAGTGTTGAAATATTGAGGAGGGACATTTTCCTTCACGGTAGACCCAAGACTATTTAGTTCAAGAAGGCATTGTGGAATGGGATATGGGGCCATTTCCCCTTGAGCACGAGTTCAAATCCCAAACAGGCTGGTTAAGAAGAGAATAAGGAATTAGATGCCAGGCTTTTTCTCCCTAGGAAGCCCTTCTTTCTTGTCTAGAGCGAGTTACAACATGAGACATGTAGGGAACTGGAAAAAGGAAGCTCTGTTGTGGTATGTCTTGAGTCGATGAGTAGCCAAGATGGGGATTACCCACCAGTCCATTCTCCTCCTTTTTCGCCTTCTCTCACGTTACCCAATATGACTCACGCACATAGAAATCTTCATCCTTCACGTAAGCACATGCACATCCTCCGATCCCCAACATCCCACCATTTCTCTTCCCCATCCTCAAGTTCTCCTCACCACTCAGGTCATCATTGCGTGACGTCCAGGGCTCAGCAGCATCAAAGTGAGTGTCACCGCCAATGTGAGGGCCCGGGAAATAGGCATGGGCCAGAAAGCCTCCCTCGCCGTCGAAGGGTGTGCTGTCGCCATGGAAACCCTCGGCGAAGAAGATCATGATGTCAGCCTGGGGTTCACGGCCCTCACGCACAGCCGAGTAGGGCACCTCTCGGAAACGCAGTGGTGTTACCGACTGCCACACGCTGAAAGCACGCCGGATTGCAGTGAAAGTGGCGTGCTCGCCCACCTTGGGCGTATAGTTCTGGATGCTGCAGAGGAGGCAAATGTTGGGAGTCCCAGTGCCTTGGAGGATCTCACCCCAAAAGTGACCATGCCGCCATCTCCCACACCGCGAGGGAAAGGCCTCTGAGTCTGGAAACCTCCTTCAGGACCTCCTCAAGGCTCCCCCAATCAACCCAGCATCTCTCACCTGCTTCTCCACTGTCCCACAAACCCCCAGTTCTCTGCTATAATTTATCTCCCAAGCATCCCCTCTTTTCTCAGCCCCTTTTAGCTACCTTTCCCCCACACATGCCTTTTACAAAGGACTATAACTCCTTCCCTTCTTTTGACAGCCACATTGGAAACGTTGAAAAACACCAAAGGATAGAGTGCGAAATAACAAGAAATCAGTCCAGAATCCAGTTTCATAGTGCTGGATCTACAGGCTTGTAGAGAACCTCTTTTCTTTCATTTAAAGTAGCTAGAGATCTTACGTTTTTGCAAAGGAATATCTGAGAACATGCATGCTGTGTGTTCAAATGAGAGAAGCAGGAAACCAGAAATCCAGGGAGGGGCTTCCATCAAATAGTGGGAGGGGCTTTCATTTCATGCTGCTCTTGGCCCCTCCCCATGTCCCTTACTCTAAAGCTCATCATGTTGCCTGAAACTCAGTTTTGTTTCCTTCCGTTCCCATAAAATGTTACAATAACAAAACATCCCCACTGGCAATCGTCAGTATGATTAAACTGTGCTTAAGAATATGTCCTGTTGGCATTCTCTCTGAGAACCAGGTCAACTTCACAAAGCTCTCTGTATCGTCTGCCCCTCTCCCTCGATGCATCCAGTGCCAAAGATAATTCATTCTCCCTCCCCATGCATTACCCCCTCTCTGCCCCAGACTGACTCCTCAACCTCTTTCAAACCTCACCAAAAGCTAAGGTCAGTCTGTTGCCACTTCAGCCCCTGGATGGCGTAGCGTCTCCGGCGTACATTGGCTTTGATCTCTGCTCCGAATTTATCCGGGACGCCACAGCGGGGCTTCTTCATGGCCCTGAAAGAAGAGAAAGGCATTTTAGGGTTCCAGTTGCATCTGAGAGAGGAGAGCTTCCATGGCACTGCCCATCTCTCAGGGTTTCATAGAGACATCATAAATGATCTAGAAGTTGGGGCAAGCACGAAGTGGCCAAACTGGCAGATGACACTAAACTATTTAGGGTAGTGAAATACAAAACAGATTGTGAGGAGCTCCAAAAGGATATCTCCAAACTGGAGGAGAGGGCGACAAAATGGCAAATGCAGTTCAATGTAAGCAAGTGTAAAGTGATGCATATTGGGGAAGAAAAACCCCAACTTCACAAATTCACTGATGGGGTCTGAGCTGTCAGTGACTGACCAGGAGAGGGATCTTGGGGTCGCAGCAGACAGCTTGTTGAAAGTGTTGACTCAGTGCGCAGCAGCTGTGAAAGAGGTAAATTCCATGCTAGGGATCATTAGGTAGGGGATTGAAAATAAAAATGCTAATTATTATAAGACAAATCTATGGTGCGGCCACATTTGGAGGACTGCGTGAAGTTCTGGTCACCATATCTTAAGAAGGACATTGTAGAACTGGAAAAGGTGCAGAAGAGGCCAACCAAGTTGATCAGGGACCTGGAGCACCTTCCTTATGTGGCAAGGCTACAGCATCTGGGGCTTTTTAGTTTGGAAAAGAAGCACCTATGGTGAGACATGATAGAAGTGTATATAATTATGCATGGAGTAGAGAGAGTGGACAGTGATAAATTTTTCTCCCTCTCTCACAACACTAGAACCAGGGGTCATCCCATGAAACTGAAGGCCAGGAAATTTAGGACAGACAAAAGGAAGTACTTTTCCACACAGCGCATACTGTAATTAATCTATGGAATTCTCTGCCATGGGACATGGTGGTGACCACTAGCTTGGATGGCTTTAAAAGACACTTGGACAAATTCATGGAGGACAGGTCTCTCAATAGACCTGCCCTCCATGCTACTAGTTTGGTGGCTGTAGGCCACCTCTAGCCTCAGAGGCATGATGGCTCTGAATTAGGGTTACCAAAAGTCCCTTATTAGCAAGGGCGTCCCTTATTTCAGTCCAAAATTGACTGGAATTGACTGTCCCTGATGGCAGAGATTCTCAACGTTGGGTCCCCAGATGTTATTGGACTTCAACTCCCATAATCCCCAACCAAAGGCCACTGGGCCTTGGGATTATGGGAGTTGAAGTCCACTAACATCTGGGAACCCAACACTGAGAATCCCTGCCTTATGGGGTCTATTTGTCCCTTTTTTTTCAGTGAATGGGAAGAACCTATGGTTCAGATCAAACCAGTTATTTTCACTAATGACTGAATAATTAATGAGTTCCAACTCCTTTCCCTTCTCCCTCCCTACCAGATAACTCTGCGGTTCTGGTGGGCCGCAGGCTTTGGGTTGCCAACAGCCCCATATTGGGGACATCAACAAAAACATTCACATTAGCAGCCATCAATGATTGGCTAACGTCATTATCCAGGTGTCAGGATCATGAAAATCATGTAGGCAATGACTACTAGATAGTGCTCATGTAAGAAACCTATTTTTACTGGCTAACAATGCTTCTCTTTCTAGGAAACAAAATGACATCACACTCATTCTAGCTAACCATGGTTATATCAATCAGCAGAGGAGAAGCTATCTAAGTTGTAACTTGTACCACAGTTTAAGTTGAAAGTGGTAAAAATGCAGAGCACCCCGGCTCCCAATTACTCCTGCATATTCCCCCACTCGCGTCCCTTATTCGAGCAGTGGAACATAAGCAACCCTACTCTGAATCCCAGTTGCAGGGGAGCAGCAGCAGGAGAGAGGGCATGCCCTCACCTCTTGCCTGTGGCCTTCTCAGAGGCATCTGGTGGGTCTGTGTTGGCAGGCCCTTCCTTTGGGCAATCACCCCCAGCCCCACACTCTCCCAGGCCCTGCGGCCGGGCCCAAACACCCCTCCACTCCCCATCAGCTGCAGTTCCTCCCCGCCAACCACTCAGTATCCAGCATGCATTGCGCTAAGGAGTTCCATCGCCTCCCTCCTCATTTGAGCAAAGAAAGAGGCAATCGAAGTTCCCAGCCCCACACGAACTGGACACTAAATGAGAGGCCTGCTGGCGCCCTGATTAAGCATCAAGCATCTTGTCCAAGGGGCAGGGGAGTCATTAGTGGGTGGCCCATGGGCACAGGCCCCCAGTGGGTTGCTAAGAGCCCTGTATCTCAGCAGCCACCTCCCTCCTCCATGACCTCTTCCAGAATGGAAGAGCAGCTGTGGAGGCACCTTGCAGGGAGCACGGGAGAATGTTCCTAGGCTCACCTCACTCCCTGCTGCTTCCACCTTCCTAGGTGCAGTATTATAATATTGGAATACATCATTATTCTTGGGGGAGGGTGATTGAATTTAATTGTCAAAAGAGGGGCCCAGATCTTTTAAGTCCCTAGCAATGCCCCTGCTAAGGGGAATTATAAACTGAAAGAAGAGTTCTGTATGATTTAAAAGTCTCCATCTGATATTTCCAACATTGCTTGGTCTTTAAAAAGAGACCATTTCCTGTTCTGTTTGACCAACACAAACACTAAAGGCCAGCTCTGGAAGCGCAAGGTTCATGCAAGCAGCTTATCACCTTTATATAGGCCAAAGCAGGGATTTTCAACATGTGGGTCCCCAAATGTAATTGGACTTCAACTCCCATAATTCCCAACCAAAGGCTACTGGGGCTGGGGGTTATGGGAGTTGAAGTCCAATAACATCTAGGGACCCACACGTTGAGAAACCCTGGGCCAAAGAATACCCATTTACTTCAAGCCACCTAGCTTTATGCCAAATAGTGGAGATCTGAAGGATCTCTGATTGGCCCAACCATTGCTGACTGAACCTGAGAAAAAGCCACCATTTCTTCTTCTGAAGCTGCTCTCGAGACCTATTTAAAATCACTCTCTCTCTCTTTTCTTTTCTTTTTTCTTTTTTTGCATTCCTGCCAACCTCTTGTGGTATGGAGTTCCACTGGTCAACCATAACGACATCAAGCGTGGCTTGCCCTGTGTACAATATGAGGGCCACCCTCAGGACAGGATGCTGCTCAGCCATCATGTCTTCTGGCCAGCATTGGGAATTGGAAGCAGGAGGCCTCCCACTCAGCCACAACCACAAACCCAGTCTTTCGCTCGGTTACATCATGGCCTTTTAGGTGGTTTCATAACATCTTCTTCCCACCAGCAGCATTCTGAGAACCCTTGAGGATTTTCCCTGTCATTCTAGAAAACCATGGTTGGTAGGTCTTTGGTCCTTTAAAGTCCTTTCTCATTTCCTGGTGGCCTGTCTGCCCTAACCTTGAGATGTGTCATTTGTGCGATGCGTCTTGTGTTTGGAAAATGTCTCCTGTCCCATGAAGCTTTTCCAGCGTCAACAGGGCACCCTGCCTCGGTTCTGCTCCCCCTCCATTCTCGTCTCTAAACTCAAGCCATCTACCAACCAAGGAACATGCTTTCTCCCAGCAACTGCCCAACTGGTTGACATCAAAGTCATGAAGAGAAGGCACCCCTAACAAATATACCCCACTGGCCCAATCAATATTGGGATCCAGTGTCACAGGAGAGAATTCCCACTGACACCACAACCAGTTAAAACTCTTTGATCCACACAATAGGTACGACAGAGGGTCCTTCCAGGTGCGAATAAATTCCATAGGGACATTGGAAGCTGCCTTACACCGAGTTAGACCATTGGGCCATCTAGTTCAGTATTGTCCACATCAGGGGTAGGCAACCTTGGCTCTCCAACTGCTGTTGAACTACAACTCCCATCATCCCCAAGCTGCAATGCCAAGGTTGCCTACTCTAGTCTACACTGACTGGCAGCAGCTCTCCAAGATTTCAGGCAGCAGTCTTTCCCTGCCCTACCCGGAGATGGGATTGAACCTGGGACGTTTGACATGCAAAGCAGATGCTCTACTACTACTAATAATAATATTTTTTATATACCACTCTTCAACCAAAGTTTTCAAAGCGGATTACATAGAAAGATAAACAATACATAAATAAGATGGTGGCCTGTCCCCAAAGGGCTCACAGTCTAAGAAGAAACATAAGGTTGACACCAGCAACAGCCACTGGAGGGATGCTGTGCTGGGGCTGGACAGGGCCAGTTGCTCTCCCCCTGCTAAATAGAAGAGAAGCACCACTTTAAAAGGTGGCTCTTTGCTCGGTGAGCAGGGTAGTTCTGCCACTGAACGACAGGAAGCTGCCTTACACCGAGTCAGACCACTGATCCATCTAACTCTGTATTATCTACACTGACTGGCAGCAAATCTCCATGGTTTCAGACCGGACTCTTTCCCAGCCCTACTCGGAGATGCTGCCAGGGCTTGAACCTGGGACCTTCTGCCTGCAAAGCAGATGCTCTGCCTCTGAGAACAGACCCATCCCCTGTATAGAATTCCACTGTTCCAAGCACAAGTTTGCTCACCCTCCACACACTTCTGCAGGCTTCCATCACCCTTCGCAGCACAGATTCACGCCGTGTTCAGACCCAGAGCAGGGTCCGTCTGCGATTTTTGCTGCACCATCGACAGGCCAGCTCCTGCTTTCTATAAAGAACCGATTACTATGACTTCTCTGGGAAATGGCAGTTCTTCGTGAAAAGCAAGAGCCAGCCGGCAGGTGACACTGCAAAAAACGCACAAGGACCCTGATCTGGGTCTGAATACGGCATGAACTCATGCTGTGAAGGGCAACGCAAGCTTGCAGGAGTGTGGGGAGCATAAGTAATCTCACACTTGGAGCAGAGGAATTTACTGCCGCCTGGAAGGGCCCTTAGAATCAAGCCATATGTGCAGACAGCAATATCACTGTCACAGTTTCTCCCGTGCTCGCAGGAATCCCAACCAAAGTCAACAGGATCGCTCTTCTTTCCCAGCTTGCAAAAAGGGACTTTTTTAAAAAAAGGGAATTTTTAAAAGGAACTGAAAGATGTTTGCTCTAGCAAAAGAACAAACATGTGCTCAAGGCCCCTTCTTGATGTCGGGGACAACAGTGAGGAATTCTTACTAAATCGAGAAAAGGGGAAGTCAAGGGCTTTAGGAGCATGGAGGGGATGGGGACAAGGGATTACTCACTTCAGAGTCTCAGCGTCAGCTGTGCCCGTCACCTGGAGCCCGTAGAACCTCTGCATTGCAGCAATGGCGGCTGAGAACGACTGAGGAGAGCGCTGGGTGTGTGTGCGGAGGTCTCCGGGGGGCAGGTAGCCATATTGCTGCAGCCAGGCCTGGTGAGGGAGTCAAAATAAGGGGATGAGAAACAAGGGCTGGGGGGAGGATGGGAAGGGTCAAGAACCCTATCCACACATTAAGTCCAGCATGCATACAGTCTGTGTGCAGTTATTCACCCATTATGTTCACTGCATGTACAGTAGTTATAGGAACATAGGAAGCTGCCATATACTGAGTCAGGCCCTTGGTCTATCTAGCTCAGTCTTCACAGACTGGCAGTGGCTTCTCCAAGGCTGCAGGCAGGAATCTCTCTCAGCCCTATCTTAGAGATGCTGCCAGGGAGGGAACCTGGAACCTTCTGTTCTCCCCGGAGCGGCTCCATCCCCTAAGGGGAATATCTTACAGTGCTCACACATCAAGTCTCCCATTTATATGCAACCAGGGCAGACCCTGCTTAGCTAACGGGACAAGTCATGCTTGCTACCACCAGACCAGCTCTTATCTGTACCCCCCATGTGTGTCGGGGGGGGGTGCCTGTTCCCAGATTCACTTGAAAAGCAAACACATGTCTAGTCAATCACACAACATGTTCAGACATCTGTGCACACGTACAGTGTTATGTCTGAATAGGGTTATGGCTTGTCTGCTCTAGATCCATGGCCACAGCACGATTGCTGGGAATTCTAGCAAGCCCCTTTGATCATCAGATCTGCAGCCACCGCCTTGGCCAGTAGCTAAACTGTAAAACAAAATTCTGAGTCCTCTCCACTTGGTTCCCCACTGCCACAGAGAATAAAGCTGGCATGATCAGGGGGGCAATGGGAGAGAAGGACCCCACAAAACTACATCAGATTGTTCAAGCGTCTTGTCGAGAGGATTCAAGCATTTGGGCACATCGGCCTCGTTCTCACTCCAGCAGCAAGCCTGTGCTAGGGCTGGACCACTTCAGATTGCATGTGTGCACTCAAAATAAATCCTGTTCACGTAGAAAATCAGCCTATCGAGGCCAAGAATCCCAGCCTCGCCTTCTCCCTGACATACTTGGGGAGGAGAGCTGGTCTTGAGGTAGTGAGCCTGAACTGCCCCCTTTGCTAAGAAGGGTCTGCCCTGGTTTGCATTTAGACGGGTTACTACATGGGGACACAATATCTGATATACTAGATTTCTATGTGCAGGAAAAAGATTATAGGGCAAAACTGAGTCACATAAGCCTCCACCTGCAACAAAAAATGGCAGCCCAGACGTAGGGACACCCGCCGCAATGAAGGCTAGGCCACAGCACCATAGAGTCTGGAGAAACCAGACATGACCGAGGCCAATGCCTAGCCGCAAAGCGAGATCTCCCACCAATCAGCCTCCTCCGCAGCTGTCTTCCCCACAAGTACACCCAAGAGTTTGAGAAAGGAGGAGCAGAGCAACGAGGCTGCTGCCTGTAGTGAAGTGCTGCTGGGGACGCTGGAACAGCCCAAAGGCGAGGGCGGGAGGGATGTATTCTGAGCCAGTGGCAGGGATGGGCTGCAAATAAGACACACAACAGAACTGCAAACGAAAAAACTAAAATGTCGTTCCACATGACATAATGCAAAACATGTGGGAACTGCTGGATGGAGACCGCCTGAAGAGAGCCTTGGGAACATGGGGGAAATTGCCACTACCCCCGCCATTACGGGTTGCTTTGAGGGGCCTTCCTCGATACCCATAGGCTAGGGGTTCCCAACCTTGGGTCCCCAGATGTGGTTGGACTAGAATGCCCATGATCCCCTTCGGCCACTGGGGTGGGGATGAAGGGAGTTCTAGTCCAACCACATCTGGGGAACCAAGGTTGGGAAGCCATCATTGGCCACATCTTCAAGCATCCACTCCAATGGCCCAGACACTCTGATCCAGGGCTTGAGAAATCCCAGTCGCCCGGGAGCCATGGCTCCTAGAAATTTAACCGTGGTGCCCAGACTAGGATATTCAGAGGTAGGGCGATTTGATAAAATCTTTATTTGCCCCAGGTGGGTTACTTGCACAGGGGATAAAGAGAAGCCAGTTCACCCCCACCCTCCCTCATTTACTCTCCCCCTCACCTCCATCCCTAAGTCCAGTAATTTTGTAACGTATTCATTGTCTGGCTATTAATTTTTTGGCTCCTAGATCCTAAGAAAAATTGTCAAAGCCTCGTCTCATCACCCATTTCCCCTGCTTGGCTCTCCAAGATATACCCTTCTACCTATCCACTCCACACCCCTTCCTATTACCCCACTACTTATCATTGATTTATTTATTTGAAATATTTATACCCCGCCCCTCCAGTACACTACTGCTCAGGGCAGCTAGCAACAATAAAACAGATACAAGGTAAAATAAAATAAAATGGGTAAAATTAACCAACATAAGTAAACAAGCTAAAAGTCCAGGCTAAAACCACAATCCGAATTACCACTGCTGTTCCATAAGTTTCAAATTAAAAGTTATTTAAAAAGCTAAAAATGGAGAATAATAAAAACGAAGAGCCTAGCAGATATAACCAAAGATGGACTGTTAAAAAGCTTCTTTTAAAATGTATATTTGTTGTTGTTGTTGTTGTTGTTTAAAAAACACTGAGGGAAAGTGTAGGGAAAACACTATCCTCTACACCCATTAACTATTAACTATTAGAGAGCCAGCGTGGTGTAGTGGCTAGAGTGCTAGACTAGGACCGGGGAGACCCGGGTTCAAATCCCCATTCAGCCATAAAAAACTAGCTGGGTGACTCTGGGCCAGTCACTTCTCTCTCAGCCTAGCCTACTTCACACAGTTGTTGTGAAAGAGAAATTCAAGTATGTAGTACACCGCTCTGGGCTCCTTGGAGGAACAGCGGGATATAAATGTAAAAATAATAATATTCATCCATCCACCCACACACACGCCTATCCATCCACATTAGCTACATTGGTCCATCTCCAGATATCCAGTCTATCTCATGCACCTATCCTGCCTCATTTTCTTTCCTCCGAGATGCCCAGAACAGAGACTCAAGCGGAAGCACCACAGGTGAGCTCCCTAAGGGTTGCAGTTCTTACATCAACACATTCTAACTAATCCTTTTGCGGTGTAAGAACGTATGCCTCAATCTAGCTGGAGAGGATCAGGCCCAATGGCACACGAAGGCACACTTAAGGCCAGTCCCTCTCTTGCAAAAAATAAGCTACCTCACAGGGTTGTTGTGGAGATAAAATGAATGCTACTCTGAGATTCTTGGAGGCAGGGAATAGATATTTAAATCAGATAGATAGATAGATAGATAGATAGATAGATAGATAGATAGATAGATAGATAGATAGATAGATAGATAGAATTTCCACACACCCTAGCCCTCTCCACACATTATCTTCAATGCACATACAACCGACGTACAGTGTACGTCTGTACGGTTATGCACATATTACGTTCAATGCAAGCACCATAGCACCAATGCAAGCGCACGATCTGTGTGTACCCTGCATTTGTGGGGGCCTGTACCCAGTTTTCACTTTTAAAATAAATGCCTGCAACAGCCATTCACACAAAAACATGCAGAGGAGTACAGACACTTGCAGTCACAGACCATGTGGCCTCAGAAGAGGGCTCTTATCATTTTCCGTCCTGCACCTCCATCTCTATCTGTCTATCCATTCCCACCAGGCCAGAGAAATAGACCAGATCAGGCATTTTAGTTCATTAGGATTTCTTCCTGAGACCCTAGCATTGGCACATTCTGTTCCCTCTCTCCCTGTGCGTCAGCCCCTTCCGAGGCACCCAGGCCTGGCTGGTGGCTGTCTCAATTCTCCCCCATTCTCTTGATCTCTGGAGTGAATCACTCTGTCGGAAGCCATTTCCGGGCCGGGTGAGGACCCTGAGCAAGGCCCTGGGGGTGAAACTGACTAAGGCTCCTTCGAGATTGGCTGTCATGCATCATCCATCTTCAGCTCCTACCTAGCCCATAGACTTCACCTAAGCCTTTGTGTTGCAGACAGGGGGTTGCGGTGGGGGGGGAGGCCCCTGCTTTGGTGGGGCTGGATTGAGCTGCTTTGTAAAGCGGGGCAGCTCTGAGGGTGGAGGAGGCGGAGGGAAGGGCCGGGAGGGATTGTGGTTCAGAATGGAGGCTCATGATATATCTCTCCTTACGTAACATCAGGTGATTCAAAGGGGGTGTTGCAGAGGCCAAAACCCAGGTAACAAGGCAGTGCTCATTTCCAGATCTGGAGAGCTGGAAACGGAGCAGGGTTAACCCCTTGTGATCAAAGGATTTGCAAACAAAAACAACACTGCCCCATCTTAAGCTTTGATTGGCTTAAGATCAGTTCATCGGACCTCAGCCTAGTGTTCTGCTCCTGAGAGAGGACAGCCAGAGGCTGGGCTGTCTTCTCTCTGCCTCTTGCTGTCTTCTCGCTGGGAAGATCACAAGCAAAGATATATCTGACAGCCTTCTGCTCCTGTTTGACCGCCTTCTGCAGTTGTTTTTCTCTCATGTTTGCTACTGGTATAGTGCCTCAGCCTAAGGAGGTTCCATTTAGCGGCAGAGAGCAGTGTTTCTCCCTCTCTCCATAACTCTAGACCTCACAGTCATCCCATGAAACATACTGGCAAGGGCAGACAGAGGAAGTATTTCTTCACACACAACATAATTCACTTGTGAAATCCACTGCCACGCAGTGTGGTAATAGTCAATCACTTGGATAACCTTAAAAAGGGACTGGACACATTCATGGTGACTACATCTATAAAGGGCTATTAGCAGGGATCGCTAAATGAAACCTCCAGGTTCACAGATAGTAGGCCAGTTGCTGGGGAGCAAACTGCGGAAGACAGCTGTGCTTTCATATCCTGCATCTGTCTGACCTCTGTTGGGAGGAGGATGCTGGACTAGATAGCCCCTTCCTCTGATCCAGAGGGGCTCTTTTCATATTTATTTTTTACATGTATATCCAGCAAATTCTCCGAGGAGCCCAAAGTGGCAAAAAAGGTTATGTTTATCCTCGCAACAACCCTGTGTGGTAGGTTAGGCGGTGAGTTTCACGGCTGAACGGTGATTTGTACTTGGGTCTCCCCAGTCCTACACTCTAATCACTACACCACACTAGGTGCCTCGGAAGCTGCTGCAGACTGAGTCAGACCAATACTGGTAGCTCAGTATTGTCTACACTGGCTGGCAGCAGTTCTCTGGGGTTTCAGACAGGAGATCCCAGGAAGTGAACCTGGGACCTTCTGCATGCAGAGCTGATGTCTTCTACTGAGCTCTGGGCCCATCCCCAGAAGTCACTGGAAGAGCTACACTGGGCACTTTCTGGCTTTGGCTTTCCACATGGTGCCTGCTACAATATATCTGCCACCCCTCTCCTTGCAAGTTTTATTTATAATTGTTAGAGACTGGTGTTTTGTTTTGTTTTGTTTTGTTTAATGTGATTGATTAATCACATGCCTTTTAATCAATTAATCACACAATTGAATGCAATACATGTCCACAGTGCCAAAGCCTCAGTATACTTGTTGAGATGCTGAAATAAGCGTGAAACAACCAGCCGTTTAATAAACCAAAGCTACCCACTTGCTCATTCCCTATTAACAGCAGCACACCATGATCAAAACAGCTTTTAGAAAAGATCAACAGGGGTGCCCTGAACTCTCTTCCGCCTTCTCCTGATTTATTTCCTCCTGCCCCATTTTCTTCTTTCCCAGAGTCAAAGAGGCGAGCAGAAGGGGCAGTGATTTTAAGGTGGAGCGCAAGAGCCTAACCCTTCATTTACAGAAGCTGGAGATTGTACAAGAGGTATTTCAAACTCTGCACATACAGTCTTCTTTCAAAACAAACATGCCCTGAGGGCAAGGGTGGCCGACCTGAGCGCCCCCTCCCCAGCTGTTGCTGGATTATTAAATTTTGTCGGGGGCGATGGGATTTGTAGTCTGACAACAGCTGGAGATTCTCAGGGTGGCCACCCCAGGCAACCTGCACGGACGGCACCCCCACCCAGTTTCCACAGCCCTGGGCATGGCCAATCCCTTCCTCGCCGCCTTCTTTCTTCTCTTTCTCTCAATCTTTCCTTGCCCTGTTCTCGCCAACGTTGGGTATAAAAAAAGGCCTACATGCCCCCGCTTTTTTCCGCTCTCGCTCTCTCTTGCTCTTCCTCTCTCCCATCCCACCCCTCTGGGTCCCTTCTCTGCTTAGAGCAATCTCTAAAAAAAGGGACCATGCCTCATCCTTGAGGTCCCAAAAATACCCGTTGGAAGAGAAGGAGACACAAACAACCCGCTGCCCACGCAGCCCGGCTATGGTGACCGTCCTGCCCTCCTCCTCGTGTTTCGCCCTAGGCCAAAGCCTTCCTAGAGTGCATTCCCGAGGCCCTCGTCTTGTCTGAATGGCTGGCCTTGAGGGTTCAGACAAGGCCCTCTTTTGTCTCTTCTCCCACATCCTCATTCCTGGCATTCGCTTAACCTTCACTCATTCAAGCCATTCTTTCTGGACCTTGCTTGGCCAAAGTTAAAGCTGCTGCTGCTGCTGCCGCCACCCCACATTTCAGACTTGGGCCAGCCATTTCCCTCAACTGTTCTGCTTTTCTATTCCAGGACCGTTTCCTCCTTTTCCCAATTTACTGGGAACACCCACATGAAAAGCTGCCCTTTTCCTGCCAGAGTCCTTCCCTGCATGCTGCCTCCCGTTGTTTCTTAGCCCACATTTGTTCTTCCTCCCAAAACTCTCACAGAAATTAGGTTACGAGGCAGGAAATACATCCTTCCAGTATGTCCTTTGCCTCCCCAACAGATGTGTCCATCACCGCTGCTGCAGCCACCACTTGTCTCTCGCCCTTGTCCGCCCTTGTCCTCGCTGATCCATAGACCTTTTGGAGGTTGTTCCTACCGGCCACCCACCATGCAGCAGATTTCTTTGTTCCTCCCAAACTTTGCAGTATTGATTCGGATTCTTCCCTAAACAAATATATCCAAGCCACTTTCCCTGCTTTGCACTCCTTTGCTGCTGCAACAGTTTCCACAGTCGCAAGAGGTGAAATTCTTGGACAGGATATGAAAAGCGGGAAGAAGAAAGAGAGAGAGAGAGAGAGAGAGAGGCAGTAACAATAACAGACACCCCATTGCTCAGAGCCAGGGAAAAGCTGGAAGGAGATCGGGCTGGTTTTGTTTTTGTCCTTCAAGGAATGATTGCGTAACTGGAGCAGCATGATCAGATGGGAGGAAAGATGGATGGGGGGCCAGAAATATGTATGGCTACATGGAAAGCGATATAGACAAGAGAATGGTAGTCAGGGATCGATCGTTGAGGCTGGATGACAGAAGGATAATACAAAGAAAGAGATGCGTCTGGATGCTAGACAGACAGAAAGGGATGGATGGTAGACAGAAAGACAGGCAGGCTGGAGACCAACTAAAAGCCTTTTTTAATAGGGAGAACGGTTTGAGAGAGACTTTGCTTGCCGGGGTCATCCACACCTTTCCCCCTTATCCCACTATCACTTCTGGCCAAATAGGTTTTGCAGGTTTTTGAAACACAGAAAACATGCACAAACTGACCAGAAGCAAAAGTAGGATTAGTATACACACCACAAGCATCAATCCCTCATTCAAACTTTGTGCAATTTTCTCAGAAATGATCATCTGTCTCCAGAAACAGGCAAGTAAGCGGGTATTAAGACAGACAGATGTGACTAAAAGACAGACACAAATGAGAGACAGAGAAACTCTCTATGTGACAAAGGGTTTAGAAGAAAGAGGGCTTCGACAAAGATGGTGAAAGGAAGAGGGCAAAGGAAAGATACCAGTTGGAAGAGGGAAGAGACTACATGTTGGGAATGAAAAAGGGGTTAAGGAGAATGGATGGTGACTTACCATTACTTGAATTATGAGCAGAGCAAAATAATAGAAGGAACAATACAGTAAGTCCATATAGAAGTTAAAATAAGACAAAGAGTAAGAGAAGACCTGAGTAGGAATGCAGGATTTTCATCCATGTTGGGGGAGAGTTGTGAGAAAAAGGCTCCAGGAAAGAAAAGCAGGATGAGTGAAAGAATAAAAGCAGAAAAAGAAAATGAAATCCACTGATAAACGAGTGAGAAGTGTTGGCTAGGGTTGAACCCTCCAGCCGTCTAATCCATTCTTAGGAGGTGAAATTAAAATAAAAGGTGATGAGCAACTGAAAGATAAAATCAAGAAAGAGCAGGCAGATTCAGAGGGACCGGCCCGTTTAAAATTGGAGCACGCAAGTACAAGCGATTGAGGGAATAGGGAAGTTTGGCAAAAAAAAACCCAAATGGAACAGAAAATGCCTTGGCATAGAAAGCACCATCTCTCTGTCCAGCTGCAGAACACATCCAAGAAAAGAAGGGGGGAAACAAAGGATAGTAAAAGCAAAAGCAAAGGAAGAGTAAATGGAAAGAGCAGATGGAGAAGGAATGTGAATAAAGGAATAGAAGCAAAACTTTGGCAGAAGGGAGAAGCAGGAAGGAAAAGTCAGAACGTGCTCAGCCCTGCTGGAGGTGGGGAGAATGGATGAAGTTTTCTAAATCATATTCAGTGCAACTGCTGTGGGAGAGAGCTTGCATGTGAAGAAATATGTGGATAGGAAGGAAGGAATGTGAGAAAAGGAAAGAGAAGAAGCAGAGGAATCATCAGTGATGGAATCAAAGGCTAATGTCGGGACACAACCCCAAAAATTCTGCAGTAACGAATTCTGTGGCAGAGGCCAAGAGAAAGGATAAAGTGGTAGAAGATACATGAAAGAGAGGTGGGGGGAAAGAGGACAGAGCAATCTCTCCAGTAGATCAGTGGAAACAAGAAAAATCACTCAATGGTTGCAGCAGAGCTCAGAGAAAGGCAGGAGAATGGAAAGAGGAGCAAAACTATTCACCGAACGGGGATGAGAAAGCTGGGTCGGCAGAGGAGTACAGAAGGCAGGGTATAGGTGAGGGGGGAAAGAAAATAGCCAAGGAGAAGGACAGATGGGAGAGAAGGAGAAAGCAGGGAGAGAGCTCAAGCAAGTGGGAAAGTCGGCGAGCAGAGGTGAAGCCATGCAGGAAAGACATCTGGTGAGCGGGCTTGGAAGCCCAGGAAGACGCGAAGTGGAAGATCAATGAGGGGCAACCAGGAAGGGGTGCAGAGGCTGGCAAGTGAGAGGATGGAGGAGCCAGGGAAGCGAAGGAGCCCGGAAAGGCAGAGGGCAGCAAGCCAGGGGAAGGAGGGATGCGAGCGAGGGGAGGCACAGAGGAGCAGCTCAAGCTCCTGAGCAAGGAGCAAAGAGGCCAGCTGAAATCTGGCAAGCGAAGACGTGCCGCTGGCTGGCATTGGCCCCGGCGGGCTGCTGGCCACTAACCTCAGGGCTGAACTGGGAGGTGGTGGTGGAGCCGGGCTGCGGGAGGGCGCTCAGTGCCACGGTGATGATGGGCAGCAGCCGGAGGAGTGCGGGCCACGGACACATCTTCTTGCCTCCTGGTTGCCCCCCAACTATGGGTCTCGGCGGCGGCGGCGGCGGCGGCGCTTCCACTCACTCAGCCTTGTTGCTGGTGGAAAAGTTGCTGCTGGGATCGTATTTCCAGCTCGCTCCCTCTGTCCTCGCGCGGTTCTTCCTTCCCTGCCTCTCCCGCCCCGAAGACGTGTGCAGGCTGCAATTGCGGGAGGAGGAAGGGGGTGGGGGGGAGAAGGCCAGGCCTCGCGGAGAGGGAGGGGCAGCAGGGAGGAGGAGGCGCCCCTGGAGGAGGGGAAAGAGTGGGGGGGGGAGAAGGAGAACAGAGGGGGAAGGAGCGGGCGCGGGACTAGCTGATCGTGGGTATAATCTCCTCCTGCAAAGAAGCTTGAGTCCATCCAGCTGAAATAAATGCATACTTCTTTCCACGTCTTTCCCGCTCTTATCTCGCATGGCAAATTTTAGATGGTAAATGAACACAGGACGCTGCTGTCTACCGAGTCAGACCAGCTCCATCTAGCTCAGTAGTGTCTACTCTGACTGGCAGCAGGCGGCTCTCCAGAGCTTCAGGGAGGTTTTCTTCTTCTTCTTCTTCTTCTTCTTCTCCTCCGCCCTCCCTGGAGATGCCAGGGATTGAACTGCAGAACCTTCAGATGCTCTGCCACTGAGCTAGGGTCTCAAGCCACAAAATACTCCAGGCCCACCCCGGGGATCACACACGCGAGCTTGAGATTACACCCTAACCAACTGAGCTAACTGGTGAGCTCTCAAGGGCTCTAGGTCAGTGTTTCTCAACCACCGGTCCCTGGACCGCTGCCGGTCCCCGAAGGGTTGAGTGCCGGTCCCTGACTGGGAGTCAACCCCCCCCCCTGAAATCAAGGGGCACACTTCCTCAATTTTGCACATGGCACGGAAGAGGAAGAGTATCACGGAGGCATGGGACCCTTCTTGTGCCTTGCCTCCACGTGCTGCTGAGATCTTCCTATAGCTATCTTATTCCCTATCTTTACAGCTTCAAACTGTATGCGGTGCGGGGGCATGGAGGAAAAAGTATGGCAGTGGGCGCCACTTGAAGGGCTGCTGGTTCTTGCATGCTCATTGTTTGCAGCCAAAGGTTGGTTGATTGAAACCCAGCTGCCTGTTGTGGTCGAGGCGCCTTGAGAGGGAACACTGTTTCCCTCTTGCATCAGTAGGGCTTGCTTGTATGTTGTTTCCATTGGCCCCATGTAGCTTTTGAATTTTTCCAATGGCCCAGCATCCCCTCTCCATTGAGTAATCACAAGCACCTCCACTCCAGACATACTGGAGACAAATTTGTTCACCCAGGCTTTTAGATTCAGGGGTTCTCAACCTTGGGTACCCAGACGTTGGTGGACTTCTACTCCCATAATCCCGAGCCATAATGGCCAAATGCCATTGTTGTTGGGGGTTATGGGAGTTTAACTGAGGGACCCAAGGTTAAGAACCCCTAATATTCAATGTTTGCAAAAGATTCCAAATTTAATTATTTTAATGCTTATATTATTTTCATTCTAAACTGCCCAGAGATGCAAGTTTTGGGCAGTATAGAAGTCTGATAGATAGATAGACAGACAGACAGATAGACAGACTTGAAACCCCTTTACTAACTGCTGGTCCGGGAAACTGCGCATGAAGAATGTAGCGGTCCTTGAAACTCTGCACGAAGAATTTAGCGGTCCTTGACTCCAAAAAGTTTGAGAAACACTGCTCTAGGTCCTCTTGCACTTTGTAAAATATCATATACATTCATTCCAAGTTGGTCTAGAAAGAAATAGTCTGCCTACTTGCCTTTCACTATCCCTACAACTGGACTAAATTTGGTCCAAATCCATTAGGCAGTTCACAAGTTAGCCCACCTGTGCCTCTCACGTTCATTTGTCCGCCATCTTGAATTGGGGTGGATGACATCATCACAAACTATGTGTTTCAGGTGTCCCTATGTGTCCCTACACTTGTACCAAATTTGGTCCAAATCGGTCCCCACTTGTACCTCAAATGTTCACATATCCACCATCTTGCACCAGGGTGGATGATATCATTACAAACTACATCCTTGAGGTGTCCTTATGTGTCCCTACACCTGTAGCAAATTTGGTTCAAATCAGTTAGGCGGTACACAAGTTAGCCCAATTGCACCTCGAATGCTCACGTGTCCGCCATCTTGAACTGGGGTAGATGACATCATCACAAACCATTGCAGTGTCCCTATGTGCCCCTACAACTGTACCCGACTTGATTCGTATTGGTCCAGACATTGCGAAGTTGATACAGGGGGACACACACATGGACAGACACACACATGGAATGCCAGGTGATCTCATAAGCCTACTGGAAATTAGGCTAACAATTGGAAGGAAGGATGGAAGGGAGGAAGGAAGGAAGGAAGGAAGGAACTAAAGCCATATTCACACATTTTGATCAACGCTTGTACAATCTGTGTACAGTGTTCACTCAGGTACAGATCTGTACGCAGGTACAGTTATCCAAACATTATGCTGAACACAGGTGCAGCAGTACCCTTCCTATCTGTACCCTGCATTTGAGGGACCTGAAACCAGGTTCACATTTAAAATGAATGCAGGTACCATCATTCACACAAAAACATTATGAGTGCACAGATATCTGAACACAGGTACAACATAATGTCTGAAGAGGGCTGAAATTAAACCATAAAGGAAGGGGACTAAAATAAGGGGTTGATGCAAAAGGCCCTTTCAGCAATTTTAGGAAGTAGGTACAGTGGTGAAAACAAGACTGAGCACTGAGTGCTCGGATTAATGGTTCCTTGGTCCCCTCTCCAGCTAAAAGATGCTGTGGTCTTGGACTCCACAAGTGTCTTGTGACCTCAGGAAACAGGGTTCAGCTAGGTAATTTTGGACCCTGGACCTAATGAGCTTGCAGCGGGACCTGCAAAATAAGCAGTGAGGAAACCCTTGACTAACAAGCAGAAGGTTGCCGGTTCAAATCCCCGCTGCTACTATATCAGGCAGCAGCTATATAGGAAGATGCTGAAAGGCACAAGTCTGAGCCAGAGTGCATTGGGGAGCAGGGCGGGGGAGACTACACAACCCCCAGAGGATTACATCTTCTTGATCATTCACCACAAACTCTCAGATCTGGATCAGAGTGCATTTGCAAAAATGAAAATGAAAATAAATAAAAAGACAATGCGAGCCCCAGTGGATTCACACAGCTTCTTGACCATTCACAAACTAACTGGGACACAGCACGTGTCCCTTGTTCCATAGTTCAAACACAAAACCAACTTTCCTTTCCTTCATAAGGAAAAAAAATTAAAACCACAACACATGCCACTTGCTTAACAGTTCTCATGCAGACCTTTTGGATCACAAACCAACTTGAGCACATGGCATTTGTTTAAAAAAAAGTTTGTGTATTCAGATATAACAGTTCCATTTTCACTAGGTGTGAAGTACTCTATGGATAGAAATAACTGTTTCTGGCAGCTTTACTGCAGTAGGGGATTGACGAAATCACAGGATTGACCAATTTCCTTGAAATAAAAATACTCAGAGTCCTGAACTACGTATGTGCCCAATTCCATAACTCTAAGCCCAGCCATTCTGAAATGTAAAGAGTTGTTGGGGTGGGCGGGTATGTTGCACCTTTTTTAATGAAGGAAAAGGGCAGATTCTTTCACATGGGGGGTAGAATGATGGTACAAAGGGGTGGGGCGGGCTTCAGTTCATTTTTTAAAATATAATTTTATGCTCTGAAACAAGCCACTTATAGGACTCTGACTTTTTTTGAAGTTTTTGTTTATTTTAAATAAATCATTAAAAAATAAAATCATTGACCAATCTGCTTCAAAATCAATACACAGAGTCCTGCTAACCTGTCCTACATCTGAGACCAATTTCAGAACTCTAGGGCAAGCCATTCCAGAAGAGTAAAAGGGGGTGAAAAGACAGAAAAAGCAAATTTCTGCCTTGAAACAAGCCACTTATATGACTTTTTTGGAAGTTTTTTTTTTAATTTAAATCAATCATTAAAAATCAATGAATTGACTGATCTGCTTGAAACTCAATACACAGAGTCCTCTAACCTGTCCAACATCTGTCCCAAATACCAGAACTCAGGCCAAGCCATTCTGGAAATATAGAAGTGGCCCTCTTTTCCCTTGAGGAAAATCATGGGGCCCTCTAGGAGAGTGGGCACATGGACCCGAGCCCCTAGGTCTGTGCCTAACAACATCCTTGTCAGGGAATGAGTACATGGAAGGGACTTCGAGCCAGGACTTCTGGGTTCTCCCTCCCCACACAGTACTGAGACTGCAGAGGAGGGCTTGAAGGGAAGGTGGGAGCCAGTCTCCAAGAGGAGGCATGGAAACAGTCGTGTCAAGGCAGGCCTGGGCCCAGAATGCCGTCCTGAGTAGCTGCTTTCCTGATGCCAGCAAGACCTCTCCTGTGCCTACTAAGAGTCTCTGAGGATTCTTGGATGCATGCTTCACCTGGCTGCCTCATAGGTAGAGGTAAGGCAGCGAGGGGTTCCTAGAGTTGCCATGCCCCCCGAAATTCCGTGTCTCACCCAGATTTTAAGCATCCCACCCAGATTGCTTAGCCCACCCAGATGCACCAGGATTTCAGCTTTCATTTAAAAAATAATAATAAAGCTAAGCTCTAGCCCTTGTAGAAGCAGAGTTATAGAGCAAAACGTGCAGTCACTATTCTGCTCAGAAATTATGTCAAAGCCTATTTACATAATATGCAAATTAGGTACTTGGATTTGGAAAGCCAGACTATGGCAGCCCTAGGGGTTCCCTGCCCCTTAGCTTGACAGGACCAGATACCTCCTGGCTCCTCCCTTCCCAGAGAAGCCTCCTGTTCAGGCCACAGTCCCTGAATCTGGATCATTTTCCTTCTCCATCCCTTCTCCCTTTGTCTATTAGATTGTAAATAGAGTTGCCACGCCCCCCGAAATTCCGGGTTTCACCTGGATTGTAAGCATCTCATCCAGATTGCTTAGCCCACACAGCTTTGCCTGGATTTGAGCTTTCATTTTAAAAAAAGGGAAAAAAGAATAGAAAAGCTCTAGCTGTTGTAGAAACGGAGTTATGGAACACAACGTGCAGTCACTCTTCTGCTCAAGAATTACTTTCAAGCCAATTTACATAATATGCAGATTAGGCACCAGGATTTGGAAAGCCAGAATGTGGCAGCCCTAATTGTAAGCCATTGTTTTAAAGTGTGCACTTCTTTGAGTGCACTGGCAAAAGGCAGTAATGTACACAAAGTAAACAAGCGATCAAATCAAAATAAAAACAAAACCAGACAACATCTCATCCCAAGAGACCTGTGCCCTTTTCAAGAGAGCCTCCTTCCTTAAGCAAAATAGAGCTGGCCCCGGGGCAGGACTTTGCTAACTGTACTTCTGGGCGGGGCCTTCCAGGTACACTTGCTGTGTACTTTGGCAACACCTTATCATTCCCTTAAAATAACACTTTGAACTGAACATTGCCCTAGATCAGTGGTAAAAGCAAGACCCAGTCCGGACGGGGCTGCAGTCCCAGCTTTGTGCTTAGAGGTGGCGCACAGGAGTATCCCCCAAAAGCTCTATGCTTTAAAACAGGGGGGTCTCAGCCTTGGCTCTCCAGTGATGTGGTTAAACTACAACTCCCATCAACCCATTTGGACTGAGGATGATGGGCAGAGGCGCTTTGACCCCTGGCCTTCCAGGCCAAAGTTCAGGGCCTCCACACACCCCTGGGGGCCTCCAAATCTCCTTAGCCTGTCAATGGCCAGAGAGCCAGCCTTAGCGCTGGCCATCACTGTGGCGGGCAGCCAGCCATGACCTCTGCTTCAGAGGCAGAGGGGGAGGGGGGGGGAGAAATATGTGGGATGGGAATATGTTAAGTTGCATGTTGAAATGTTTCTGCTGATGCACATTTGCATACATGTACCTGCATAAATGTATATAATGCATAAATGTGCATAAATGTACCTTTCCAGTAGGCTTATGAGATCACCCAGCATTCTGTGTGTGTGCCCCATGTGTCAGTCCATGCATCCTGACTATCAACTTTGCAACGCCTGGACCGATATGAACCAAATCGGGTACAGTTGCAGGGACACACAGGGACACCTCAACGGCTTAGTTTGTGATGACATCATCCACCCCGCTCCAAGATGGCAGACGCATAAACTTTTGAGGCACAAGTGGGCTAACTTGTGAACCGCCTAACGATTTCAACCAAGTTTGCTATGTGTCCCCTATGAAGGGACACACAGGGAAGCCCAAAGGGTGTGGTGTGTGATGATGTCATCCACTCCAATTCAAGATGGCGGCCATGCAGGGGCGTAACGATGGGGGGGCAGGCACCACCCCGGCGGGTCACGTGGGGGGGTGCCAAAAAGTGGCATCCCCCCGCCCCCCCTGGATTGCCCGCTGAGTGTGGCGGCGGGTGGGCAGTGGCGATTCAGCGGTGGCGGGTGGCGGCAGTGGCTGGTGGCTGGCGGCGATGTAGCAGCCTGAGCGGCGGCGGAGCGCCCGCCGAGGAGTGCAGGCAGAGCAACGCCGAGGCCTGCCATCTGGCCCAGCGTCGCTTCCCAACTGCGCAGGCACAAAGCGACACCGGGCCAGACGGCAGGCCTCGGCGTCTCTCTGCCTGCACTCCTCGGTGGGCGATCCGCCGCCGCTCGGGCCGCTACATCGCCGCCAGCCACCAGCCACCGCCGCACGACGGCGGGCGACCCGCCGCCGCTGCCCGCCACCGCTGAATCGCCGCCACTGCCGCCGCCCGCCAACGCCGAATCGCCGCCACCGCCGGCGATCTGCCACCTGGGGTGCCGCCGGCACAGGTATGTGGGGGCCGGGGGGTGGGGGGTGCGGGGGGCGCCATTTCAGGGCCAGAGCTTGCCCTGGGCGCCGTTTCCCCCCGATACGCCACTGCGGCCATGTGAACCTCTGAGGCACAAGCAAGCTAATTTGTGGGCTGTCTAATTTAAACCAAATAAGGTACAGTTGCAGTGAGTGACACACATGGACACCTCAAGGGCATAGTTTGTGATGATGTCATCCACACCGATCCAAGATGGCGGACGCGTAAACTTTTGAGGCACAAGTGGGCTAACTTTGGAACTACCTAACCGATTGGAACCAAATTTGCTACAGCTGTAGAGACACATAGGGATGCCCAAAAGGTGTAGTGTGTGATGATGTCATCCACTCCAATTCAAGATGGCGGCCGCGTGAACTTCTGAGCCGCAAGCTGGCTAATTTGTGGACTGCCTAACCTATATGAACCAAATCGGGTACAGCTGCAGTGAGTGACACACACAGACACCTCAATGGCATAGTTTGTGATGATGTCATCCACACCGATCCAAGATGGCGGATGCGTAAATTTTTGAGGCGCAAGTGGGCTAACTTGTGAACTGCTTAACTGATTTGGGGGCCTCCAGAGGCCTTTAGGTCCAGGATCCAAAATTACCTAGGTGCACCTCTATGGTCCAATGACGTCTGGGGAACAAAGGTTGAGAACTCCTGTTTGATTTGCCTGCTGCTTGCCACTACCCGCTGCAAGATTCTGGAGGACAAGAACATAGGAAGCTGCCTTATCCTGAGTTAGACCCTTGGTCCATCTGTAGTGTCTACACTGACTGGCAGCAGCTCTCCAAGGTTTCAGGCAGGAGTCTCTCCCAGCCCTACTTGGAGATGTTGCCAGGGATTGAACCTGGAACATTCTGCAAAGCAGATGCTCTTACTACCGAGCTACAGGCCCGTCTCAGGAGGCTGAGGCACTTTCTCTTTCCAGGTCAGGGAGAGTGCCAGCAAAGCAAACAGAAAGCAGTGGAGGGGACCCAGTGCCACCCTAGCATGGCTACGCTCCACAGCGGAAGGTCAGCAGTGAAAGGCCAACTGACAGAGCTTAAGGAGGAGAGCTGGTCTTGAGGTAGCAAGCATGAATTGTCCCTTTTGCTCAGCAGGGTCTGCCCTGGTTTTCATCTGAATGGGAGTCTACATGTGTTAATACTGTAAGGTATCCCCCTTAAGGGATGGAGTCGTAGCCCAGTGGAAGAGCATCTGCTTGCATGCAGAAGGTCCCAGGTTCCCTCCCTGGCAGTATCTCCAGATACGGCTGGGAGAGACTCCTGCCTGCAACCTTGGAGAAGTTGCTGCCAGTCTGTGTAGACAATATTGAATTAGATGGGCCAATGGTCTGACTCGGTATACGGCAGCTGCCTATCTTCCTAAAGCTCTGAGGAACTCCTGCATGTGATTCCTGGGCACAGCGTTTGAAAACCAGCAACCTTCAAAGAGAAAAGAAAGAGCAAATGAGGAAGAAATTGAGGGGGGTGGAGAAAACAGTGAAGGATGTTGATTTAATTTGGGAAGGATGTGGGCTTCCCTTTCTTTCCCCCTCTCTCTGTCCTCAGCAGATTTTCCCATCTGTTTTTGCCCGACTCCTGTCTCCTTTTTGACCCCCCCTTGCTGGTTAGGGGCATGGGCTCCTCCAGTTGACTCAGCAGTGTCCAATTCTGCTGAGTAAGTTCCCACCCCCCACCCCGCCCGCCCTCTTGGCCACTTCAGCCAAAAAATCAGAGACTGGGGCAAGGGGACACAACGCTCAGGGGCTTCTCTCCCATTTCTTCCTTCTCTAACCCACAAGATTACAAGCAAGGGAGAGATCCTTGTATCCTGCATCCTTCTCCCTGACTGGAAAGAGAGGATATATGATCCAGATGCCACCTCTTCCCAAAAACCTTGGAAACCAACTTTCCTCCCCTTCCCCCATGCTAACACAATAACACCTCCACACACACACACAACACACACAGCACTCCCAGATCAGTTGCTGGAACCCAGGGATCCTGCTTCATCATCCTCCCAATCACCGCCCTTCCCCAGCTCGTTACATCCAGTACTGCCGCCGCCCCAACCCCCACCATGCATCCTTTCTTCCAATGAGCAGAAGAGATAATTTATTATGTACAATCACTAGAGCAATGCTCCCCCTGCACAGAGAATCCAGGAGACCTGGATTCCAGCCAGCAAAAGGAAATAAAAGGAAAGAAAAGAGAAGAAAAGAAAAGAAAAAAGAAAAGAAAGGGCACAGGGAAGGGGGAAGGAGGAAGTGGGAAACATTACAAAAATATCTGGGATCAGCAAAAAGTCAACGCCAGGAACCACGTCTGGAGACCAACAGGGAGAGATCCAAGTTCCATAGAATGGAAAAAGAGAGAGAGAGAGAGAAATAAAAGGAGGAGCATTTCTTGCACCATATATAACAAGAATATAACCCTTTACTTCATTGTCATGGATCAGAATTGCTGTAAACATGTACCCAAAATTGGAGGGTGGATTAATCAGCTCTTTTAGCCCCCTTTAACTACCCTCGTTATGTGTACAGAAGATTAGTTCAAGAATCTTGAGGAGAGCTGCTAGCCTGTCTGAAACGATCTTAAGTGCTGTGTCTTTGGATAGTTCTGCAGAACTTGTGCTTGTGCATTTTGCGGGTGGGTGGCTAGAACCACAGCTTCTGATATCCCATGGGGTCCATTTCTAAACACAGAGGCATTGGGGCTCAAGCGTGATGTGAAAGTTGACCTCCTAACCCAGATGTGTGGGAATAGGCTGTGATTGTTGAGTGGGAAATGGATGTGCACTCTGCACATGAGACACTGTCTTTATAACTACTCTGCATGCCCTAGTAGTCCAAAGCCCTGGGGCACAGATTTTAAAGAGCCCAGGTTCCCATTAAGCTCTGTGCAGCCTCCATGGGGGCAGACTGTGGTTACTGGGTGAAAAATCAACATGCACTCTGCACATGAGTCACAGGTTCTTGTCTTTGTAACAACTTTGAATTTCCCAGTACAATGTCTGAGGGTTCCGATCAGATCTTATGCCTGAGTTCCTATTAAGCTCTATGCAACCTACTATTTGCTCTTCCTGTCTTGTCCCAGACCTCTCGGTCCCAGCTCCATTTTGGCAAAAATCCACTTTCATCCTTTCCCAAAGAAGGTTTGATGGAAAATCCCAGTCCCTCGACAGCTTACTCTGTAGTACTGTCAATATTATTATTATTATTATTATTTATTCAATTTCTATACCGCACTTTCAAAAATGGCTCAGGGTGGTTAACACAGAGAAATAATAAATAGATAAGATGGATCCCTGTCCCCAAAGGGTTCACAATCTAAAAAGAAACATAATTCAGACACCAGCAACAGTCACTGGAGGTCCTGTGCTGGGGGTGGATGGGACCATTTACTCCCCCCCCCGGTAAATAAAGAGAATCACCACGTTAAAAGGTGCCTCTTTGCCCAGTTAGCAGGGGGACTAACTTGGACTAATATGTCAGAAGATCTCTCTCTCTCTCTCTCTCTCTCTCTCTCTCTCACACACACACACACACACACTTTTCAGCAAATCCATTATCAGTTATAAAGACACACAGGGCAGCATCCAAATTAAGTTAGCAGAGGCGCTCTTACCCCTGGACTTCTGGGCCGAAGGGCCTCCACAGCCCCCCCCACCGGAGCCCCCAAATCTGTCCTTGGTGGTGTGGTCGCCCAGTGGAGCATGATGATGCTTAATTTGCTGGGGAGGGGGCCCTCCAAAGGCCTTGAGGTCCTGGCTCCAAAATTATCTAGGTGGACCTATGTAAGTTAGTAATGACTAAGTCCCATTAAAATGAAGGGGACTTAAATTAGTCATGACTAATTTGTGTGTTCATTTAAATAGTGATTACCTGTGACTAACTAGTCCATGCTGCCCATAATCTAGAAGCTATAAGTGTATCAAGAAATTAAAAATGAGTATTGTGGATAAACAATCCCATCCCAAGGGTGTACAAGAACACTCATTAGAGCGAGAAATCCTGCAAAACCTGGGGTGTTCACATGATCTGCACTGTTGTACACCGTTCTGGGCTCCTTGGCGGAAGAGCAGGACATAAAATGTAAAATAAATAAATAAATGAATGAATGAATGAATAAAATGCGCCCTGCAGTCTCTTGAGCCCTAGTTTAAATTTTAACTGTGTGTTTACATACAGATTTGGGTGAGGGCTTGTCTTCATTTTGCACATAGCATTGCAGTGAGGTAGTACAACTGTTTCCAACCCCTAGACAAGTGTGCTGGAGGAGCAGAGTGATCGGAATACATTCTTCTACATTGGGGCTCAACAGTGCCGGCTACCACCCTCCGTTCGGTTAGCTGTGATGCAGGTTCACAGGGCTACCGGTTAGTATCCCTGCTCTTCGTTATAATCAAAAGTGCATCCTGTCACAGTTGGGGTTATTCTGGGGCTTGCACATAATGTCCAAAAATCCATCAAATCCCTCCAATTTTCTCCTTTTCCTTGCAACTCACTAAGGACTAGTGTCTTTACGCCTCAGGATTTCTAAAGGAAAACAAACTTGCTTGTGTGGCTGGAGAGAGAAGACTGGGATATTTAGCACTACAGTACTAAGAGAAATGCAGATTTGGGAGGACATTAAAGGGTTAAGGCTGGCAAGAGCAGGCGGCTACAGATTAGCGCCGGCAATAGAGACCTGCCGCGGCAGCTTGCGGAGCAAGCAGTTTTGAAATTTGCAGGACAGGCTTTCGCGTCCTGGCTTGCAAAATTGTATCGGAGCCAGTAGGTGGCGCCAGGAACTGGCCAATGGCGGAACCCTGGGTCCTGCGGCGGGGGGTGGGGTGCAAAACACCCATTCTTAAAGGGCCGCTACCCCTTAGCTCACCTGTCTACATTACTTCGGACAATTTGGAATTTTTGTTGTGAGGGGAGCGAGGCGGATATTCCCATGGGGCAATCAGGATAAATAAAAGGATGCCGATCTCTCCCCGATGATTGACACCCAGGACGTAGAGATGTGGGAAAGAATTTTCAGAACGTCAGCTTTCCAGGGTCAAAACGGGTGTCACTCCGAATTAAACAGGGTTTTCAGTCTAAACCCTCTGAATGTGTTTTTGTTTTTTTGTTTGTTTGTTTAGCTTGCTGCTGAGAGTTTGTTTGTTTGGCTTGCTGTCCTACTTTATTTGAGGAGTTTTCCACTTGCCTTGGAGAGTTTGTTTAAAAAAAAAAAAAGTATTCTTCCTTTTCAGAGAGAGAGAGAGCAGAGAAAAACAACAATGCAAAGCTAGCACGGCAAGACCAGGAAGCAGTTAAGGCGAGCGATGGGCGTGTAAGAGCAGGAATGAGGAAAGGGAGGGAAGGCAGGAAGAGGGCAAGGTCACGTGGCTCCTCCCGCCCCCGTCTGAGAAAGTTGCAAAGGCAGGAAGCGAAAGAAAACAAAGTTTCTAGCGACGACGCCGCGGCCGGGAAGCCAAGCGCCAGCAGCCAGAACAGGGGGCGGCAGCGACCGCAGCAGCGGCCGGAGAAGGGAGGCGTAGAGCGGCGCCAGGCCCGAGGCTGCGGTGATGGGCGGCGGGGAGCCCCGGAGGGGCGCAGCAGCTGGCAGCGTAAAAGGACGATCGGAGGCGGCGGGGATGGAGGCGTAGAGGTCACAGGGGGAGGCTGGCAAGCAGGAAACGGAGCGACAAGGCGGGAGGGAGGGGTGCGAGGGAAGCCGACCCACGGCGGAGGGGAGGCCTGGTGGCCCCCCCTTGGCTGGGTGCGCTTTCTTGAGACCGGTTTCGAGGCGTCGGAGAAGAAGCCAAGGAGCAGGGACCCGCCGCGATCCAGGAGAGGGCTGGTGTGATGTGTGTCCCCACCCCCAGGTAAACTGGGCAGGCCAGAGACCGGGCTGGCAACGAGCCCTGCGCAGGTTGTGACCGCGGAAAGCTCCCGCAGACTTCTGGCACCCGGACCAGACCAAAGGCGGACCGCAAAGATGCCGACACCTTCGAGAATCGCCGGTGCCTTGTTCCTGGGACTCCTCTGGGGTAAGAGAGGAGAGGAGGGCATATCCGCCTTTGTGGCTTGCTTGTCATAGTGATCCAGAGTCTTCAGATCTCTCGCGGGTGGCCAGCCTGAAGTTCCCTAGCTGTTCCTGGACCACAGCTCCCATCATGCCCAGCCATGATGACAGCTGGGGATGATGGGAGCTGTAGTCCAGACACAGCAGGCGAGGATCAGGCTGGCCACCAACGAGAGGTCTGAAGATTCCGAGTCGTTCTATCTGCCCTAAGAATCATTGTGTAACGTTCTCAGTTTGCCAGGACCGCAAAGGGAAATCCGGCCATTGAAACCTGTATGTGCTGTAAACAATTGGTGTCAAGTTTGCCACTTGCACTCAGGCTTCTCCTGATGGTAGCTGATGTGTTTGTCCCATCTCCTATAAAGTGGGGATCTGGGTTTTAGTTCAGAGCAAAAAAGGATGTGCAGGTGCTTTTCTCTGAAAGCAGTTTACTCCCAGGGGGAGAAAGCGCTGTAGGGAGGTAAGCCATAAGCAGGGGAGGGTTTCAATTAAAGAGCATTTCGCTTTAAAAATTTGGATCCTCTTCTGCACACCCTGCTTTATATCTCAGTGGAACAGAACCAGGTTGGACTAAATCATCCTTTTATTCCTTGTGTCACTACAAATTTTGGGTCCTTTGCCTCTCTGAACCACTTCATCTTCCCATAGCTCTTCTGTCAGCACCTGCCCCTTGGCCCATGAGAACAGCCCTGCTGGATCGGGCCCTATCTAGCCCAGCATCCTGTTTCACACAGTGGCCCACCAGATACCAATGAGAAGCCCACAGGCAAGAGCTGAAGGCATGCCCCCTCTCCAGTGTTCCCTATAAGGTGTGCACATGTTCGTGCGCTCACACATTTTTTGATGTCTGCTCAGTTAATTTTAGATCCCGCTCAGGTTGAATCAGGAAGGCCCCACTCTAGAAGTGTGAGCACTGTAACATCTTCCCTTTAGGGCAGGGATTCTCAAACTTGGGTCCTCAGGTGTTATTGGACTTCAGCTCCCATAATCCCTAGCCTCAGTGGCCTTTGGTTGGGGATTATGGGAGTTGAAGTCCAATAACACCTGAGGACCCAAGTTTGAGAATCACTGCTTTAGGGGATGGAGCCACTCTGGGAAGAGCATCTAGGTTCCAAGTTCCTTCCCTGGCATCTCCAAGATATGGCTGAGAGAGATTCCTACCCGCAACCTTGGAGAAGCCGCTGCCAGTCTGTGTAGACAATACTGAGCTCGATGGACCTATGGCCTGACTCAGTAGTGGTTAGAGTGATGGACTAGGACTGGGGAGACCTGAGTTCAAATCCCCATTCTGCCATGGTACTTGCTGGGTGACTCTGGGCCAGTCACTTCTCTCTCAGCCTAACCTACTTCACAGGGATTGTTGTGAGGAGAAACTTAACAATGTACACTGCTCTGGGCTGCTTGGAGGAAGAGCAGAATATAATTGTTTAAAAAAGAAAAAACTAGAATTCATTAACAAATGTGATTATATTGAACTTGGATTTGGTCATAATAATTGGGATATCTTTCTGTAGTGTGAAAGATACCCCCAATAATGACTGAACTGAAATTAAATACAATCACATTTGCTAATTATTTACAGCTCAACAGCTATTTGCTGATTTCTATAGTAATTGCCCCTCATTAGGTGTTATATTGGTATTACAAATAATAATAATAATATTTATTTTATTTATTTAATAAATAGTATCAACAACTGGTGTTAGGAGTGAGCCACTCTGTTTTGCTTGTATACAGGAGGGTTCGGTGTGGAAATGTAAGACCCATACTGTTACCCCTTATATATTACAGCTTTCCACCCAGTGATTTACTCCCCCGCCCCCCAATTATATATGCTTATATATGTCCCCAAACTGAGAATATAACTGCTTGCATCTAACAAAGTATGCTTTATGATCTACAGAAACTTATGCCACAATAAATGTGTTATTATCTAACTTAATAATAACAATTAAAATGTTGTTATTATCTAACTTGCTACCAGATTCTCTGCTCATTTTTGTTGCAACAGACTTAATATATCTTCTCCTCTGGAATGTAATTTGCTATGCTTTCTGTTCCATAGGTGTCCTTCAGCCCACTGAAAGTAATTCCTCCTACATGGGTGAGTAAGGAGATGGGGGTAGAAGGTCAAGGGATGGGACAGCAAAGGGAGATGGAAGATGGATGTGGAGGAGTGGCCAAAGAGTTATAAGGCCCATTCATACATTGTGTTCAACACTCGTACAACGAGTGTTCAGTGTATACAGGTACAAATCTGTACACAGGTGCAGTCATTCACCTGTTGTATTGAACACAGGTACAGAAGTACATTTCCTATCTGTACCATGCATTTAAAGGGCCTGTAACCAAGTTCACTTTTAACATGAACACAGGTACCGTCATTCACACAAATGCATTTACCAGTGTACAGACATCTGTATACTCGTACACCATAATGCCTGAATCAGGCTATAGTGGTCATAGAATCCCAGTCCTCCACAGTGGATAGATAGTCTTGGGCTATATTATTAATGGGAACTATAAACAATCTAGAAAGAATTGTGGGAGGACAAAAGCTGAAGGTATAACGAGAGTCTAATTGTGCAGCTGAACTTCTCCCTTCCTCCCTCAGCTGTCTGTCAAGGCTACCCTGACATCCGGAGGGAACCAACCGGCCAAATCCACAGCTCTTCTACCCAGGGGATGGTGTATAGCAGCTGCAGCTGGGTCATTCTAGGGGGACCGGAGGACATTATCTCCATCAAGTAAGAAAGCAAACCCATATCCTGCCTTCAAGAGAATTCTGTTGTCCCCCCCAAACTAAGCCCTATTTCAGATGCAGAGCCAACCAGATCTGGGATCCCAACAGGATGAAGATGTCCTCTCTCATCCTGACTTCCTCTTTGGGCCGGTTCATACAGTCAGGTTTCCCCCTGTATGATGATCTCCTGATTTGTGTGGAGAATGATGAGTGTGAACCAAGCTTTCCATGGGTGCAGCCACTGGTTCTTGCCCCCCGCCCCACCTCACCCCACCCCAACACCTTCTTGGCACAAATGCACTTTTGAGGATTGTGGGGGGTGGAATTGCATGGAAACAAAGCCTGACCCACACGCATCCCTCTTTCTCTTCCGCAGGTTCCAGCATTTCCATCTCACCTGTGGCTCGGAGATGCTGACGATCCATTCGCCCTCTCAGCAGCCCAAGAAAATCTGTGGCTTCAGTAATCCCCAGGCCATCCATATCAAGGGAGGAAATGTGACCCTGAGTTACAGCTGGAAGTTCATGGCAGGAGGTGGATTTCAGCTGAGATACGAGAGAAGTCTGGGTGAGCAAAGACAAGGACTGGAGAAGCTTCTCATTCTAGCAGTCTTCCTCCCAGTTCTCTGCTGCTGTTCTGCTCGTATTCACTGTTCTGCTGTTTCCATTTAGCTATCCTTCCATTCTATTTGATTCACCTTTCCCTACCACAAGAGAGCTGGTCTTGTGGTGATTGATTGATGGACTAAATGCCTTCAAGTCGGTGTCGACTCTTAGCGACCACATAGATAGATTATCTCCAGGATGATCTGTCTTCCACTTGGCCTGTAAGGTCTCTCAGTGGTGCACTCATTGCTGTCGTTATCAAGTCCATCCACCTTGCTGCTGTTCGTCCTCTTCTTCTCTTTCTTTCAACTCTTCCTAACATTATGGACTTCTCAAGGGAACTGGGTCTTCACATGACGTGTCCAAAGTATGATAGTTTGAGGCTGGTCATTTGTGCCTCAAGTGAAAATTCTGGATTGGTTTGTTCTATGATCCATTTGTTTGTTTCCCTGGTGTCCATGGTATCCTCAAAGGTCTTCTCCAGCACCAAAGTTCAAAAGCGTCAATGCTTTTTCTATCTTGCTTCTTCAAAGTCCAGCTTTCGCATCCATAGAGTGTCACGGCGAAAACTATTGTCCGAACGATTCTAATCTTTGTAGGTGTAGACACGTCACGGCATCTAAATATTCTTTCCAAGGCCTTCATTGCAACCCTACCAAGTGCTAGTCTGCAGCATATTTCTTGACTGCTGTATCCTTTACTGTTGACAGTCGATCCTAAAATGCAGAAGCTATCCACCACTTCAGTGTCATCATTGTAAATTCTAAGGCTGGTTGCTGTACCTGTTGTCATTAGTTTAGTCTTCTTTACATTTAGCTGTAGTCCCATTTTTTCCACTGTGCTCCTTGACTTTCATTACTAGAGCTTGCAGATCATCTGCATTCTCAGCTATTAGGGTGGTGTCATCACCATAGCACAGGTTATTGATGTTTCTTCCTCCAACTTTAAAACCACGCTCATCTTCCAATCCAGCTTCTCTCAGTATATGTTCTGCATATAAATTGAATAAAGAAGGAGAAAGTATACAGCCTGATCTTTGTCGATCTGGAACCAGTCTGTTTCGCCATGTTCCATCTGGACTGTGGCTGGTCCTGTCATAGCAAGCATGAATTGTCCCCTTTGCTAAGCAGGGTCTGCCCTGGTTGCATTTGAATGGGAGACTACCTGTGTGAGCACTGGAATATATTCCCCTTAGGGGATAGGGCCATTCTGGGGAAAGCACCTGCATATTTGCATGCAGAGAGAGACTCCTGCCTACAACCTTTGAGAAGCCGCTGCCAGTCTGTGTAGACAGAACTGAGCGAGATGGACCAATGGTCTGACTCGGTATATGGCAGCTGTCTATGTTCATCTCTATCTGCCTGTTTCTGAGTTATTTCTACACCTGTCCATTGCTCCTTCCTTCTTCCTGTTTGTCCCATTTTTTAATCTGTCCTTCCATCTACCTACCCAGTACCATCCGTTACTCATCACACGATCATCCACTTATTATTGATTAATGTGCAAGCACTCATTCTTGTTCTGCATCCATTCTCCATCCATCTATTCACTCTCCTGGTTACCTCCCTGTCCATATGCAGTTTTTACGGCATTTAAGGAGAAACTTCAGTATGTAGTGCACCACTCTGGGCTCCTTGGAGGAACAGCGGGATATAAAATGTAAATAATAATAATAATTTAAGCACTCTGTATAATGATTATCATTAGACTGCTCACCAACTAAATAATATTTTTTTGTCTTTGACTGGTCACCTGCCTTTAAGCAAAACATTGATGAATTAATTGTTTAAATTACAAATAGATTTGAATAATCAAGAACCTAAATTTTTGAGAGTTTAGGGTATCTTTGAGATATTGAAGTAAATATGGACAACTCAACATTTAATAAACCTTGTGAGAGGGAAGGGCTATCTTTCAGGTTGGCCTTGTGATTCAGTGACAGTAACACGCCAGAAACAAATTAGTCTTATAATAATAAATAAATAAACAAAGGTGCTCTTAATTCTCAGGCCCATCAACTAAAATTTGCCGTTTCTGATTAAACCTGGTCCTAGCCAATTAAATAACCAAAGCTTTTGCTGGATTAATCTACCAGTTTAAAGCCTGCAGCTCTGCTAATTATTATCGTCATAACCTCTTGGGTCCCTGTGATTGGGGATGGGGCCGCAGCTCAGTGGCAGAGTGTCTGCTTTGCATGCAGAAGATCCCAGGTTCAATCCCTGGCAGCATCTCCAGGTAGGGCTGGGAGAGACTCCTGCCTAAATCCTTTTAGAGCAAGGTTTCTCAACGTGTGGGTCCCCAGATGTCATTGGACTTCAACTCCCATAATCCTGAACCAAAGGCCGCTGGGGCTGGGGACTATGGGAGTTGAAGTCCAATAACATCTGGGGATCCAACATTGAGAATCCCTGGTGTAGACAATACTGAGCTAGATGGACCATTGTTCTAACTCAGTATAAGGCATCCTCCCATGTGCCTACATCCTCCTTGTCTCGAGAGCAGTGGGTGCCAACCTGGGGGCCTCCAGATGTTGATGAACTACAACTCCCATCAGCCCCAGCTGCAGTGGGGATGCTGGGAGTTGCAGTTCAGCGACACCTGGAGTTGGCAACCACTGCTCTAGAAGGACCTGGGTTCACGCCCTGGCATCTCCAGGTAGGGTTGGAGAGCCACTGCCAGTGAGTGTAGACCAGGGATTCTCAACGTGTGGGTCCCCAGATGTAATTGGACTTCAACTCCCATAATTCCCAACCAAAGGCCACTGGGGCTGGGGATTATGGGAGTTGAAGTCCAATTACATCTGGGGACCCACACGTTGAGAAACCCTGACAATACTCGGCTAGATGGACCAAGGGTCTGACTCGGTATGAGCCAGTTTCCTATGTCTCTGTGTCTTTTTACACTCTCTCCCTCTCCTCTCTCATGCAGAACCTACATCGTGCAACGATACCTTGGACACCTTCTACGGGGTATTTTTCTCACCGGGGCTCAGCCTGGCTCACCTGGGCGCTGCGCACTGCCAGTGGGCCCTTGATGCCCACGACAGCCGTCCGTTAAGCATCCGCTTCACCTTCCTCGATTTGGATGTCGGGGACTCGCTGCGTGTGTACGAAGGGGCACCCGACCCCATGCTGCGTCCCCACTTGCTGCGCAACTTGGACTACACAAGCAACAACAAAGCGGTGTCTGTGGACTCCCCCTCCAGCCGTGCCTGGGTCGTGTACCAAGCCGCGCCGGGAACCATCGGCCGGGGCTTCAACGCCACTTACCACGTGCAGGGTTTTTGCGTGCCCTGGGATTTCCCCTGCGGCGGCGAAGACGGGGAAGGCACCGCCTGCTACAGCATTGCCGAGCGCTGCGATGGGAACTGGGATTGCGCCAACGGCGCAGACGAGGACGGCTGCGGCGGCTGCCCCCGTGGGCAGTACGCTTGCGGCAGGCCGGGGGCCGGTGAAGCCACCTGCTACGGGCCTGCCGACCGCTGCAATTACCAGACCTTCTGCCCAGACGCGACCGACGAGCACCACTGCCGCACCTGCCAGCCAGGCAACTTCCGGTGCCGAGACGGGCGCTGCGTCTACGAGAGCTGGGTGTGCGACGGGCAGGCCGACTGCATCGATGGCTCCGACGAGGAGGACTGCACCTATACCCTCCCGCGCAAGGTGGTGACGGCAGCTGTCATAGGCAGCCTGGTGTGCGGCCTTCTGCTGGTGATCGCCCTCGGCTGTACCTGCCGCCTCTACGCCCTCCGGAGCCACGAGTTTGGGTGAGGGTCAAGGCCGGGGCCTAAAAGGCATACGTGGCAGATCAGTAGGAACAGGGATGGATCTGGGGCACACGACTGAAACAGAAGGTTGAGGCAGGTGGGGGTGGGAGTTCAAGGGGTGAGGGCTGTACAGAGGGGGGATGTGGACAAGGAGGAGGAGCCGGGGTGATGTTCTGGAGTGACCATGGAATCTCAGGTTCTCTACACTGGATAGAAAGCCGGACATGGGGCACCAGCGGAAAAGGATAGCAGAATCAAGTGGAGGGTGAACATTTTGGAATGCAGCTACTGCCATTCAGAGTGGGAGGAGAAGAAAGAAGATAAACTTTTACTAAGGCAAAGAGAAGAGGAGACCGAGATGTGGAAGGAAGAGACCTCCATGGAGGAGAGGTCTATCAATGGCTGCTTATCAGAAGAGGGCTACAGGCCACCTCCAGCCTCAAAGGCAGGATGCCTCTGAGTACCAGTTGCAGGGGAGTCACAGCAGGAGGGAGGGCATGCCTTCAACTCCTGCCTGTAAGCTCCCAGGGGCATCTGGTGGGCCACTATGAGAAACAGGATGCTGGACTAGATGGGCTTCCTTGGGCCTGATCCAGCAGGGCTGTTCTTATGTTGTTATGAGAAGCTGGGTATGGGAGCTTAGGAAGAAGACAACAATGGGAGAGAGGGAGACGAGGGCCGTTGTTGTTCTCACATTTCCCCCCTTCTCCCTGCAGCATCCTAGCCCCCATGTCACGGATGGAGGCCCAGCTGGTGCAGCGCCAGGCTCCCCCATCCTACGGGCAGCTCATAGCTCGTGGAGTCATCCCTCCCGTGGACGGCTTCCCTACCGAGCACCCCAACCAGGTGAGATCCTTCCCAGCTGTCTTTCCTCGTTCCTTAGAATAGGGCTCAATCATCTCTATTAGGGATGTGCACAAGCCGGTTCGGTGCCTCCTTTGGGAAGCGCCAAACCGGCTCGGGCGTCCACAGCCGAATCGGTTTGGCGGGGCAGGGAGTGGTTCCCTTAAGAAGCAGGCCCTTACCCGCTCCGCTGCCGCCCTGCTGCTTTCCTGGGTACGGCACTCGCTCTAGCAAAGGCCACCGCAGCTGTGGCGCTGTTCCCTGCAGCCTGCGCATGCGGCATCGGCACGCACATGGCTCCCACGTGTGCCGATGCCACAGGCGCAGGCTGCAGGGAACATTGTCACCCCGGTGTTTGCTGGAGCAAGGGCCACACCCAGGGAAGCGGCGGGGCAGCAGCAGAGCAGGTAAGAACCTGCTTACCTGCTTCTTAAGGGAACCGCTCCCCGCCCACGCTGGCATGAACCATTCGCGCACATCCCCAATTTCTGTCTGTCTCCCTTGCCCACCTTGGTCCAGGTCCATGCGGGTCTCCCGTTCTTACCCAAAGGCAAGATTCTCATTGGGAAGCTGTTGCTAAGGACCAAGTTGCATGCTACATTGGTAACATGGCTGTGGTGGAGATTCCATGCCATAAACCCACTTCTTTGCATGGTGAACTGCTTGTATAAATGAGCACCCTGCATTTGGGGTCAGTTATAACCTCCCCTGGAAAACAGCCTTCAAATTAAGTCGCGTTTCATTCCAAGTGAGGTAAGGCTCACAACAGGCATTCTCAAACTTGGGTCCCCAGATGATGTTGAGCGACATCGCTTCTGCTGCCGTGGCAGGGGATGATGGGAGTTGTAGTCCAGTGTCATCTGTGGCCCCGAGTTTGAAACCCGTTGGCTTAGAACAGGGCTGCAAAACTTTGGCCCCCTAGCAGTTGTTGGACTACAACTTCCATCATCTCAGACTGTTTACCACTGTTGCTGAGGATGATGGGAGCTGTAGTCCTACGACAGCTGGAGGGCTGAAGTTGTGCAGCCCCCGCTTAGAGGCTGAAACTGGGGGACGAGGGCTCAAGGGTTTTGAGCAGCAGCAGCAAATAATGAAAGGAGACTTGAAGGCATAGTTTAACAGCTGGCCAGTTAGGACTCGTCTTACTGAAGGCCTGTTGGGTTTGTTAGGAACATAGGAAGATGCCTTATACCAAGTCAGACCCTAGCTCCATCTAGCTCAGTATTGTCTACAGTACACAGACTGGCAGCGGCTTCTCCAAGGTTGTCGGCAGGAATCTCTCTCAGCCATATCTTGGGGATGCTGCCAGGGAGGGAACTGGGAACCTTCTGCATGCAAGCAGGCAGGTGCTCTCCCCAGAGCATCCCCATCCCCTAGGGGGTATATCTTGCAGTGCTTACACATGTAGTCTCCCATTCAAATGCAAACCAGGGCAGACCCTGCTCAGCAAAGGGGATAATTCATGCTTGCTAGCACAAGACCAGCTCTCCTCCTCCTCCAGGAAGATTGTTGGTGTTGCAGCCTTTCTTATCATGAGTCCTGAAGAGGGCTCCAAATAGTCTCATTGTCCAAGCCGTCAAGCTCTGTTTTAGGCACCATTCACCTGAAAATCCCATCTCCTGCCAAGATCTCAGTAAAATATTGCTTAATCTCATGGTCTTAGGTAGATGGCTTTAATAGCTTGTCAGCACTGTAATTGTGATAGGTGCCCCCTGCCAAAGGAACCGTGGGGCATAGTTCTGGTGAGGGAAAGCCTTATTGTCTCCTCAACACGCTCACAAAACTACAACTCCCAGGGTTCCCTTGTGGGGGAGGGGGGAAGCTCTAACTATCCAGCAACTTTAACCGTGGCTTCAGTCGTACTCATTCCCTGCCTCCCTCTCTCTACCCCCTTTCAGAATACAATGCTGGGGAATCTGCGGTCTCTCCTGCACTTGTTGCGCCGCGACCCCGCTGCTGCCGCGGCCTCCAACGGGGGCCGCCGCCCGCATCGCAGCCGCTTCGTACGCCGGTTAGTGAGGCGCATGCGCCGGATGGGATTGCTCCCTCGAGCCGCTCCATCCTCCTCTTCTTCCTCCGCCGCCGCCGCCGCCGCCGCCACCACCACTGCTTCCTCACACTCAGTTCTGGACACCCAGCCTGAGCTGGTTCCCGGGGAGGAAAACACAACTTCCGTTCAGCAAGAAGAACAAGCCCCGCCTCTTCCTCAGAAGTTCCCGCCCACTCCCGCCGAGCCTGTGCTGGAGCCCCAGGCCCCGCCTCCTCTCACTCCGCGGCTTGGAATGATGCACACCCTCCGCGTGCGACTCTTCCCTCCCGCCCCGCCATGCTCCACGGTGGCAGGCAACCCCCTCAGTGCCCCACCGTCCCCCGAGGACGAGGATGATGTCCTGCTGGTGCCTCTCAGTGAGCCGCAACTCCAGAACGCCGCAGTGGCTGCAGAAGACTGGAGTGCCGACGATGAACCCCTTCTGACTTGAGAAGCCTTCCTCTCCGGGCCACCGCGGCCCTTTTATCCAACACTGGGCATTGCCTTTAAGAGCCTCACAGCCAGTTCCACATGCACAACCACCACCGGATTGAACCTTTTTCAGGAGTCCCACATTCAAAATCCGCCCCGCCCTCCTTCCCCAAAGGGTCAAATTTGTAGTGGGTGTCTAAAAAAATGTCTCATAGGTTATTTTTCCATGTTTGGCCTTGGAGCAAGAGAGTAATCTCTGGCTCTTGCAACACCTTTTCCTGAGTTATTGGAGGGTGCACATTTCAGTCGAGCTGGAAAGGGGAATAATGTGTGTGTGGCAGTCAATTAATGATTCTTAAAGGGAATTATTTTTCTCTGGAACCACCATTAAGTTCTGTGTAACAAGGCAAGAGAAAGGGGTCCAGCCCACTACGCTGATGTTCTTCATCTCTTGAAAGCTGCCAGCGACGGGTTTTTGCTCAGTAAAAATAAAGCTTATAGAGGGAGAATGTTAGAAGTACAGGCACTTGACATTTTTTTAAAAGGTTCTTAGAAAGTGAGGAGGAGGGGATGGAAAAGAAATATGTTCTGCAGGGAAACACTACAGTTATTTGTCTGCCTGAAAGGGGAAGGAAGCAAAGATATTTGTGCAGCCGTGAGGTGTCACCCTTAAAGGCAAAGTAACCCTTAAAGACAATGACTGGATTGGCAGAATCCCAGTTCTTATTTTGTAATGCTGCAGCATAGAAAACTTACACATGCCTGAGCTACAAAATTATTTTCTTGAGATTTTAGGAAGACTAAAAGAAGGGGATGAGGGTGAAAATGCATAAATTAAGTGACTCCACTGGAACTACTTTGGTGGTAGTCGAGAATAACTTTTTAAGACAAAGAGCAAAGATGGAATATATTTTGATCTTCTATTGATGTTTTGTAAGTAAATTATTTTTTAAAAGATAGCAAGTGAAAGAAAATTTTGCACATGTACTTGATCTAATCTGCTGTAAATAACGAAAATTTTGTATGGAGGGTTAAAATATCTTAAAGGCCATAAGCAATGAAGATTTTAGTAATGTTCATTGCTGATTATTTCTTATACTCGTTCAGTGACAAAAAGGAGGGAAACTAATACACACATTCAAATACTTCATAAATAAACTTGACCCAACATAAATATTTATGACAGATTATTTAAAAAAATAGAGTATCTCTGCTTCCTTTAAAATAAATTTTAGATTATTTTTTTTAGGATAGAGTGAAATTACAGTTTCATACAAGTCAGTGAGAGTATAAGGAAAATATTTTATCCTACATAAGATTTTTAGAACAATTATTCTCCTTTTGGATTAAGAAAACTGTCAAAGACAATGGCTACATTTTATTTCTGTATATTTCTTAGAGTGTTTAAAATTAAAAGCTAAGCGAAGATCTGTGTTTGTTTAACACCGTGTATATATACATGATGTGTTTCAAACATGTATATATCAATTTCAAAACCACCACAACAAAGCTTAGCCAAATGAAAAATAAATGTTTGAAAAATAAACTGAAAAGTCAAGAGTGGGTAGCATCCAGATTAGCCAGTCACGACTTAGCACCGTTGAAATCAGTGAGACATGTTAATCATGACCCACTTCAGACTCCTTAATTTCAATGGGACTTAGTCATGATTGGGCCTGGATGCTGCCCAATAAGTTTAAGTTGTGTTGCTTCGGAGTTGTGTTGTGAAAAGGACTGGCTGGAGACAGCTATGAGAACCGCTAAGGTTGAAGGCTGACATACTGCGCAGCGTCATTATCAGCATGGTGGGGGCTGCTGCATCCTTCTGCCTGCAGCATTCATGCAGTTGTGCAAGAGTGCTGTTGCCTGCATGCTGGAGTTGTGCAAACAAATTGCACGGGGGTATGGCTATTATTTCCAGTGGCTGTACCATTGGCGCAATTCCGTTGGTGCAATTCTTACCCAGCTACATGACTGCTGCTGTTATGAACACACAGCAGCTGCCGTGGCACTCAACACCTGTGGGACACTACGTAATACGTCCGCCCAAGAAATCTGTTTGCAAAAAAAATTAAAAAATGGGCTTGCGTCCCAGGTTCATTCTTGCTCTGAAATGTGAGACCCGATTCTTGTTCAAAGGTTCATTTTGGAAATCGTATTCTCAAAGGCAGTGGTGTGCATGGAAAAGGTTCCAGTTTTGTAAATACACAATTAAAAAAAGAAATGTACAATTTACTAATCTACAAATCCACCCCAGATCAATAGGATAAGCTACAATGCAAATGATGTGTGTTGTGTAGCAGGCAAAAGTAATGGCTTTAAAGGCAGCTAGTATTGGTGCCTTCTTTATCGCACAATTAAGAAGTTCCATCTGAAGGGAATGAATCTTTGGATTGGGTTTTCTGATTTTATTGGGCCATGGGGGCAAATGTGTGTGTGTGTGAGTATATATTATATATAATTAATATATATAATATAATTGGTTTCCTGCAGAAATTCTTCATGAGAAATCAGTGAGTCAGTGATGACATTTAGTGGAAATCGGGAGTTCATGTTTTCCTGCTGTTATGCTTTTCCCTGGGTATGAGTGGGGATAACAGTGGTAGCACTGTGTTAGCTGAGCAAATATTTGCACTGTGTGTTCTTGTCGGTGAGCTGTGACCACTAATTGGTGCCTGTCTGTTTGTTGTTTCACCTTCTGTTGCCTTGAAAGTTTTAAGAATTAAAAAGAAATTTTGAAAAAGAAATGGAATAACTGCAAGTTGGATTTTTTTTTTAATTTAATTCTATCTGCAAGTCAGTTAATTAATCTTGGTAGGGGCTCTTGTCATGGTCATTTATCTGGATCTAGAGCAGAGGTTCCCACCCTGGGCGGCCTCCAGATGTTGCTGAACTACATCAGCCCCTGCTACAGTTTACTGTGACTGGGGGATGATGGGAGTTGTAGTTCAGCAACATCTAGAGGCCCCCCAGGTTGGGAACCCCTGCTCTAGAGGTAAACACCTCTTAATCCACTTCAGTCCCCTATTTGTTTACACGGGGTATGTTGCAAATTGGAGTGTTGACCTCCCTGGTGTGATCTGGACTCACCTCTCTTTCATCTCAGGATAACAAGAACAGGTTTGTAATCCTGGACACACTGGGATTTCATATCCATGTAGATTGAGGTTATCCCCAGCTAAAAATCCTGAGAGTGAGTGAGTGATAAAATCGTTGTCTCACAGCTGAGTTGTGGTGGCTTACCATCAGTTTTTCAAATGAAATTTGAAAAATTTCATTTCAAATGAAACGAAACATCTGAGAACTTAATTATGCCAGAAGCTGTTAAAAACCGAAGCATCTGAAAACTTAATTATGCCAGAAGCTGTTAAAAACCAGAGATAAGAGAGAAAGCACTCCCGTGAAAATCTCAGCCAAAGGTCACCCTAAAGAGGAAGGTTTTTTAGGCTGGCATCTAAAAATAGGCAGTGAGGGAGCAACACAAATGTTTTAGGGAAGGTCATTCCAAAGTGTGGGGGCAACTACCGGAGGAGATCTTTCCAGTGTTGCCCTGGGGTGGGCTTCCGTGGGAGCAGGAACACACAAGAATGTTCTTTGGGTGAGCAGATTCGTGCAGGAGAACTGGGCTTTCAAGTACTTTGGACCCAAGCTCTTCAAGGCAAGGGTTCTCAAACAGGGCTTCCCAGATGTTGGACTGCAACTCTCATCTTCCCGCATAGCACACAGGAAGCTGCCATATACCGAGTCAGACCATTGGTCCATCTAGCTCAGTATTGTCAACACATACTGGCAGCAGTTTCTCCGAGATTGCAGGCAGGAATCCCAGCCCAATCTTGGAGATGCCAGAGAGGGTATTTGGAATTCCAGATGTTCTTCTCAGAGCGGTTCCATCCCCTAAGGGGAATATCTTGCAGTGCTCACACATGTAGTCTCCCATTCATATGCAACCCAGGTGCACCCTGCTTAGCAAAGGGGACAAGTCATGCTTGCTACCTCAAGACCAGTCTCCATTTGCCATCATCCCAGCCTTCAGCCATTGTGGTTGGGGATGATGGGAGATGGAGTCCAACAGGATCTGGGGCCCCACATCTGGGAACTCCTGGTTGAAGGCTTTAAAGGTGATAACCAGCACTTTGAAACACACCTGGCAGTGAATGCATCTGTGCTAGAACAGATGCTCTAACTGGAATCTTGTACCAGTTAGGACTCTCATGGCTGTGTTTTCCATTGAAGGGGCTTCAAAGCCAGCACCATCTACAGGGCATTACAACAATTCAAACAAAATATAACAGGCTTAGATAACCGAGGCCAGGAATAATGAGGATGGAAAGAGATGCAGCCGGCATACCAGCCGAAGCTGAGCAAAAGCCTTCAAGCTGTGTCAGCACCTGACCACCCAGACTCAAAATGGGATCCAGAAGATCAGCAGTCATGAGAACGCCAAAGATCAAGGGAGGAGGAGGAGGAGAACGCAATTGTGTGGGAGGTGGGAGCTAGATAGGATGGCTTTTCATCCACCCTCTGTCAAATGCTTGGGACATAATTTATTTATTATTTATTTATTCATCAAACTTGTATACCGCCCAAACTTTCATCTCTGGGTGGTTAACATAAAACAAAACACATATAAACATTAAAACAAATCAACAGTTTAAAATCAACCATGAAATTAAAACAGACCATTTTAAAAAGCTTAGAAAGCTTGGGTGAAAAGATGGGTTTTCAGGTGTTATTTATTTGTTTGTTTATTTGTTTATTTGTTTATTTGATTTATATACCGCCCTTCCAAAATGGCTTAGGGTGGTTTACAGTTAAAACAAACCACTAAAAACAGTAAAGAGCTAAAACAAATTAAAAACAATATAACTAACAATTTAAAAACATTTTAAAACAACAATTAAACCATTACAGTAATCAAAACCCCCGAAATCAGGTTTTAAATTTAAAAATAAACCAGATTTTAAAACCCTCAAAATTTAGGATACTGAGTAAGCTTGGGTGAAGAGATGAGTTTTCAGGTGTTTTTTGAAAATTGCCAGAGATGGGGAGGATCGTATCTCAGCCAGAGATAAAAATTGCCAGTGATAATTGGCAGCACCCATCCTACTCAGCTCCCGCCTCCCACACCATCACTCTCCCTGCCTCCTACCTTGACCGCTGGTGTTCTCACAACCACCGAGTGGGAGTGCGTCCAGCTCCCCACCCTGTTTGGGCGCTTCCCCTGCCCAGATAGGGGTCATGTGAACAAGCCTTCTGCCTGAACTGGATTTAGTCGCAACTTGTTGAGCCATATCCAGCCCTTCCCTGATTCCAGACACTAATTCAGGACATTTACCTCTTCACTAGCTGGGAATGGTACAGACAAAGATGAGTACGTACTGATGGCACCCAGTATCGACCTAAGCTCCTCCAACAATTCCATGTAGATGTTCAAAAGCATGAAGGACAAGAATGAATCCTGCAGGACACCATAGGTCAAAGGCCAAGGCATTGAGCAAGAGCTCCCCAGAACCACCTTTTGGAATCTCTCTTAAAGGAATGAGGGGAGCTATGGCAAAAAAAGACACCCAACCTCATTCCGGTAAGGCATTCCAGAGAAGGATACTAATTAATTATAAGAAAGACACTGCGAGGCCCAACAGAAAAGGGATGAGCGGGCACCATTTGCATGATCAGCACGGTGTTGCTGACCATGCAAACGGTGCCTACACATGCCCAGGGGCCATTTGTGCACTGATGCTGGAGGGGGGGAGAGTAATTGGCCTGAGCACTGCCCCAGCAGGAAGCAGCATGGGGCGGTGGGGAGCAATTAAGGACCTGCTCTCTTCTTTCTTAAAGCTCCCGCTCCCAAAATGTGCTCAAACTGCACTTCGAACTGTTGTAGGCACATCCCTACAACAGAACAAACAAAGATGCACTGCCACCATTTAGTTCCAGAGCGACCAAAGGAATATCAGTCCTGAAAGTGGGTCAGATCCCAGCCTGAAAAGGATCAAGATCATTGGCCTTATCCCGATATCCTTGGAGCTGGAAATCTAAAACGCACTCGGTAACAGCTTCTACACAGCTATGACGCAAGTAGACGGTGGAGCCTTGTGGCCTCATCCAAAAAGCTCTTGACAAAGTTCCCCACCAAAGGCTCTTGAGTAAACTTTGCAGTTATGGAATAAGGGGACAGGTTCATGTGTGGATCAGTAACTGGTTGAAGGACAGGAAACAGAGGGTAGGGATAATGGACAGTTTTCACAATGGAGGGAAGTAGGAATTGGGGTCCCCCAAGGAACTGCACTGGGACCAATGCTCTTTAACTTGGTCATCAATTATCCAGAAGTTGGGGGTAAGCAGCAAGGTGGCCAAATTTGCAGATGACACTAAACAATTCAGGGTAGTGAAATCCAAAACAGATTGTGAGGAGCTGCAAAAAGATCTCTCCAAACTGGTGGAGTGGGTGACAAAATGGCAAATGTGGTTCAATGTAAACAAGTGTAAAGTGATGCATATTGAGTGTGGGGGTGGGAAACTCACTTCACATATTCACTGATAGGGTGTGAGCTGTCAGTGATTGACCAGGAGGGAGATCTTGTGGTCTTTGTGGACAGCTCGTTGAAAGTGTCACTTCAGTGTGTGGCAGCTGTGGAAAAGGCCAATTTCATGCTAGAGATCATTAGGAAGCGGATTGAAAATAAAACTGCTAATATCATAATGCCCTTATACAAATCTATGGTGGGGCCACATTTTGAATACTGTGTGAAGTTCTAGTCACCGTATCTTAAGATAGACATTGCAGAACTGGAAAAGGTGCAGAGGAGGGCAACCAAGATGATCAGGGGACTAGAGCACCTTCCTTATGAGGCAAGGCTAAAGCATTTGGGGCTTTGTAGTTTGGAAAAGAGGCAACTACCGGGAGACATGATAGAGGTGTATAAAATGATGCATGGAGTAGAGAGAGTGGACAGAGATAATTTCTTCTCCCTCTCTCGCAACACTAAAACCAAGAGTCATCCCATGAAACTGAAGACCGGGAATTTTAAGGTCAACAAAAGGAAGTACTTTTTCACACAATGCACAATCAACTTGTGGAATTCTATGCCACAAGATGTTGTGACAGCCAACAATCTGGATAGCTTTAAGAGGGGTTTGGATAATTTCATGGAGAAGAGATCTATCAACAGCTACAAGCTGGAGGCCTATAGGCCACCTCCAGCCTCAAAGGCAGGATGCCTCTGAAGACCAGTTGCCAAAGAGTAACAGCAGGAAAAAAGCTGGACTGGAAGAAGATGATGTGGCTTTAAAGTTGGAGGAAGAAACCTCAATAACCTGCACTACACTGATGACACCACTCTGATAGATGAGAATGCAGATGATCTGCAAACTCTAGTAGTCCAGTCAAGGAGTACAGTGAAAAAATGGGATTACGACTAAATGTCAAGAAGACTAAACAAATGACAATGGGTACAGCAACCAGCCTCAGAACTGACAATGAAGACATTGAAGTGGTGGATAGCTTCTGCCTTTTAGGATCGACCGTCAACAGTAAAGGATCCAGCAGTCAAGAAATACGCCGCAGGTTAGCACTTGGTAGGGTTGCAATGAAGGCCTTGGAAAGAATATTTAGATGCCGTGACATGTCTACACATACAAAGATTAGAATCGTTCGAACAATGGTTTTCCCCGTGACACTCTATGGATGCGAAAGCTGGACTTTGAAGACGCAAGATAGAAAAAGCATTGATGCTTTTGAACTTTGGTGCTGGAGAAGACCTTTGAGGATACCATGGACAGCCAGGGAAACAAACAAATGGATCATAGAACAAACCAATCCAGAATTTTCACTCGAGGCACAAATGACCAGCCTCAAACTATTATACTTTGGACACATTATGAGAAGATCCAGCTCCCTTGAGAAGTCCATAATGCTGGGAAAAGTGGAAGGAAAGAGAGGAAGAGGACAACCAGCAGCAAAGTGGATGGACTTGATGACAACAGTCATGAATGCACCACTGAGAGACCTTACAGGCCAAGTTGAAGACAGATCATCCTGGAGAGAATCTATCTATGTGGTTGCCAAGAGTCGACACAGACTTGAAGGCACTTAATCAAACAAACAGCAGGAGAGAGGGTATGCCCTCACAACACCTCGTGCCTGTGGGCTTCTCAGAGGCATCTGGTGGGCCACTGTGTGAAACAGGACGCTGGACTGGATGGGCCTTGGGCCTGATCCAGCAGGGCTGTTCTTATGTTCTTTTCTCTGCATGTGACTTATTAGTGTTCTCACCTGCTTTGCCGCATTGCTGTGAAGGTGAATCAGCTAAATGGACTCCGGCCATTTTAGATGAGGGGAGAGAGAGAGAGATGGTGGTTGTTACATGTCCCAGAGTGCCTCTGTTGGCTGATGCATATAAAAAAGGGCAGCATCCCTTGGTTGTTGCTCCCTGCAGCTTGACTTGCAGCCTGGATATGGGCCCATCTGAAAGAGCCCTGAAGGAGCTGGTGATTGATTGGGCCTACCTTCTCTTTGTTGAGATGTCTCTCTGGTTAAGAGATACCCTTCTATCACAGCAGAGTGCACAGAGATAAAGCACGGCGGATTCTGCCCAGGCATGCGTGTTTGCTGAGAGCAAAAGAAACTTGGAGCCAGTTCATAGTTTCAAATCAATATGAGGAGTCTTTATTGGAGAACTCCATTCTAGATAGGAAAGTGGAGAGATAGAATCCCTAATCTAGCTAGCTAGCTGGATGCAGAGAGATGCTGTCTGCATCTCTGCACACATAGTGCAGAGAGAGAGGCGAGTGTGTGTGATAGGAAGAAGGAGGAGGGGGGAGAGAGAGAGAGAGAGAGAGAGGCAGGTTGGTAGGAAGTCCCTAAGAGTAGCAATCTACATATCAAAGGGACAGTGTCAGAGCAGTAGAGAGAAGGGATGACCAATGTCTTGACACCTCCAGCCCTCTGACTCACTAATCTGTCCCCCTCTGTCATTGAGGCATGAGGCAGCACAGATTCCTTCACTTCCAACACTCTTAGGGATCAGACTGGATGGGTTTTTGGCCCCTTCTCAGTTTTTCCTAGGATGAAGTTTATTCCCCACCCCCACAATCAGGATTGCGGAAGAATGTGTCCTTCTCCAACACTCTGAGGGCAGGGTTGTGGCCCTGCTTTGGACATAACTGCCATTGGCACAGCTGCTGCTGCCGCCAGACTCAGCAATTATGGCCAGATTGGAAGTGAGCTCCCAGTAAATTGATTCAGGCCCAATTAACTACACCAGCAGTGGCCAACCTGAGGCTCTCCAGACGTCATCTTCAGCCACAGGGTATTGCAGCTGGGGATGATGGGAGTTGTAGTTCAACAACAGAGGGACGCTGCCATATACCGAAACAGACCATTGGTCCATCTAAGTCAGTATTGTCTACACAGACTGGCAGCACCTTCTCCAAGCTTGCGGGCAGGAGTCTCTCCCAGCCCTAACTTGGAGATGCCAAGGAGGGGAACTTGGAACCTTCTGCACGCAAGCATGTAGGTGCTTTTCCCAGAGCGGCCCCGTCCCCTAAGGGCAATATCTTACAGTGCTGACACAGGTAGTCTCCCATTCTAATTCAAACCAGGGTGGATCCTGCTTAGCAAAGGGGACTATTCATGCTTGCTACCACAAGTCCAGCTCGCCTCACCTTTGGCAGCTGCCCTTCCATGAGGCGAGGTGAGATGGTCACCTCATGCAGCAGATGCTTGGAGTGCCAGGGAGGGGGCAGGATGCCCTCCTCCCCTCCCCTTTTAAAAAAGCAAAAGAGGGGGAAAGAGGGTGAACACAAGGGGGGGCAGCATTTGTTGTCCTGAGCAGCCACTGGCTACCCCTGAACCAGTTGGGGCTCATCCCAAGGAGCTAGGGGGCTGGCAAAGAAAGCAGCTTGGGTTGCTCCTCCCACCTCACCCGGCAGCCACATGACCTGCAGGCTGGTCATTCGTCAGGTAGAGCTGTGTGGTTAACTGCACAGCTCTACCTGACGAACAGCCAGCTTGCAGGCCGCGCAGCTCTTGGTCAGGGAAGAGAGGAGCAATGCAAAGCTGCCTTATTTGGTGCACACACACACACCCCCATCTCATTAGGATGAGTCGTGACTGCCCTGAACGATGTCAACCAGCCGTCTCATTGCGGGGAGGCAACGGCTTCTTCACTGGCATGGCAATGAAATTACACCAGCGACACGGAGACCTCGGGTCACGCAGATGGCCCCAGGCAGCCGCTGTGTTTGTGGCGACTGAGAGTGCATCTCCCCTTTGGGAAGCTCCAGCCCATTGCTCTGCCAACAGCCCGGAAAATGTCCTTTCGAAGGACCAGAAGAGGTGCGAGTTCAAATCCTCCCCGGAGCAGAATGAGGACAGGGATGTTTCCGCAGCAGTGAATCCGGCTGAGGCTCTATGAGAGGCAAGGAAGCTAGGCCTGGGTGGAGAACCGATGCGCCTTGAGGCCAAGGTAACTATGCGCTGTGTTTTATGCGGATTCCCCACCTCAAAACCCAACTCTGCCAAATAAACACACACACACACACACCGCTGGCACCTCATCCCCATGGAATTCACCCACTGCCTTGTCTCTCCTAACCTTATTTGCTGTGTCTCCCGGGGGGCTCCTCTCTTACCCTCTGGCAGGCATTAATTATGCCTCATTAGCATCCTCCCACCCATGACTAATGGCATAATTCCCACCCTCTCCCTAATTAGGCTGAGCCGCTAATTCAGCATCATTAAAGAGGGAGGGAGAGAGAGGATCTCTCCTGGAAACTCAGTCTCGTCCTATACAAAGCATTCATCAATGGAAACGATCCATCCTCTTGCTTTCCTTCTGCCAGAGGCGTATCTAGGGAAAATAGCGCCTAGGGCAAGCACTGAAATTGTGCCTCCTGTCCAAACATCTGATACCCATCTTTCAGATAACTTTACCATCATATCAGCTGAAAAATACAAGTCAAGTGTGTTAATATTTTAATATTTCAAAAACTATTTAGCAGTGGATATAGCCAGACCAAAAATGCTGGGAAACTATAAATTTCAGTATTCTGGGGCTCATGAAATACCCAAATACTATGTGGAGGTGTACTTGGAAAACTAAACAGAGGTGCCTGTCTAATGCTCTACTATGCATTGTAGCATCACTTACGTAAAAGTGATACTACAATGCATAGTAGAGCATTAGACAAGCACTTCTGTTTAGTTTTCCAAGTCCCAAGTTTAGTTTTTCCAATTCCCCATTTATTTTTAAAACTCATGTAAGTTTTAAAAATAAATGGGGAATTTGACTTTTCCCAGATACTCTGAAAATAATTAAAGGATATGCAGAGTAAACTGTGTCACTGCTTGGAATATATTCTAGTATTTCAGAAAGACAGTTAAAATGAGAGAAAGAGAGCAAGAAACTCCTAGTGGGCCTTAATACTAAGGATTTCACACTGATTCAGAGACAAACTCACCATTAATAGCCATATTATTAAGACATCACATTTAACTCACTTATCACAAGAAGCAAAGTAAGAGCAAATGAATATAATCCTGGTTCATAAGTTTCAGCTCAGTATGCACAAGCCCTGATTCTCTATACATAGTGCCAAACTAAATATGTATACAGTGACTTATATTACATTTAAAAAAATAAATAAATAACCTGTAGCCCCTTCAGGCGGCTTCTTAAAGGCCATGTGTGGGGGGTCTGCAAAGGTTCCCCCTCCCCACGGGCCTCGCAGGGACCATTTGAGCATGTGTGATGGCCATTTTTAAAAATAATAATAATAATAAAATGGCCGCTGGAAAAAATGGCCACCGCGCATGCTTAAATGGCCTCTATGAGGCCTGGCATGGCCTAGGGCCTAACAGAGGCCATATGAGCATGCACGGTGGCCATTTTGTTTTCGGTGGCCTTTAAAAAAATATTTTTAAAAATGGCGCCCCTTCAAGTGGTGCCCGGGGCACGTGCCCTGCCTGCCCAACCCTAGATACGCCCCTGCCTTCTCTTTGTGAAATTGTCTCCTTTTCATTTTTCTTCTTTTCCCATGATCAACCATGTCCACTAATGCATTCGTGGAAGCATATGCACCAGGGTTCTCAAACGTGGGTCCCCCGATGTTGTTGGATTATAGCTCCCATCATCCAGAGCCCCAATGGCCTCTGGATGATGAGAGTTGTAGTCCAACACCACCTGGGAGACCCAAGTTTGAGTTGAGGGGAGTAACAGCAGGAGAGAGGGCATGCCCTCAACTCCTGCCTGTGACTTCCAGTGGCATCTGGTGGGCCACTGTGCGAAACAGGATGCTGGACTAGATGGGCCTTGGGCCTGATCCAGCAAGGCTGTTCTTATGAGAACACCTGCTACAGATATACATCCTCCACCTACCTACTAGCCAATCTCACAATATACGTCCACACATACGCAAATGACTCATTCCTCGATCTATCCATTCACCTTCTTACCTTGCATTCTTTCTGTTTATCTTCCACTCTGGCTCACCGTAGCCCTATTCATACATTCCGTTCAGTGCACCGACAATAATACACGTCATCTGTAGTCTGCATTTGATGGGGCCTGTAGCCAGATTCATTTTTGTTTTTTTAATGAATGTATGTCCAGTCATTCACACAAACTCACATACATGTTATGCAGACACCTGTACACATGTGATGTCTGAACAGGGCTTTTGGCATTATCTCAATGGTAATGGCGTTCTGCCACCCTTTTTTCTCTGTTTTGCTGGAGTACTCTTCTCCTTTTGCTTGAGGTCTCCTGGATCACTCCACTGGTCTGTCTCTCCATCTACAGATACCCTCTCTTTTCATCACCCTTGCAAATTTGTCTCTCTCTCTTTATCCTTACAGAATAACTCTATTATTCCTCACGCACAGTTTCTCTATTGCAAATGACTGCAGAATACAGCTTGGCTCACTTAGGAAGATAGGAAACTGCCTTATAGCGAGTGGGACCGTCAGTCCATCTTAGCTCAGTACAGTCTACTACACAGGCTGGCAGCAGCTCTCCAAGGTTACAGGCAGGAGTCACTCTCAGCCCTGGCTGGAGATGGAAGGGAGTGAACCTGGGACCTTCTGCATGCAAGCAAATGCTCTGCCCCTGAGCTCTGGCCCCGCCCCATGCCTAAGGGGAATATCTGATGGTCCAAATGCAAACCAAGGCAGGCCCTGCTTAGCAAAGGGGGCAATAATCCAAGTGTGCTACCACAAGACCAGCTCTCTTCCAACTTGCGCGGGTCACCTGGAATGCAGACCTTTGCTCCGTGGCACCTTCTCTCCACTTGGGGCCCACTGTGGTCCAAATAGGGTGGGTTGATGAATGAGAGAGGAGGGGAGAGGGAGGGGCTGGTGGATGGACAGCCCTGCCCCATAGCAAAGGGGGGTGGGCTAGATGACCATCAACTCTCGACTTTTTTTTTTAAGGTTGTATTTCATAATGCTGGGCTGCAAACTGCCTTAAGGGCCTATTTGTGGAGGGGGGAGGGCCTCAGAGGCAGAGAGAGTATATATGATTACTTCTTCCTCCTCCTCTTCCTCTCCTCTGCTTCCTTCTCTCTCTCTCCATCCAGTCAGCCCTCCCTTCTCCCCATATTAACAAGCAGCCCTTCTGACCAATACTCCACCTGGCTCACCCAGTTCCTGAGCAAGCCCTGCCTGCCAAGATAGGCTCTCCTAATCCCCACATGTACATGCTCTCGTCTAATCTATCTATCTATCCATCCATCCGGCAAAGCCTCCCTCCCTGGACCTCTCCTCTCCCCCCCTCCCTGCCCCTCCGTCCTCCAATCATGTGCCACCTCTCTGTCTCCTTCCATGCCCTCCCCTCTCCAGAAACACACCCCCTGCCTGGGTCTACCTGTCCATCATCCGCTCACATCCCCGCCTGCTAATTCCGCCTCCCCCCCCCCCCCAGCCCGGCTTCCTCCTGACTTGGGCTGCATCGCCTGGAATCCCCTCCAGCTTCGGCATCCTCGTGGTGCTGGTGGTGGACCCTGGCGGATGGCGAGAACAGGTCGGTTAGTTATTGGGGGGGGGGCGGGGGAGTGGCAAAGCGACACCAGGAGCCGGTCGGAGGGGGGGGGGGAGCGCGGGGGGGGGGTGTCTCCCAGTTTCCAAACCTGAGGATGCATGCCAGGGCGGGGCATCCCCAGACTGGGGAGTGGGAGGCATTTTAAAAGGGGGGGGGTTAGCTTGGCAGCTTCGAAGGCAGGGAGCGGGGGAAGGAGGCAGATCTGGCCAGGGAGCGGGTGAGGGAGGTCTCCCTCTTACTAGAAAGCAGGTGGCGAGAAGGGTAAGGAAGGGGTGTGGGGGGGTGTGGGGGGTCTCTGGCGAGGGAGGGGGGGCGAGGACGTGGGAGCCGTCCAGGGGTGCGCTGCTGAGGCTCTTGGGTCTTTGTCAACACGCCTTTGTCAGCTGGCTTTGTGAGAGACGATGCCTCGCCAAGCCGGCAGGCTGACACAGAGGATGAGTGTGCCAGCCCCGCGTGGGGATGGGAAGCACAGAGCGGAGTGTGTGTGTGTGTGCGCGCGCGCGCGCCTGTGTGCCTGAGACAGCTGGGGGCCCGGGGGGGAGGAGCGGCGCCCCAGAACCAACCCGCACCTTCCCTTGGGGGGGGGCTGGCAAAGTCGGCTGCCGTCTAGGACTCCCCCTTGGAGGCTTCGCTGGCTTCGGTGCCACGCACACCGCCGGCGCACTGGACGGTTCTTCTCCTGCTGGGATGTTGCCCGGAACGAGCATCACAATCCCGACCTTTTCTTTCCCCTTTTTGGTCTCCCTTTTATCATGCACAATGGCATTTCCAGCCACGGAGCGGTCATAAAGGAAGCCGGAGGCAGCCAGGCGAAGGGTTCTGATTGGCACCAGGCGTGACACTTCCAGCAAGGTAGGTTTTCGACATAGGTGTGGGTTTTGGGGGGGGGGGCTTGTTGAACCTACCACATGGTGGATTGTTTTTTAGACAACCGAGTTGCACTGAAAACCCTGTTCGTACAACCGAGTGTGCCCCTATGAGCTTCTGTGACCCACCAGCGGCTTTTGCAGCCCCAAGAGAGGGTGTGGGTCAGTAGGACCCAGGTTGTCTGAATGGAGCTTTGTGCCTAAGCATGATACCAAGCATGAGAGGAGAGCTGGTCTTGTGGTAGCAAGCACGACTTGTCCCCTTAACTAAGCACATCAGACCACCTGGTTGCAAATGAATGGGAGACTACAAGTGTGAGCACCCTAAGGGGATGGAGCCGCTCTGGGAAGAGCAGAAGGTTCCAAGTTCCCTCCCTGGCGGCATCTCCAAGAGAGGGCTGAGAGAGACTCCTGCCTGCAACCTTGGAGAAGCCGCTGTCAGTCTGGGAAGACAATACTGAGCTAGATAGACCAAGGGTCTGGCTCAGTATATGGCAGCTTCCTGTGTTACTATACCAATGCTATCGCAATTTCAGCAACTTATTGAGTTTTGCGGGTTGCCCCTCGTGGGGTCGCCACATCAGACCACCATGGACAGCCTGTTTCTAGAGGAATCCCGCCGCTCACAACAGCAGGTGTCACAAGAAGGGAAAATCTGACATCTGTGCATGGGCATTTGTGTGCCAGCCTGGTTTTGTGCACATGTGTGCTGGATGTGCGGGCATAGAATTGCATCCCCAGAGAACAAGCATGTGTGTGTGAATAAGAATGTACATATGTGTGGTGAGATTTGTGTGCTCTGTAGTGCACAACATGTGCATTCCGTGTGTGATGTGTATGCTTGTGCAACAGGCATAGTTCCAATTGCATGAGGTCTTTCAGGATTCTCAATCCATGCACTGATTATGAAGCTGTCTTCAGGGTGGCACTTAGTTATTCTCTCTTGTGAGCTTGTGTGTGGCTGTTCAAATGAGAAGCCGTGTGTGTGTGTATACATGTGTCATTCCAGGATCGATGGAACTGAGAGAATTTGGATGAAGTGGCTGGTGGAGAGAGGTGGCTTGTGCCTGCATAATGCTCTTGGTTCAGTTCAGTGTGGTTGTGTTACTGTGCATAATGCATGCATATGTGCATAATGCAAACATGCATGCATTTGTTGAATATTTTTACTTCTACTGGTCAGTGACCATAATAAAGATTCTGGAGTTAGTGTGCATGCCTTCATACTGTGTCAGTGTGCATTCGGCAACATAAGCACAAGGTGTGCATTTGTGGGCAAGTAGTGCTGAGGTGCACACTTACACCTCTGTTGTGTTTGAGTTGGTATGAGTGTGTGCATACGGACGCCTGTTCACACCTTTATGTGAATACTGCAGATCTGTTAGCCAATCTGGGTCTCACTCAACACATGGATTGCATAAGTGGATTCTGTGCAATGCTATATGCACAACCAGTGAGTGTGCTTGTTAGTGGGAAGGGGAAAGTGTGTGTGTGTTGTCAGTGACTGACTGCCAGCATGCCAGCTGCACCCCTGTTGTGAGCTATTGTGTGTCCCTGGCAATGTTGTCCTCATGTTGCATATGTCGGCTGGGGTTGCATGAATGCTCTGTGTGGGCTGACAAGTGTGTGCTTGTGGGTGTGGGTGTGTCTGTGTTCTCCTATGAGCAGGAGGGGGTAGGTGCTCGTTGTCGTGTCCTGATGTTATTCACTGTATTTGTGCAAGCGTGCTACCGGGTCTGTTTCTGCTTCTGGGTAGGTGGGTGTTCATGGAAATTATGGGAATTTTTTATTGTGAATCCTAAGGGTATCCACTTCTTTTATTTTTGTAGGGGTGCATGCATTGCCGTGTGTGTGTGTGTGTGTGTGTGTGTGTGTGTGTGTGTGCACTAGGGCGGGGCATTGTTGTGGATGAGAAGGATTACTGTCTCTATTGTGTCTTTTTGCTGACGATATGTACAGTCCTCTTATTGCTGGGAGGGCTGTCCACCTCCCTGCCTAAAGGAAGAACACTCTCTTTAAGATGGTCATCCTCTCCCTCCGCTTGCTGCTACAGGGCTCCTGCACCTCGCACAAACTGCATGACAGGCAGAAATTCAACCCATCAAGCCTTTCCCCATTACTGCATCCCCAGGTTGGGGGAAGCTTGACCTGCTGAATTTCCACTTGTCTTGCAGCTGTTAAAGGAACAGAAGCGCAGTCAGACAAAAAAAGGGACCCTAAACTCTGACTACTCTCCTCCACCCCAAATCACAGATACAAACCACAAATAGAACGCAGGTGTTAACAAAGCGCTCCGAGCCAAGCTGCAAAGGATGCCCAAACAAACCTCACCGTCTGATATCTTACCCCCAGTGAGGGCAACCAGACACATAAACATGAAGTAAACTCCTTCCTCCAGGTCTCTCCTAAAAGTCATTTGCCCTGTGGGGCAAGGAGAGGAGGGCATTCAATAGTCTGTGTGTGTACACACCTGGGCATCTGTTTTCGTACATGGAGGATTAATGTGTGTGAGATGGGGGAGTGTGTGAGAAACCGAAGCCGGGAGAGAGAATGTGTGTGTCGAGTGTTAGCAATGATGTGTTTTTTCTGTCTCTCTCTCTCTCTCTCAACCTGTCTGTGTGTGAGAAAGAGAGAGACGGGGTTATGCGCTTCTACTTTCATGAAAGCGAATCTGCCTGTGTGGTGTCGTGTTGCAGCTCTGTACAACAGGTTTGCAATTGCCTGTTGCACACCCTCTCTCTCTCCTCTCCCCCCGCCCCCCGTGTATACGGAAAGCCTGTCTGTGAGTGCGCGCCTGTGGCTTTTTTAAACACACACATTGTGTCGAGCTCGCCATAGGGAAATTGTGTGCACACACGTGTGCGCGTATGTGCTGCCCGAGACAGCCACATCTTACTAGACTGGTGCATAAGCTTGGCTGATTATCTGATGTGTTATATAGTGAAAATGGAAAATACCATAGTCCCCCTCCCCTGCAAAAAGAAAAAAGAAAGAAAAGAAATCTCTGATTTCTCCAGAGATATTCGTGAATACTTGGCCACACTCATGCATGGGTGGAGAAAAGGAGCCTCCATTTTCACACATTATACTTGTGGCAAAGAGTACAATAAATGTCTCTGGCTACCTCTTGAGGTATCCTTAAAATCTGTGGCAAATTTAAGGGGATCCAACCCCTTCACAGCTGCCCGCGGCTTTGTCTGTGGTAAGAGCTCCCCAGAGAAGAGCAAATCTCACACCCTCACCTCTTGTGTGCCCCACCCCTGTTCCTGCAGCTGCCTCTCCACCATGGCGTTGCCCTCGGCACTGATGGGGGCCGGACCACGGCGTGGCAGTATGCCTTTGCCCATTAAACACCAGCTAGTGAGAGCCTCGGCCGTGGATGAACTGGATTCTCCCCCCAGCTCCCCAGAGGTGGGCGGCAATGGGGGGGCCAGCCCCGCAGGGGGACGAGGCCCTTACAAAGTCATGCTCCTTGGCGAGAGCGGTGTGGGGAAGACGACGCTGGCGGCCATCTTTGGAGGCCTGAAAGGGGGTGCCCATCACGACGAAGAGCACGCAGGTGGGTTGAAACAGGACGGTGGCGCGGGAGGTGGGAGGGGCACAGGGTTGCCCTCTTGGTGGTTATCCAGCCCTGCAGTGCCATTTATGTATTTAAAATGTGTATGCCTCCGCTCTCCAGTATAGTACTGCTTGAGGCGGTTCGCGCGCTCTCTCTCTCTCTCTCTCTCTCTCTCTCTCTCTCTCTCTCTCTCTCTCTCTCTAAAGTATTAAACAAATACATAGAAATGAACGAAAACAAGCCTCCGTTAACACCGCAAGTTCGAACAGCGCTTCATCCTCCTCTGAGAATTCTGCCCAACAGGCAGAATTCGACACATGCTGCCTTTCCTACTAGAGAGATGGAGTAGGGAAGCTTCCCCTGTTGGGTTTCTGCCTGTTGTAGAGCTGTTAAAGGCACCTGCTGGGGGAGAAAGGGCCGTTCTCAAGGTGCATCTTGTATTTATTTATTTATTTGACATATTTCTATACCGCCCAAAACTTGCGTCTCTTGTAGAAAAGAATTTTGTGCTGGAGGTAGGTTTTTAGCCCCAAGGAGTAGGAAGTGGACCATGTTTGCTCTAGAGAGGATCCCTTAAACCAGGGGTTCGCAAGCTTGGGTCTCCACATGTCGTTGGACTACAACTCCCATCATCCCTATGCATAATGGTCAAAGACTTAACCTTAAACCACTTTTAGAAACCTTGGCTGAAAGGACACAGAAGGCAGAAGAAAATCTGGAGCCACACACAAAAGAGAGAGAGGGGATATATTTCAGGTCTTAAAGAAATGGAGTCATTCCCAAGCCCATCGATAGACAGACAGACACTACATATATATTTTCCTTGTATATTTTTCTTGGAGGAAAGAGAGCTTGTCTTGCTAAAATACTGGGGCCACCTGTAACGCTCCTCAAAAATAATTTTCTTGACCGGATTTCTACTCCATGTGTCTCTTCAGAAGGATCTCTAAAGGGCAATTTATCTAACATAATTAAGTTCTGTACAGTTCAAACCCTTCAAAACACCACTTGACCACAAAACCAGTCTGAGAGATCACACAGACATTTGGCAACAGTATTATAATAAGGTCACCCTCAAACTCCGATGAATCCATTTTGGAAGCAGGAGTCATTATCCTTAAGGCCCATGTGCAAAAAGTGTTGGTCTCCTGGTGCAAAATGTGTAGGTGCCAGGTCAGGTCAGCCTCACTAAGGAACGAGTTCCACAAACATTTTTTTAAAAAGCCCTCCCTCCAGTGTAGGCTCAAGACACTTTGTCAAATGCCACCTCCCATTTCCCCCACCATGCATGCTTGTCCAGTGTCCGCTTACCTTCCACACTGCCTCCGTTCTGCTAGGTTTGAGGAGAGTGAGAATGCTGTGGCAGCAGCCATGGAGGAGGGAAATGGAATGGAAGAAAAGGCAAGGAGAAGGATTTACAACCACATAATTGGGCTAGAGTGGTGCCAGTCATAGAGTTGGGCTGGCTAGAGGTACCAGCAGCTCCATAGCATTGCTGGCCACAGCAGAAGGGAGCAAGTGAGGGAAGGAAGGCTTCAAATCGGCTGCTACCCCAAATTTTCCTGCTGAAGCAACTTGCTTCAGCTTGCTGCAGGGCTTTACAAGTCAGCCCTTTGGATTCTGCTCAGAAATGGACCAGGAGCCTGTGAAGTTCTTCAAGCACTGGTGGGGTACATCCTCAATGTCCGATCAGTCTCCAAAGGCAGATCTCCATGCAACCTGTGATAGCAATCAATCATTGATGTTACCCCCACATTGATAGCTGTATGTAGAAAGGCTATTTCTGTCCAGGGAAAGCTGCAGCTGACCCAAAAGTTCGTAGTGGCACTCCCTGACACCAGGTCTCTGGTATCAAACCTGGACTCAGCAACACCACCAAACTGCAGTCTTGTCTCAATCCCATCCAGAACAGGCTGAGCACCACCATCCTGAGCTGACAAACTACCATGACATGTCTCCAGACTCTTGATTTAGCACCACCTCTACCTCACCTGACTCAGATGTAACAGAAAACAGAAGCTGGATGTCTTCTGCCTCTTTGGGCAACCTCTCCCAGTGGAAATTGAAGCGTAAGGGGGATGTGATGGAAATGGGAGGGACCTTTTAGCATGGGTGTGCCCAACCTTGGGTCCCCAGATGTTGCTGGACAACAACTCCCATCATCCCCAGTCACAATGGCCAAATAAATATCACAAGACTGTTGTGGCTGAGAATGATGGGAGTTGTAGTCCAGCAACATCTGGGGAGTCAAGGTTGGGGACCTTTGCATACCATAAATGCCGTGGGGTCAAACAATAGTCCCCAGTACCACTTTCAGGGATCAGGTACCTGTGGAGATCTCTGCCCCACATAATTCCACTGTGCCCTCATTTTCTTTTGTTTCCCAGAGGATTCCTACGAAAGAAGATTCTGTGTGGATGATGAAGAGGTCACCCTGATACTGTACGACATCTGGGATCAGGTAGACATAACACAAATCTCACCTTGGGATAGGTATACCCAGAGGATTATCACCAGCGAGAAAAAGATGGATTCAGTCAAGAGGGAGACATTCTCTGTCCAGTCCAGGGCTGCAATGTTTAACTAATTGGTTAAATTAACTGATGAATATTTTTAATGAACTTACAAGATGCCAGTCCAATTAAATCAGGCAACATATTTTTAAAAGAGAAATTATTTCAATATAAATTAAAATGTCTACACAATGTAGATGGCAAGTGAGAAGAAGCTCTCTCTGACATACAGGACAGAATGCCTCTTCTCTAAGATGGTGTATGCTAGAACAGTCACCTAAAAGCAAATCGTTCCTCAGACCTATAATAATTTTGATTAATTGGTTAAAATACACATTATGTATAGGGGGGAAGGGAGAGGAAGGAAGGAAGGAAGGCAGAGAGAAGAAAGGAGATAGAAAGAAGGGAGGGGAAGAGAAAGAAAGAAAGGAGGGAGAGGAAGAAGGGCAGAGAGAGAAAGAGAAAGGGGGGAGGGAGGGGAAGAAAGAAAGCGGGGAGGAAGAGGAAAGAGAGAGAAAGAAGGCAGAGGAAGAAAGAGGGGAAGAAAAAGAAAAAAGAAACAAGGGAGGGCCAGAGGGGGAGGAGAGAGAAATAGAGAAAAAGAAAGAAGGGAGAGGAGAAGGAGGGAGAAAGAAAGTAAAACAGATTGCATGGAAGTTTGAGGACAGGGAGCAGTGTTGGGTCATGTCAGGTGTTAACTGAAAGGACAGGCTTCATCACCCCGCAGGTTGTTTGAAGACATCTCCTTCCTCCAGTTTTTAGTCATGGTCAGCTTTGCGTAGGTCTCTCACGAGGAAGATCATTTGACTCACTATTGTATCAGCAAAGAGAATAAAGAAATGTGTATAAAGAAATTTATGATACTGGGCAATACAGCAGGGGTTGTGGTGAGGAGGTTAAGATTTCTTTAACTGTGTGACAGCCATAATCTAAACTCAGTATTTTGAGAGTGACTATTTTAAGAATCAAGTTCCTAGTCCTTAAGGCTGGGGAAATGTGTGGGCCAAGTCAGGAAACATTTCAGAATCAAGGGTGAGGAGGATGCTATGTAAGTTTCCAGTGCCCTCTTTGAACTTTGGTTATGGGGAGGGCAGCCAAAAGGCAGAATAAATTATACAAAATGATAAAATATAGGCAACTGAGCCTCATGTTTGCAGTTTAAATAGGTAGCAGAATTTTGCTGTGTGCACAACAGAATTTGTGTTACTTGGCAGAGAGAAAAACGAGACAAACCTTACTAGGAGGTAGACCTTCCCGAAGAGGCCTGAGTGGTTGCTAAGGGAGACCCTCAGAAAAAAGAAATCCCACGACTATCGAGCAGATCTTGAGAATGCTTCTCATCAGTTTTAGTATGCTTTCATGGAATGTATCCAAAAATATATGCAAAGCTAGACAGCCATATGGAATGGTCCACTTTCAAAAAGTATTTTAACGTGTACTTGCATCGAAATCTGTTCCAAAATTTTACAGCATTCCTGATGTGTGGGAGGGTGGTATGCAAAGTTCTGTAAACCCATACAAAATTACACAACTGTTTGGGAATCACGGAGTGGGGTGGGGGCATAATACCACAGGCATGCACAAATATGCAAATGTTTTAATTTTTTTTTAAAAAAATCAGATTTGTTTTCATATTTTTTAGCTAAGTGTTTTAATGTGTCTTTTTAATACTCTTATTTTTAAGTTTTATTGTGAGCCGCCTTGGGATTTTCTTAATGAAAGGTGGGGTATAAATTTAACAATGAATAAAATAAATAACAATAAATAAATGGTTGTGGAAACTGACAGAGTTCCCATAATGGCAGTATGCAATGTTATGTAATTATATGCAGAATACCTTTAACTAGTAGGGAATCTTAGCAGTGAAATCCTCAGTTCTTTGCATCTCAGTTATTGGAATTCCTTGATTATTGATATTCACCGTGTCTCTAACACAGGGGTTCCCAGATGTAGTTGGACTACAACTCCCATCATCCACAGCCTCAATGGTCTTGTAGTCCAACAACATCAGCATCCAAAGGAGCTAGCGTGGTGAAGTGGTTGGACTAGGACCGGGAAGACCCGAGTTCAAATCCCCATTCAGCCATGATACTTGCTGGGTGACTCTGGGCCAGTCACTTCTCTCTCAGTTGTAAGGAAAAACTCAACTATGTACACCGCTCTGGGCTCCTTGGGAGGAAAAGCAGAATATAATGATGGCTCATCTAAAAAACAGAGAATGCCTCTTTTTGTTTCAGAACACTTTTTTCCATATACATATGCAGATTTAACTGTTTAAAGTGTATAACTGTGTGTGTATACACACACACACACACACACACACACACACACTTTTAATTGATTAAAATGCACATGATTAATCAAGGAATTCTTTCTTGAATCTGGTGGTATCCATAAACAGTTACTATATATACGAATAAAGTATGGTTGTGGGTGGTATGCAGATCTATGCCAAAAATTCCACACACCTGTCACCTGGCCTCGCTTGCCTTTTGTGTCCTCACCAAACTCTTCTGCAGGGAGATCCTGGAGGATGGATGCAGGAATCCTGCTTGCAGACCGGCGATGCCTTCCTGGTGGTTTTCTCTGTGACCGATCGCCGCAGTTTCACACGGGTGCCCCCCACTCTCCTGCGCCTGCGGGCGGGGAGCCCCCGAACTGACCCCCCTATTATCCTGGTGGGGAACAAGAGTGACTTGGCGCGATCCCGGGAAGTCTCACGGGAGGGTGAGTAGCTTCTTCTCTCCTCCAAACAGTGGTACCAAACACTCAACAGGGACATAGGAAGCTGCCATATAGCGAGTCAGGCCATTGGTCCGTCTAGCTCAATATTGTCTACACTGACTGGCAGCGGCTTCTCCAAGGTTTCAGGGCAGGAGTCGCTCCCAGCCCTTCCTGGAGATGCTATCAGGGATTGAACTTGGGACCTTCCAGCATGCAAGGCGGATGCGCTTTGCTACAGCCTCAGCCCTTAAGGACCAAGTGGCCCTTACACAGACCATCCCACGTTAGGCTTGTGCTCCACATTATTAGAAGCAGGAGGGTCAGAGATCATGACACTGAGGGGGGTGGAGATAATCTGTTCTCTGGGCAAGAAGAACCCAGGATAAGTTGCTAAATTCCTCTCTCCCTTTTGCCGCCCCCCCCCCCCGGTGCAGAGGGCCGCAGCCTGGCGGTGATGCTGAACTGCAAACACATCGAGACGTCTGCGGCATTGCACCACAACACCCAAGAGCTCTTTGAAGGTGCCGTGCGCCAGATCCGGCTGCGCCGCCACCGGCGCGAGGGGGACCACTTCAGTGGAGAGGGGGCCGGGGGCCGGCGTGAGAGCCTCACCAAGAAAGCCAAGCGCTTCCTCTCCAGCCTCGTGCCCCGTAACGGACGCTTCTTCAAGCAGAGGTCGAAATCCTGCAACGACCTTTCTGTGCTCTGAGCCATGGATTGTCCTCCAGAAGCCACCAAGGAGACTCTGCAAAGAAAGACAAGGCATCCTATCACGTCGTCCCCTCCACCCCTCCTGCCCTGAGCTCAGTAGGTGGCCATGTTGACCCAGAGCACTGGCTGTTCTTGCGCCCAGAGCAAGACTCCCAGAATACTCCCAGCCTCGGCTCTCCAATCAGCTGCAATCCATCACCAGACAAGCATTGTGTGTTTTAGTCCTCTCTGTGCCGTTGGATCTGGAAGAGCGCCTTTGAGAATTCCAGGCTTCTGGAAATCTTCATGATGTTCGTGCAAGGCGTATATACAAGCAACTCTTGCTCTCGAAACTCACGTGCCTCTCTCACCTTTTGAAAGAATTTTCCTGGTACTGCCGTGAGTTTTATTTTCTGTCCTCCGTAATTTTGAATTTCACCTTTAAGAATGTCTTAAAGGTGCCGGACAGGCCTACTGCAGTGCTTCTGTCCAGGGACTCAGGATTTCTTTGTTCTGGATTTGTAGCTTTCCCCCCTCTTGTCACACTCAGGTGCCTGCCCACACACCCTTAGAGGAGATTTTTGTAAGGGCACTACATCTAGAGTGAAGCGTGTGTTTGTCTACTGTATCTGTGAACTTAGTTGACAGACAGTTGTTCTTGACTTGTGCACAAAGCCTTACCTGTTGAGCTTATTTGCTACATCTTTAGAGGTACCAGTTTGCCCTCTACATACAACACCTTAAAGAAGATCTAACATTCATGGGCTTGTGCTAGAAGGTATTATTTCTTCCACATTTGTGCACCTCACCTTTAAGAAACCCTGCTTAAAGGCACCGACCTTGGAATGTTTCTTGACAGGGACCAGTGGACAGAAATGCTGTGTGTGTGTGTGTTTAAATATTTGCCCTTACCTTTAAGAGGCTCTTAAAGGCACCATCTGGGGGAACAGTTTAATTTCATACTTTGGCATAATGGATGAGTTCAGGATTTGTGCTCCTCTCCTTTAAAGAGCATTTAAAGGCACCCCTCTGTGTGATATTCAGTTCAACCAGCTAACTTCAGCCTTGGGAAACTTACTCTATTTGCTTATTGATGCTTTACACCAATGTTAGTCTTTTCAACTGATTCAAAAACAGCAGACTTCTGCAAAAGAATGGCCGTTTTATACTCTGCTCCTTTAAAATGACTACTTTAACGTCACAAGCCAGGGGACAAGTCTGGTGTTTTAGGTTGTCCTGAAGATTGATTATTATTTAACCTCTGTACAATTTTTAATAATCTTCAAAAGCCATGCAACAGCAGTCTTAATTTTCTTAACAATCAGACTGGGGAGGTTCTACCCATCAGCTGTGTGCAACCTCCCCTTTAAGAGGTCTGTTAAAAGCGTGAGTCTCAACAGCTTTGCCCCGTCTCTTAAAGGGACAGAAATGGTATTAGTTTTGAGGGTGTCACCTTCTGCACCCCCAGAAAGATGAGGCCAAGTGCCTGACCGTTCTGTATACTTTTCAATTAAAGCCATTTTCTACACCACCATTTCATCGTGCTCAAGGTCATTCAAAACATAAAACTGGTCCTGTACAGAGGACAAGGAGGGAGAATTCTAAAAGATGGGGAAGAGGGAATCAGGGGCTGACAATGCAATGTGGCCATGGTGGGTCAGAAACAAGTTAGCTGAAGGAACAGAGTCTTGATTAAAGGGACTACCGAGCTTGAACTCAAACGGCTAGCGCCGACATTCTCAAACGTGAGTCCTCAGATAATATTGGACTACAGCTCCCATCACCTCCACCACAGTGGCATTGGGGCCAGGGATGATGGGAGTTGTAGTCCAACAATACCCAGGGGCCCATGTTTGAGAATGCCCTGGGGCAGCAGTAGAACAGGGGCTGGGACTCCAACTCTCCTTGCTGTATTGTCCTCTGGGATTCAGAAGTCAGATCTTAGGTTTGTGGCAAGAACTTGTCTCAATGGCTCCCCCGTTTCCTGCACATGCTCGGAGACCTTCTCCCCATGTGTTTGACCCTGCCACGGTGACCAGGTTTCGACGCTGAGCCATGCTTCTTCAGGCTGCTGGTCTTGTGGTAGCAAGCATGTTGTTCCCTTTGCTAAGCCGGGTCCACCCTGGTTTGCATTTGAATAGGACTCTACCTGTGTGAGCCCTGTGAGATGTTCCCCTTAGGGCAGGGCTGCTCAACTTCAGCCCTCCTGCAGATGTTGGCCTACAGTTCCCATAATCCCTGGCTATTGGCCACTGTGGCTGGGGATTATGGGAGTTGTAGTTCAAAAACAGCTGGGGGGGCCTAAGTTGAGCAGGCCTGCCTTAGGGGATGGGGTCGCTCGGGGAAGAGCATCTGCATACTTGCCTGCAGAAGGTTCCAAGTTCCCTCCTTGGCATCTCCCAAGATAGGGCTGAGAAAGACTCTTGCCTGTAAGCTTGGAGAAGCCGCTGCCAGTCTGTGTACACAATGCTGATAGGTGGACCAATGGTCTGACTCAGGAACATAGGAAGCTGCCTTCTTTCTACTAAGAGGACAGCCCAAAATCGCAGCAGGGAGGGAGGAGGAGGATTTTCTGGTGGAAGCCAAGAGCCGGTTAGGTTTAGACCCAGAAATGGAAGGAGGCAAGGGGCCCAAGAGTGAACGCTGGTGCTGGTAAAGGGAGCTACTTAAGATGCACGCCGTGCCTCCCCTTGTCAGCAGAGGAGACAGGCTGACAGCTCCAGCTGCCAGCTCTTGCCAGGGGGGCCTCCTACGCCTGCTCTCAAAGAGCTGCACCTGCAACAAAGAACACCATTATCTCCCCTCCACCTCTCCACATGCAGACGATCCAATTTCAGCAACCTCCTTTCCCCGTCGAGCCTGCGCATCTCCTCCACTTTTGCTCCAATTCCTACTTCCAGAATCCCAACCTCATAAAAAGAGCCCTGTTGGGTCAGGCCCAAGGCCTACCTCATCATGCCTGTAGGAAGCCCACAAGCAGGAGGGGAAGGTAGGCTTCCTTCTCCCACTGCTGCTGTTCAGCAACTGGCAAGCATGATGTCTCTGAACCCAGTTAATCCTTGTAAGAAACCCTGGAGGCTTAACCACCCCCTTCCGCAACTTCTAGACTTTTGCCCCATCCAACCTTCACCTTGCTAAGGAAGGGAGTGAGGTGTATGTTGGAAGACTGCAGAGGTACCTGCTTTGTTCCAAGAGCTTTTGCAAGGACCAGGCTCATCTTACCTCTCAAGCAAATCCTTAATCCAAGCAGTGCAAAGCAGATGCATGGCTACCTTCACACATTAGCAGCCTGCACGGAAGGAGGAACACTTGTTTTTCTGGCACGAGTTCTATAACCCAACCACCACCAACTTGGTCTCAAATCCCCCTAAGAAAACAACAGCTTATAGTTGCTAGTTTGTGTCCCTCACTAGACATTTTAGGTGCCCACGATTTGGACATTTAACTAATGTCAGCCACCGTTTGTACTCAAAATAGTTCAAGTATCTCAAATAATATAAAGCTACTTTGGCCTCACTAACGGTCATGCAACTCCCAGACCAAACAACGGGAGAAAGAAACACGCCATTTTTACACGTAGGTCCCAGGCCTTGCCCAGACGACAAAAAATATCCAAAACCCCCAGAAAATGCATAATATTTATTTATTTATTTTATTTCTATACTGCTCTTCCAAAAGTGGCTCAGGGCGATTTACTGATTTTGCCCATCAGTATTAACTATGGGATGCTACTGTTTGGGGTACTCCACTTTTTTTTTTTTTGTTGGCAATAGCAATGAATATACAGGTACAAGTTGATTTGTTATATTTATTTCCTTTTGATTTTAGTTGTGAAACTCAGAAACCTTCCCAGGAACTCCCACACTGAGCTATAAAACTACTTGAGTCATAGATAAGGAATGTTTGCGAATTACAAGCCCGTTTTATCTATAATATAAAGCTGCTTGGACTTCAATGACTTACTCACTCACTGCCTGAGAATGAGTGACTCCCGGACCAAACCAGACTCCCAGGCCAAACCACAAAAGTTAGAAACATGCTGTTTTCACAAATGGGTTCCAGACCTCACCCAGACTACCAAAAACCTCCCAAACCCTGGTGGGGGAAACACATTAATGTCCTGGAAAACATGGGGGGACTCTCAACTGAAAAGCATGGAAACAGACTTCATAGAGATAAGAAAAGCCTAGAGTCACAGAGAGATAAGATGGTTCATGGGCTTGCAAACTACAGACCTTCACTGGCTAACATGAAACTCCTAGAACAAACCGCGAAAGACAGAAACATGGTTATTCACAGGAAGGTTCTAGACCTTGCTCAGACCAAACAAATACTCTCAAACCCCATTAAAAATTACTTTCCTGCAAAATCTTGAAAAACTCTCCCATTGGACAGCCTAGGGAATAAGACCTCATCGAACTAGGAAAAGTCTAGAGTCACCGAGAGATAAGACTTTCACGCAAAGCCCAACAAATTAAACACTGGCCATAGTCACTAATGTAAAGACTTCTCCTTTTTCAGATGATGGCGGACATCCCAAAGCTAGCTAGCTGGTGGGAGGCTCAGGGGTAATATGCATTTAAGTGCTTCTGTGCAACTAAAATGCCTTAACAGTCATTTAGTATCTGGCTTTTGGATGAAAACCAAGGGGACTCTTGAACCCCTCTCCTGAGTCAGACCATTGGCTTACCTGTCCCAGGCTTCCTGCTCTGACTAGCAGCTGCTCTTCTTAACTGGAAGTACCTAGAACCTTCCACATGGGAGTTCTGCCTCTTCCAGTGTGCATCTGCTGTACACTTCTGGTCCACCTAGCCGAGGATTGTCTACTCAAACATGGGTCCCCAGATGTTGGATCACAGCTTATACCATCCCCAACCCCTCTAAGACAGGATAAGGAGATACAGTCTGTCCTCCCTCTTCTTATTTCAGTGCATATTCATGTATACATTTAATGAATACAATTCTGTCCCTCTCCCTCAACAGGAAAGACTAACACTCGAGGTCCCTTCTCTCTCAACAGTAGCAAACACAGGCGTGCACACACACACCTTCTCCAGAGCTCAAGCATCCAAAATTTGGGTAAACGAAGAAGTGGGGGGAAGGGCTAAGTCACAAAAAGTGGGGGGGGGGAAAGATAGAAGATGTGCATCTCTTCTCCATGGAAACGTCCTTGTGGTCCACAGCTGGGTAGTTGCCACGGAGACAAAATGGTTCTCATTGACATAGTGATCAAGTACCAGTTTGGGGGGCATGCTGACAGCGAGGAAGCCTTTTCTAACAGACACTGGATGTAGGCGAGGATGTAGGGCATTCTAGATTATCCAGACTAATTTGAGGGGGGGACGGGGGGACAACAAGAGGATAGTGGGGAAGAAATACAAATTTGGGGAAAGGGAGGGAAGAAGAGGGGAATTAAAACGTGTATCTAGACTGTGAGGCATCATACTGGTCCCTTGGGGAAGAACCTTTGGTGGTGGAGGTGAGTGATTCCAGGTGAGTCAAGGCAGGCAGGGCTCTCCAGGGAGAAGGTGAATTTGCCTGACTGCAATGGCCTGAATTCAGAGCCATCTGCTGATTCAGACCAAAGCTGCACCTGGGGCAGGCAGGCAGGCAGGCAGGCGAGAAGCCCTCTTGCAGAAAGAGCGGAGGAGGCAGCAGAACAGCAGGGAGAGGCTGCGGGAAGATGGCTCCAGTCTCTCCCTCTCAAAAAAAAAAGGGGGGGGGATCTGTCAAGCTATTAACAAGCAAACACAGGGCGGTGGCGGGGGGGGGAGAGAACTCTCACCCCTCCCCACACACATTCTGTTACCAAGACAGAAATGAACGGGAGGTCTGCCCCCAGCTCTTGTCCTGGCGGGATCCCAAGGCTTCCAAGATTCACATGCTGCAGCTGCGAGTGCCAACGGAGCAAGTCAACGGGATCGCTTGTGCAGAATCCAGTGACCTCCCACAGCTGCGGGACCACAATCCAAGCCAAGTCCATGACTGTGTACTTGCTTGCATGCACCCACGTGGGCAGGCCATGGGTGTGGAAAGGGTGGGAGACAGCCAGCCAGCCAACCCCCCCACCCCAGGTTCCTGTTGAGAAAAACTAGGCAATGTCAACCCCGTGGCTGGCCAGGACAGAGTGGGGCACCCAGACACTTTGTGCCCACCCACCTGCCTTCTGCCAGTCTCCTCCTAGCGAGGGAAGCCAAGACCTCCACCCAGTATAGTGCCTGGCTGGCCACCCCAGGAAAAAAAGCTGCAGGAAACCATATGGGTGGGGTAGCCCAAGCATTTCTGGCCGTTCCCCATCAGAAGCTGGCCCAGGAATGGACGAGGCTTAAAAGGCTCCTTTCAGTCGCTAGGAGGGTTAGGTGGGGTGTGGGCACACTAGCCCTGGAGAGAGGGCTGACGCTGGCAGGTAGCAAGCCAGTCTCACCGCTGCCGCGGACTTGCAGGGTCCATGCCAGATGTTTGGGGGAAGGCTTGTTTCTTTCCATCTCCATCAGTAGTTCCAGAACTGTGGGCTGGTGGAACCGTTGATGTGCCACAAAAAATAAAAACTAGAATTAAAAGCTCCTGAGAGTCTAGAGCACCCTTTCCACAGAAGAGGATGGATCCTGCTTCTCTGCATGAAATGCTGTTCTGCTCTTGCCTGCTTCCATTCTGCTGGGGTGGGGACTGGAGAGAAAGGGCCGATTCTGCAGGGGATTTGCTCTAGGCATGACCCTGACAGGAATTCCAGCAGAGATGCAGCGTAATCAGAAGCCCTTTGGGGCAGCCTGTTGCATCTCTGCAGGAGATCAGTGCTCTTATGGAGCCTTCCACTGAGGCAGCACAGCCAAAGCAGCCAGATCACACAGCAGCCAGGGGCCAAGAACCTCCAAGAGCAGCTGCGCCAGCTACCAGAAATAGCTTTGGAAATACTGATCTAGACAAAGCATCTCGACATCTCTTCTTTCTTTTTCCAGCCTGAAGTCGAACTCTGAAGGATTCTTCACCACCACCATCCCCAACCCTCCCTGTAATTCAGCCCCGACCCAGATATGCAGCTGTTCTGGCCCCCTTTTTTCAACCCAGGGCCAAGGTATCCTCCCACACCAGCCACAAGCACAACCATTTTCCCATGGCAGATGCTGAAGAATGGGAGACAACAGGCTACAGTTGGTGACTTTTATTATTCATTTATAAGCAAAAAAAAAAAAAAATTGAGACAGATAAAAAGAAAACCAAGATACACCTTTGAAGGCTGGGGAAGAGGAAATAAAGAGGTGGTCTGAGGGATTCCAAGGGCAGGTGCAGCAGGAAACAGGAACACCAAGAAGAGGATACAGACCCAAGAAAAAAAAGGAGAGGGGGGAGGAAAGGGACAACATCCCCACACTGTATGCGACCTCTACAGATTGAAAGGGGATAACAGAACACTGCTTGGGTGGGGGGGGAAGGGGGGGAGGGAATGGTACCCCTCAGGACCAGGCCTCCCACCAAAATGCTGGTTTGTGACTCTTCCTTATTTCCTCCCTATGTACAGACACGCACACTCCATCTGTCATGAGCCACTTCTGAAAGCCATCCAGCAAATACCCACAATACGCCATTGGAGAGTGGAAGATGGGGAAGAGGAATGGCAAAAAAATGGACATCCCAATGCCGCAGCCCCGTTGGGCTCTGCTGGGAGGCAAAAAAAAATAAGAGATGCTGCAATCCCACAGTTTGGGGGAAATGGGTCCCCCAGTTCCTCTGAGGTTCCCACAAAGGGGAGAATGCACCCCCTCCGATTATGATTCCAAAACCAGGGGATAGAACGCCGACCCCCCCAGCACCTGGTGGGAGGGAAATCAAGAGTAAAATCAGTTCACAGAAGAAGGGGCCCCAGGGGGTTTTCCTTCAGAGTCCGCCCCCCTGCCTCGTATCCAATGGGGGCAGTGAGGTGACGATGGTGTGGAGATGATCTTTTCCCTCCTGGCTCCGTGGGAGAGGGAGGGCAGGGGGAAACTGGGTTGCCTTATGTTACCTGCAAAGGGAGGAGAGGGGAAAAAGGGTGAGGAAGGAGCCATCCAACTCCTCTCTGTGGCACCTCAGCCAGTCCCAGTGGTGCCTCCTTTCGCATAAGGACAGACTTAACAAGACAGATATTTTGGTTTTTTTTAAGAAAGCAAACTTTCTAGACCACAAGGCTGCAAAGCTGGTATTTTTGCCCTGATTTCTCCTTCATATCCCCCTGCCACCCAGGCTTCTTGCCAACAGATTGCAAAAATCTGAAAGTGTGGATCATGAAAGGAAACAAAACTAATTTTATGTTGAGGAAGCGGGGAGAAGAGACCCATGACAGCGACCGAACACTGTTGGACACCTCTTAGCATCTGTGAGCAAAGTAATCCATCAGCTTAGTTGTGGGAACAAGAAGGCTGTTCTAGAGCTTTAAAGAGGAGTGTGCATGGAACCGCTTCAGACACTTCAGTCCAAATCTGAACCGAGCCGCCAGTCCACAAGCCAGTTTGATCAAGCTGGCTGGGGGCTGGTCGGTTTGGTTGAACTGGTTCAAGGGTTATGCTTGTAAAGGGGGATCCGGTGAGGATTCCCTTTATTATTTTATTATTATTTTATTATTATTAATAATACTTTACAAGTATTAAATCAAATCAAATTATTAATTATTTAATTATTATATTAATTAATTATTAATTATTATATTAATTAATTAATAATTATTATATTATTATTTGATTATTATTAATTATTAAATTAAATTTAAAGTATTAAAGTATTTACTTTACAAGCAAAGGGGTGGGAGAATCCTCTAAAAATGTTCTAAGTGCGGCGGGGGGGGGGACACCATGAGAGGGCACCTTACCAGCTTGAGCGACCAAGCCGGCTCCTCTAAGCCCTGCCCACGCCCTCAGCAGCGTGTGACAGATGTGGCCCAGTTCCAGCCTCCACAAAGGCTGGAAGCAGGCTGCCACTGCCCCACACTGCTGGGGGAGAGGGGCAGGTGGCAGCACTGGTGGGGCCTAGAGGATCTGCCAGCACCGCACAAGCCAGGAAGGTGACCTCTTGCTGCCCCCCACCCCTGGTCACACAATCTTTTGTAAAAGATTCTCCCACCCCATTTGCTGGATTCCCCTTTACAAGGATAGCCCACAAACCAGGCCCAGTCAAGTTCGAACTCAGACCAGATGCCTTTTTGGGGGGCTGGTTTAATTTGAACCCGGTTCTGCACACCCCTTGCTTTAGAGACTGGAGAAACTACAGAAATAGGCGACTGAATTGCCACACACCAAATCAATTATCCAATTCTGGGCTGCAAGTCTTCAGCAGTTGGGATTATATCATACTCACATTTGAATTTCTGGCACAGAGGGTGCTGATTTTCTCCCCCCCCCCAAAGACTTTTTGATTCCATCACCCCTACAATGCTTAGGGCAGGGTGAATGATGACCAGAAAGGGGGTCTTTGCAATGGTGACTTCGACTTCTGAAACTCTTCCTCTAGAGAGTCATGTCTGGCACAGACTTATCTTTCTAGGACGGTCCAAAGGCCTCCCCGCCTTTTACTCTCTCATCTGCTCTTCATGCCAACCGCGGTTGATCCTGCGCCCCACCCTCAAAACACACACACACACACACACACACACTTTTCACTCCTGTTAGTTTTTAATACTGCCTTGTAATTTTAAGTGCTTGTTTTAAAGTTATAAGCCTTCCTGAGTGTTTAATTGAACTGGAACTTGGGATAATACATACATACATTTGCCAACTCACATTGTCTGGGGAGTGAAGAGGCCCGAAAGCTGGAAGCACTGGGAGGCCAATGTTTGTGAAGCCAGGTTCAGTGCTGGGCTGAGAGCTGAGGAAGAGGAGGAAGGGTTAGACTTCTAAGGAAGGCATTTCTGGCTGCAACTGTGGAAAAGGACTGGGAAAGGTGCAGAGGACGGCAACCAAGAGGATCAGCGGCCGAGAACACCTTCCTTACAAGGCAAGGCTACACCTGGGGCTTTTTGGTTTAGAAAAAAAGATGACTGAGGGGTAACATGATAGAAGTCTATAAAACCATGCATGGTGTGGAAAGGTTGACAGAGAGAAGTTTTTCGCCCTCTCACATAACACTGTCCTCCCATAAAACTGATTGCCAAGGAATTTAGGACCAATAAAAGGAAGTACTTTTCCCACACAACATATGATCAACCTATGGAATGGTCTGCCACAAGATATGGTGACAGACAACAGCCTGGATGGAGTTTAGATAAAGTCATGGAGAATAGGTCTATCTAGCATGCTCTCTGCTCTTGCCTGTGGGCTTCCCAGAGGCATCTGGTGGGCCACTGTGTGAAGCAGGATGCTGGACTAGAGAGGCCTTAGGCCTGATCCAGCAGAGCTTTTCTTATGTTCTGATGTTATGGAAAGCATGGAGTTGTTCACCGTTGACTCTTTTCCTAGGCTGGGCAAATATTTGCTCAGATGAAGGGTGACTCAGCCCTGGCTCAGTTGCAGAGCACCCATTTTGCCTGCACAAAGCCCCAAATTCAATCTCAGACAGCAGGAGACAGAGTCCCCCCATCTGAGATTCTGGAGTGCCAGTGGCAGTCAGAGTAGGCCATACTGGGCTATAGGGACCAATGGCTGATTCAATAGAAAGCAGCTTCATGAGGAATAGGGTGATGATGATCTCTTCAGATCACCAGGCAACTCAAAGGCTGTCCAATCACTGGAGTTGAGGGTCTCCGAGATTCTACTTCTTGCTCCTGATGCTCGACAGGAGATCACTCTCTGCTTTACCTGTCAGGGCAGCCGGGTTCAGTGCTCCCAGGGGGATCGCTCCGTTGAGCTGCAGGGCAGCCTGAGCCGCTGCTGTAGTTGAGAGGGGGATCCCAGAACCTGCTGTGATGGGTGGAGAGAAGAACAGGACACTCAGGCACACACTTTCTCCTCCAACAAAGAGAGTTATTTCATGCAAGGCGTGATTGACTTAAGAACTCATTGCTCCAGGATGCTGCCAAGTAATTTTGGCCACATCAAAAGCACCCTAAGATGTTACTCAGGCGCACACACAAAACCAAACCACCCACCACAGTGGGCAAGCTGGGCATCCTCTTTTCAGTGCCTCGAGGTAAGGGCTGAAGCTGTCCTAATATCTTGTTCCTCAACTATGGACAGCCAGATGTTAGTCTTTTTAAAAAAATAATTCCTCTGAAGTAACTAGAGCATTGGAAGTTCTAAAAAGCTGTCTCTTGTAGTATTATTAAGGATTAAAAGAAGCAGAAAAACAGTGTAGATAAAGCAGTGTTATTAAGCCAAGAAACCGATTTTCCCCACCCCAACAATGAGTTAACACTAACTTCTGACAATTCAAGGCAAGCCTCAGCTGTTCCTTTCTCCTACCCCACCATTGATTCAGATTTTCTTTCCAACATTTCTCTATGCAATCCTGATTTGTCCTCACATCTCTGTAGACGGAGAGATTACCCAAGGCAAAGAGCACAGAGGTCCTTCTGTGAGGAAGACAGCCTCTTCTCATGCTGGACAGAGGCATCCGGGGAAGGGGCCCCTACGCCAGTAGCCTAAGAAGAGGCATCTGTGTTCCTGCTCGCTCCCCACTAACTTCTCTCTCAATAAACACGCTTCGGAAATTAAAGGGTTTGTAAATGCAGAAGGAACGGTAAGTCTAGACAAGAGTGGGAAAAGGGATGCAGTTTTATTCCATCCACTGCCACAGGACTAACACAAGAAGAGGAAGTTTGGATTGGTCAAAGGGGGTTCCACATGAGCGACACCCTCATCCCAAACTGAAATCTAGCAAGAAGACCCTACTGTGAGTGCCATGACAAGCCAGTCTTATCAGAGTGAGACAGGGTAGAACTGGGGGGGCTCAAGGGGAAGGGGAACACCTCCTCTTATAGAGAGAGGCTAAAGCTTGAACTCTGATTGGCCCCATCTCAGGAGCAACCCCTACCCAAAGGCACTTCTTCACTGCTGGAGAATGGCAATTAGAGGAGCAGGGCCTTCTTGGTCGTGGCTCCCATTCTGAAGAACTCCCTTCCAAAGGAGACTCCTGAGATCCACACCCTTGACTATTTTGTCAATACTTTTTTCTGGCTACATATGTTCAAAGTTGTCATCTGGATTTAACTGTTTTAATCTTGTTGTGTGTCACTCGGGGGACCACAGACTTTCAAAGTCAGTTGACGAATGAAAGCCATTCCATTCCTAGGGAAGAGATGCCCTCGCTAGATACCCGCCCCCTGCTTCAGGTGTCCCTTCTATTCCGTTTCTACAGGGAAGCTCACCTTCTGCCAGTTTGGCCATGAGCTGCAGCTGGGAGCCAGTGGTGCCAAGATTAAGGGCGGCCCGGTCAGGCTCATCCGCCCCATCAGGGAAGGTGATATCGGTGGTACCGTCCAGCCGCTCAGTGACTTGCCCAACCCGCATGGGCCGGCCGGCCAGCTCAAACCCATTCAGCTGCTCCAGGGCACGGCGGGCACACTCGGCCTCTGCAAACTGAGGGAGAAAGGACAAAGAATGTCTCCCCTCCATGTGTGCCCTAAGAGGAAATCCGCAGAGGCACCCCAAAACAGGTGAAAGAACTGAAACCTACTGTGATGAAGCCATAACCCTTGGACTGGCCGGTATCCTGGTCCCGCATCAGGACAATGCTGTCAATCTGCGAAGAAGAGAAAAGCACAGATGAGACCTCCACGAAGACACGCCTCCCCACAAGGGCCAAGACAACCCCCTCCCATTCCAGCCTGACTGCCACCAACCTTGCCAAAGGGCTCAAAGATCCCACGCAGCATCTCTTTGGTGATGTTGCAGTGGAGAGAGCCGACGTAGAGCCGCATGGGCCCTCCGCTGCCTTTCTGAAGGTTGTTTGCCATGGCTGCCAGCCGGTTCTTTTCCGCCTAGGACCACAGACCCAAGGGGATTAGAAACAGTCACAAGGAACTGGCAGGATTTGCAAGTGCCTTCTTGTAAAATAAGTAGATTGGCTGCCTTTTCAAAACAATTGGTCCCCCAAGGTGGGTAAGTTAAAGAAGAGAATAAGGTGGTCCATATTTATACACTTCCCCTGAAGGACCAGGTTCGCAGTCTGGGGGGTGCTCATCGATCCAGCACTGTCGCTAGCGTCTCAAGTGGCCTCTGTGGCTCGGAGCGCCTTTTATCGGCTTCAGCTGATACGCCAACTGCGACCGTACCTGGATAGAGAGAGCTTGGCCGCAGTTACTCACATGCTCTGGTAACCTCTCGCTTAGATTACTGCAATGCGTTGTACGTGGGGCTGCCTTTGAAAACGGTCCGGAAACTGCAGTTGGTACAAAATAGGGCTGCAAGATTAACAACTGGGACTGGGTGCTTTGACCATATCATGCCAGTACTTTGTCAGCTGCACTGGCTCCCAGTCTGTTTCCGGGCCCAATTCAAAGTGCTGGTTTTAACCTTTAAAGCCCTACACGGCTCGGGACCGGGTTACTTGAGAGAGCGCCTTGCCCGATATGTCCTGACTCGGACCAGAAGATCTTCGGCAGCCCTGCTCCGAGTGCCCCTGCCAAACAAGGTGAGGCAGGTGGCTACTAAGGAAAGGGCCTTTTTGGTGGCTGCACCCCATTTATGGAACAGCCGCTCCAGTGAGGTTCGCCTGGCACCATCACTTTGTTCTTTTAGACGTCAAAGTCTGTTCACTTTGGCTTTTAAAAATTGACTTTAAAAAAACAATTCTTCAAATTGTTTTGCATTGTTGTTGGAGGGTTTTTTTTGGCTTATTGTGATTTGATGTGTTTTGTGTGTTTTTATTGGATGTTTAATGTGTTGCAAGCCAGCCAGAGAACAATATGTTATGGGGCAGCTAATACAGTTTATTATTTGTTGCTGCTGCTATTATTATTATTATTATTATTATTATTATTGATACTGACCATGTCAAGGCAGCCATGATCCAGAGGAATCATTTCTGTGAGCCAAGTGAAGTTTTCCTGAAGGCTTTTGCCACTGTGGCTTCTACAGCCAACAAGGAAAGTCAAGACTTGGCTTTAGAAGCAGTTTGCCTCATCAGCTGAGGGAGGAACAGCCAACAAGAGCCCTGGCTGCATATATGGTTCCCTCTCTCACACACACACACAGAAGCCACTCCATTTCCCCTTCCATGGCGGGGTAGCACACACAGGAGGCTGAAATTCTGAAATTAACTCCGTCCTTTCCTGAAACCCAACCCTCCAAACACTCTTTTGCGGCACATTTTAGAACCACCTCCAAGTCCACGCTTTCCCCTCCTAACAATGGCAACATCCCACCTGGCCATACAGCTGCCTGAACCACACATCCCCCTTCGGCTAAAGCCCAGGAGTCGTGGCAGTACCAGCACCCCCTCTGCATCCTCCCACCCCACCCGAGTCATGCCTCGCACCTGGGACGCCTGGACAATAATGGGTACACCCAGGAGGCGCTGGCCCGTCAGCCCAATGGCCAAGGGCACCGACTGGATCTCACAGAACTCCACATAGGCGATGCCCTTGGAGCGGCGGGAGTTCCGGTCAGAGATAATCCTCACGTCACGCACCTGCCCGGGGGAAAAGACGAGGCAAGTGAGAAGACTGGACTGTTGTGGGAACTCGGTAATTTAGAGTTTATTTAGGGCCAGAATGCTAGGCTCTGTACAGAGCACAGTCGTGAAAAGAGGGCCTTCAATCTACATGTAAAGGAGTGGAAGGAGCAGGTGGATGTGGGAGTGGGGGAGAGTACTACCTTGCCGACAGCAGAGAAGAAGTCCTCAAGGTCACGGGGGCGGATGCGGGCGGCCAGCTGCATGCAGAACACAGTGCGGGCATCACGCTCCTCTGGGCTCAGGCTGCCCAAGGGCTCCCTAGAGGGAGCAGGAGAAGTCAGTCAAGCACAGAGAACAGGAGCCCAGAACAGGGAGGAAGCACTCCACATCTTCTGGGACAAAGCCCCAACTCCCTAATCCCAGCACTCACCGGAGGGGGCTTTTCTCTCTGTACAAAGGACTCTTGCTATGCCCGAACCGCCGCCTGCGGAGAGAGAAGCGGGAATTAGGTTGGTCTGCTTCGATCCTGCTGTGAGAAAGCAGCAAGTGCTGCCAAACTATACACAAGAGCAGATGATTATTATCATCATATTTTATATCCTGCTCTTCCTCCAAGGAGCCCAGAATGGTGTAGTACATACTTCTGTTTCTGCTCACAACCACCCTGGGAAGTAGGTGAGGCTGAGAGAGAAGTGACTGGCCCAGAGTCACCCAGCAAGTCTCATGGCGGAATGGGGATTTGAACTCGGGTCTCCCCAGTCCTCGTCCAGCACTCTAACCACTACACCAGGCTGGCTCTCTTCCACCTAAGTCATCTGCCCGAAGTCAATGTCACCCCAACCCAGGTGACGGCCTGGTTACAGAGACGGGTGCTGGATCCTGTGCTCCCCAACTTTGTTTGTCGCACAACCACCCACCAACGGCTGCCACTTTCGTGGCTGACTTTCATTTGTGGCACCAGAGGCACGTTTCTTATTCCAAAGCTGTACAGTGGGGCAGAAGCAGCTTCAGGTGGCTGAAGAGCAGTATTCCCTCTAAGGCGTGTGCATGTGCACACACAAGTCTTTTTGAGGTCCGCTCAGTTAATTTTAGATCCCACTCAAGTTGAATCAGGAAGGCCCCATTCTGAATGCATGTGTGTGCGCACACAGCCTTGATACAGCTGCCCAGAACAAAACCCGTTCTGCACAGATGAAAAGAGAGTAGAGGGAACAGTACTGAAGAGTTGCTGCAGCTGAGGTGGGGCACTCACAGCACATTTATTGGGGGGTGGGGGGAGATGGAGAGGAAGTCCATGAGGGCAGGGCCTGCTGCTCTAGCTAACTTAAGTTACCAGCCACCATTACAAAAGCATGGATTATTTCAGCTCTCGGGTTGACCCTTTGGTTACCCACTGCTCTGCGATAGGAGGGCGGCGGCAGTGCCCCTTACCCAGGGGGTGGGGGGCTACGGTAGCGCACTCTCTCGTCCCGCCGGCGCTCTCTGCTGCGAGATCTGCTGCCCCGCCTACGATCCCGGCTACGGCTCCGATGGCGGCTTCTGCTCCGGTGACGGCTGCGGCGATCCCGGCTGCGGCTGCGCCTACGGTGGCGGTCTCGGTCCCGACTGCGGCTAGAAGGTGTTCAAAGAATGAGACGGGATTACAGCAGCAGGGGCGAGGCCAGTGAGGCTGAGAATGATAGGAGTGGTAGTCGAACAACATCTGGGCACCGAAGTCTGAGAAACCCTGGCTGGCAGAAGGCAGCAGGGTCCCCTTGACCACTCCTCCTGCTCTAGTGCTATAAAGTGCCACTGAAGTGCATATGGGCACCAGGCCCACATCAGGTCAAATAGGCCAGGGACAAAGTAGGGAAAGAGCAGAAGGCAGAGAGAGTGCCTTCAGCTAGCTATGCTGGAGTTCAGCAGGGGTGGCCTTGGGCCAAAGCTGGGTCACCACTCAGTCATGCTGGGTTGGTGGTGGAGATTTCATTTTCTCCCAAGCAAGATCTACAAAGCAGGCTAGAAGGCAGAAGGGAAGAGCCTGAGCTGCAGATTTCTTTCTCCACATCAGCGGAGGCCACCCCCTCCCAGGAAAGACAGTATGTCAGTTGGGAGCTTTTCACTTTTGCCTATTTTGAGTTGGATTAGTCGGCCATAAGACCAGAAAGAGAAGAAAACTGAAGAGCACCGGGGCTTCCCTGCCTTCTCTGAGCGAGTCAGAGCGGAACTGGGCTTTCAGGAGAAGCTCCTCCCACTCGCAAAGGGGGAGGGCTACCCGGGGCTCTAGTTTTGATTTAGCCTTGTCTAGAAGCGAGTGATGGGGAGCAACCCGCTGTCGGATGCATGACTTATCCTCTGCTGGAGAAAGGCAGTATGTCAGTTGGGAGCTTTCCACTTTTGTCACACATGAACAAGAATGCTTATTCATTTGAACCACCTAGGACCATCTGGGTTAGGTGGCACAGAAACAAATAAATAAGAAAATAACGAGAGCAAGTAGAGCCCTGGTCCTCACCACTTCCACCCTGCCCCAGGCTGCTGACCAACCAATCCACCCACCCAGCTGCTCCCTGCCCAACCTTCTCCCCATGCCTGCCACACCCCAGCCCTACCTGTGTCTGTGATCACGGCTCTTGCTTCGACTCCTGCTTCTCTTCTTTTTGCTGCAATTGGAGGAAAGCGGGTGAGAGAGGCACGCACAGAACTTGACCCACCCACCCAGGCGGTGTGGAGGAAGCAGAGAAAAATACAGCTAGAGAAGCCCACTGCATCACCTGCTGCTTTCCCCACTGCTGCTGGGGCCACTGTCTCTCTTGACTTCCTTGCTTTGCTCCTCTTGAGGTGGCTGCAGACAGGGAATGAAAAGCAAAACAAGGCGTTAATACACAGCCCCCCACCCGCCTCCCTCTGCTGAAGCCCAGCCCAGCCCGCTCCACCCACTGGCTGTTCCCGACCGCTTTCATACGTTACCTGTGCTGTGGGGGGATCAGCTGGTGGCTTTGAGGGTCCTGGCTGGGCCTGGAGCAAACACAGGAAGGATGGGCCCAGCAAGGAAAGGTCACTGAGACACACAAGGGGAGCACGCACACATGCAGACAAACACACACACATGCACACACAGTCCACACAAGCCCACTTTGTTTCCCAAAAGGCTCACCAAGTTCCTTCAGATATCAGGCCAAGACCTGGTTTGTCTGGAAAGCTTTTGGTCTAAGCTGATCTAGTGGCTTTGGGTTTGCTTGTGGTTTTTTGTTTTGGTTTTTTGGGGGGTTTTTTTGAGAACTGACGAGCTGTTTTCCTGCACTGCCACTTTCATTTTTATTGCTGTTTTAATGCTGCTGTTCTTTGTTATGCTTGGATTACGTTCGTTTCTGGAGGCTTTCAACATTTTTGGGTTTAGAGTTATTTAATAAGATAATATGGAATAGCAGTGTAAGAATAAAATAAATCCATGCAAACCAAGAACATACCGCCCCATGCAGTGTGTTATTTTCTAACCATCTGGCACAGAGCAGAACTTGTGATGGAGGACTGGTACAAGAATTACTGGCAAGCAGAATCAAGAAGGTTACTTATTTGAGGGGGATGGGAACCCCCAACATCCCAGTTACAGCATCCATGACATCCAATTTCTTATAAAGAAAAAAAACTGTTAAATATTTAATATTTAAGGCTAAGGCAAAAGCAAGAACTGAGGATTTAAGCTGCCCCGGAGACATACAACATCCCTCAATATCAGCTCTCCTAGAGCTAGAAGAAGCACAGCGACCTCTAGAGGCAGGAGCTATGGCTCCTTGAAAGAGAGAGGAGACACTCTAAATCTGAAGACGTTAATAATGGTTCAATTCACAGCCCCCAATTTATCAAGTTTCCACACCCAAGTTTCCAAGTGCCTCTAGTAAGGAATGGCAAGGGCAAGTCCTGCCTGGCTGGAAAGTCTTTATGGTTTTAATGCCAGGAATTGTTCCCTTCACCAAAAACATGCAATACACAAGTTCCCCCCCAAAAACATGCAATACACAAGTCATCATACATAGCTTATGAGGAGCAACTGAATCTTCAAAAAACATGTTCTAACTCAGACAACAAAAACTGCTTATACCATGGGTTCTTAAGCTTGGGTCTCCAATTGCTACAACTCTCATCATCCCCAGCCACAATGGCCGTGTACTCATTTTAAACTTGAGGCTGTGTTTGCTTTCCTGAGAATCCCAGATTTTATTGTAAAGAAGAAACAAAGTTCAAACTATTGTTTGGTCTGCCTAAAATACCGGCTACCTAACCGGCTTCCCCGCACCCCCACCGCCAGAACTGGGTGTGTGTGTCCAAAAATATCTCAATTCCCAACAAATATATGTCTGAGAACAGAACATTTGGCTCCTTAAAATGGAATTGGGGTGGGGGTGTGGGGTGGCGTTTAAGAAGCACAGGCCAGCACGCTTTACAGATTCTTTTGCAATGGTCACAACTACAGATCGAGCAAAGCAACCAATGCAACAATTTACAAACAAGGGAGAACAGGTTCTCCACGGCCAATATTGTGCTGTTTAAAGTCTTGATTTCAAGCAATGATCACTTCCAAATAAATGGAGTGCATGATCAGCACACTTGACAAATTCTGAAAAATGGCATATTATTCTCTCACCCACAGCTTTATTTTGCCACAAAATCTGGGTGTTCTTTGGCAAGAAAGAGAGATAGTGACTTAGGACTTGGGGAGTCCCAAGCAGAGTCTATCAAGTGTAAGAAGTATGGAAACAGGATACAAAAGCTGTGTGCAAACAATTGGCAGTTCTATTAATCCATGAAGCCTCTTTCAAAACCATTCAAATGTAAGCTTTTATGGTAGTAGGAACTGCCTTTATGGTTTCCAGTTTCTTCTCTGCACCATGAGGGTTAGAAACTCTGCTTTTTTATTTTCAAACAAAGTTGAGAGCTGGTCTTGTGGTAGCAAGCATAAATGGTCCCCTTTGCTATGCAGGGTCCACCCTGATCTGCATTTGAATGGGAGACTACATGTGTGAGCACTGTAAGACAGGTTTTCTTAACCTTGGGCCCCCAGATGTTGGACTACAACTGTGGCTGGGGATTCTAGGAGTTGTAGTCCAACAACATCTGGGGGCCCAAGGTTAAGAAACCCTGCTGTAAGATATTCCCCTCAGAAGATGGGGTTGCTCAGGGAAGAGCACCTGCCTGCTTGCATGCAGAAAGTTCCAAGTTCCCTCCCTGGCATCTCCAAGATAGGGCTGAGAGAGACTCCTGGCTGCATCCTTAGAGAAGCCACTGCCAGCTTGTATAGACAATACTGAGCTAGATTGACCAATGGTATGAGGCAGTATGAGGCAGTTTAGTATAAGCCAGTTTCTTATGTACACAAACTATTGCCTCAAACTTGGTGATGTAACTAGGAACTCTTTTTGCAGGTGGTACATGCTGCTGTTTTCAGGATCTGAATCCTCACCTCCTCTTTCTTGTACGGGGCCTCAAGCATGGCCTCTATCACAATATCGAAATCATCCGAGGCCATGCCGTCCTCTTGGCTCTGCAAAGCAGGAAGAAAAAAAGAAAGAGGGATGAACAAAGAGATCCTCACATTAAACCCACAACACTAATGCCTCAAAGGAAAAGAGAAGGGGATGACACTCACCGGGTCCTGGGATGGATTGGGGAACGCCGGATCCATGGCTGGCCCAAACAGGTGGGCTCCCCACCACCCCGAGATGCAGGAGCTGCTAGTGGAGAAGGGCTTCTAGCAGGTAAAGAATTTGATCACAGCCTGGAGAAGACGAAGACATGAGTGAAATTGAGGAACAGGCTATGCAGGAGGTGTAGGGGACCGTGCCTGTTGCCTGGATACAGTGTTCTAGATCCCAGTATAAAGCAGTATTCTGGAACTTACCAACCAGTTAATGTCAAGATTCTGGAAGCATCTACAGACAAGTGTGAAAGTTCTCTCACACTGCCTGCCTGGCTTGGGGTCATGGTGGACAGCTTGTTCAAAGTGTCAACACAACATGTGGCAGCTGTGAAAAAGGCCAATTCCATGCTAGGAATAATTAGGAAAGGGATTGAAAATAAAACTGCTAATATTATAATGCTCTTATACAAATCCATGGTGTGGCCACATTTGGAGTACTGTGTACAGTTCCAGTCACCATACCTCAAAAAGGACATTAGAAAACTGGAGAAGGTACATAAGAAAGCAACATGATCAGGGGCCTAGAGAACCTTCCTTATGAGGTAAGGCTACAACAACTGGGCTTTTTTGGTTTAGAAAAATAGACAACTGAGTGGAGACATGATACAGGTCTGTAAAATCATGCATGGTGTAGAGAGAGAAATTTTTCTCCCTCACACATAACACTAGAACCAGGGGTCATCCCATGAAAATGATTGCCATGAAATTTAAGACTGATGAAAGAAGGAAGTACTTTTTCACACAACACATAATTAGCCTATGGAATTCTCTGCCACAAGATGTGGAGACAGCCACCAGCCTAGATGGCTTTAAGGGCTTAGAAAAATACATGGAGGACAGGTCTATCAATGGCTACTAATTTGAGGGCTATAGGCCACCTCGTGCCTAAAAAGCAAGATGCCTCTAAATGCCAGTTGCAGGGGAGCAACAGCAGGAGAGGGGGCATACCCTGAGCTCTTGCCTGTGGGCTTCTCAGAGGTATCTGGTGGGTCACTGTGGGAAACAGGATGCTGGACTAGATACCGATAGGACTTATATAGATAGGCCCTGGGCCTGATCCAGAAGGGGTGTTCTTATGTTCTTAGATGCCTGCACGATGAGACCCTATAGCAGGGATTCTCAAACTTGGGTCCTCAGGTGTTATTGGACTTCAACTCCCATAATCCCCAGCCTCAGTGGCCTTTGGTTGGGGATTATGGGAGTTGAAGTCCAATAACACCTGAGGACCCAAGTTTGAGAATCACTGCCCTATAGTAACCTGCTCCTCTCTTTCATTCTAGAACAGGGATCCTCAACATTGGGCCCCCAGATGTTCTTGGACTTCAACTCCCAGAATCCCCAGCCAAAGGCCACTGCAGCTGAGGATGCTGGGAGTTGAAGTCCAAGAACATCTGGGGGCCCAACGTTGAGGATCACTGCTCTAGAATACTCAGCCCCTCCAAGGACCTACACTCTTCACTCTTGCTAGAGAGTCACATTGCAACATATCATCCACGAAGACACTGCTACTTTCCTGACTTCCTTTCCTACTTTCCTGAAGGTAGATGTGTGAAGTGGGGTGCAATCCTTGGCAAAACAGGAGAAGTACCATCCTCTTCTCTAGAACCACAAATACCTTATGGGCAACATATCAGACTGCATGTTAAACAGCCAGGTTGTTGCTACACAATCATGACGGTACAGAACATCCACAGAAGAGTGCCTTTCAAACTCCTCTAAACTTAACTCTGCCTTCTGATCCTCTCATGCCACTAGCAGCCATCTATCACTGAGCACACAGAATCCTGTGTATGTGTATACACACACACTCTCTCTCTCTCTCTATATATATATACACACATACACATACATACACACACACGTGTGTGTGTGTGTGTGTGTGTGTGTGTGAGTGAGTAAAAGGATCTGGGGACTGGGGCAATAGCCCAATGCTTGCATTATAAGAGGACCAGAAATGGGCACCTCAGACTCCCTCCTAAAAGGCCAGCCAAGGAAAAATGGAGGAGGTGGTGGTGGAGGGGGAGGAGAGGGGCTGTTGCAACCAGAAGTTCCAATAGAGTCCCTGCTTCTCTGCAGCATTTGTGATGGGCACAGTAGTTGCAATGGCTAAAAAAACCAAACCTCTGCTAATGGGAGGAAACCACCCCTGGTTCTGCCTGATGAAGGATCCTTTTCCTCTGTGGAGCTCTGTCCCTGGCCCACTACATAATGAACCCCTGCCCAAAGATAACTCCACAATAGAAGCAGGCGAGTCCAAGAGTTACAAGAACCTGCTTAGTGTGGGTGCATGATGGATGGCAAACCACAGACTATAAACATATGTGATTTCGGGAGATACTTTCTTCAGAATCCCTAAATGTATTTCATTTATTTTAAAAAAATACACATATACACTCTACGTATCCCACAAAGTGGGAAGGAAACCTTCATGCAGCCTTTCCAGAAGATATAGGATACAGCAATACATTTACGTGACACTCTATGGATGCAAAAGCTGGACTTTGAAGATCAAGATAGAAAAAGTATTGACGCTTTTGAACTTTGGTGCTGAAGAAGACTTCGACCAGCAGCAAGGTGGATGGACTTGATTATGACAGCAATGAATGCACCACTGAGAGACCTTCAAGGCCAAGTTGAATACAGAGCATCTTGGAGAGAATCTATCTATGTGATAGCTAAGAGTCAACACTGACTTGACAGCACTTAATCAATCAATCAATACATTTTTAATACCTAAAAGCTGCTGAGCCTTCCTTGCTTCCTTGTTTTTGAGCAATTAACTTTGCTACTATTATGGAAATCATCCCCATGGTGCACACTTCTGTGCTAGACTTTTTCGAATTTTGCATCTCCAACTGTAGAATTGAGCCACAAATCCTTTTTACTCATTTAGAAAGACCAAGTGAAAGATAATCAGATAGAATGCATAATGTACTGGAGAATACAACACAGGATTCTCCTCAATTTTTCTTTTAAACCGAAGTATATTACTTTCACTGTTGCAGAGAAAGGACAATTAAAAAAAAATTATATCTCACTCCTCCTCTCAGGCAACCAGAGTAGTGTACATAGTTATGTTTCTCCTCACAACAACCCTGTGAGGTAGGTGAACATAAGAACAGGCCTGCTGGATCAGGCCCAAGGCCCATCTAGTCCAGCATCCTGTTTCACACAGTGGCCCACCAGATGCCGCTGGAAGTCACAGGCAGGAGTTGAGGGCATACCCTCTTGCCTGCTGTTACTCTCCTGCAACTGGTACTTGGAGGCATCCTGCCTTTGAGGCTGGAGGTGGCCTATAGCCCTTCGGCTAGTAGCCGATGATAGACCTCTCCTCCATGAAGTTATCCAAATCCTTCTTAAAGCCATCCAGGTTTTTGGCTGTTACCACATCTTGTGGCAGAGAATTCCACAAGTTGATTATGCGTTGTGTGAAAAAGTACTTCAACTTGCTGATCCTAGATTTCCTGGCAATCAATTTCCTGGGATGACCCCTGGTTCTAGTGTTATGTGAGAGGAAGAAGAATCTCTCTATCCACTTTTTCCACACCATGCATGATTTTATAGCCCTCAATCGTGTCTCCTCACAGTCTTTTTTCTGAACTAAAAAGCCCCAGGTGTTGTAGTCTTGCCTCATAAGCAAGGTGCTCTAGGCGGGGCCCCTGATCATCTTGGTTGCTCTCTTCTGCACCTTTTCCAGTTCTACAATGTCCTTTTTTAGATGTGGTGACCAGAATTGTACGCAGTACTCCAAGTGCGATCGCACCATAGTTTTGTATAAGGGCATTATATTAGCCATTTTATTTTCAATCCCCTTCCTAATGATCCCTAGCATGGAACTGGCCTCTTTCACAGCTGCCGCACATCGACACTTTCAACGAGCTGTCCACCACGACCCCAAGATCCCTCTCCTGGTCAGTCACCAGCTCAGACCTCATCAGCGTATACTTGAAGTTGGGGTTTTTCATCCCAATGTGCATCACTTTACGCTTGCCGACACTGAAGCGCATTTGCCATTTTGTCGCCCACTCCCCCAGTTTGGAGAGATCCTTTTAGAGCTCCTCACAATCAGTTTTAGATTTCACTACCCGGTTAGGCTGAGAGAAGTGACTGGACCCAATCACAAAAAGATTCAAAAGATTCACAAACTAAGTGTGGCCTTGGAAAGTGTTCCCAATGGCAAAACAGAACCTACAAAGCTTTCTCTTACTTCTACAGGTCCCCAAATCCAAACATACCTAGGTACAGGCCTTTACTAATATTGCCGATGTTTAAATACACTGGAAAAGAAAAAAAGAAGAAAAAAGAAAGTCAGATAGCTTAATTCACACACTGGATATTTCTGCCTGAAATCTAGTATTTGGGTCCCCTTGGCACCAGTGGCCTTTTGCAGTCTAGCCAGCCTTCACAAAGCCACATGGTGCAATGTTTGGATACAGCTGTATGCAAATGTAGCAAGACACTCATGCCTCATATTACAGACAAAAGGGTTACTTTTCCAGCCAACTGCATTACAAAGAAAACTTGAGATGCCCAGTTCTAGACTTTGGATACAGCAAAAACCATTAGGTTCCCCTAAGAATGCACAGGAAAAAAGTTCTCTCTCTGTGTCTAGAACATAAGCTCCAACCAAGAAAACACTTTGATCCTCAGTGTTACCTCAGATCCTCAGTTACACCTAATTGACCAGAGACACACCTTTTAAAGTGGCAGTTCTCTTATATTTAGCAGGCGGTGAGGCCTATCCAACCCCAGCATAGCACCCCTCCAGTAGTTGTTGATGGTATCTGCCTTATGTTTCTATTTAGATTGTGAGCCCTTTTGTGAATTTTGGTTGAATAGCAGTATAATGCTCCTAATCCTCATATGCCAAGAAGCACCAGGTAGGAGCAGTTCTAGCCTTTATCAAGTTTTTAAAATCCCAAGCAGAAGGATTCACTACACTTCCCTTGTTTTGCTCCTAAGTCCAGATCAGTTTCAGAACTCCCATCTCTTCCCCAAATCCAGATAAACTGAAGTTTAAAGGCAGTAGAATCACGTATTCTACTGATCAACATTTCTGTCCTCAAGCCTGCTAGGAGCCTAGACGAATACCTGTAGCACTTGCCTCCCATGTGGTATGCCAAAAGGGATCCTTCCTATTACTACGACAAGTATTTATATACCACTTTTCAACAAAAGTTCTTAAAACAGCATATACAGAAAATAATAGTAATAAATAAGATGGCTTCCTGTTCAAAAAGGGCTCCCAATCTAAAACGAAGCAAAAGGTACACACCACAATAACCACTGGAGAAATGCTGTGCTGCGGTTGGATGGGGATGGTTGCTCTTCTCTTTATATTCCCTTACTAAATATAAAGAAAACCACCACATTAAAGGGGCCTTTTTGTTCAGTTAGCAGCTTAGTTTTACACTCAGCTTTCATCAGTCATCCCATAACAGCTCCTCAGATATAAGCTTGTAAGTTTCCTTAGTGCTAAAATACAAACAAGCTTGTCAACTGCAACTTACTTTTATTTACTAGGCTTTCATTCAGGAAGGAAGGAAGGAAGTCTCTCTCTCTTGCTCTCACACATACACCTAACTCCAGACTTACCCTAGATAATCCCTTAACTCTGGGCTTTTCCTAATATAACCCAAGCTTCCAGACTTCTATCCAACCAACACAGAGTTTTGTGTTTTTACAAGTGTTGTACCAGCTTTTCCCTAAACAATCTCCTCCAGAAAGCTCCAGATGCCATCCTTCTAGAACTCCTTGTCTATTCCAGAAAACCTACCAAACTTTCCACTACAGCATACTCCCCACTAACACCAATTAAACTTTTGTCTCTGGTTTAGGGTGGGCTTTGTTCATATGTGTAAGCTGACAGGATCTGCAAAGGGGAAGGGACTGGGGTAAGTTAGTCTAGGGGAATTTACTGTCTGCAAACCCAGAACCAGAAGGGTTATTCTTATACAGAAAGACTACAATCTCACAGACACTTAGTCTTGGAAAAAGGATAGTCTTACACACAAGCCCTGAGTAAGGCCCGTGGGGTGTATTTCAGAGTAAGCACACATAGGACCGTGCTGTAAGTAACACAAAAGACAACAACACTTTCCATCAAGACCTCCCAGTATCCTGCTTCACATTTAACCTCCTGCCTCCCTTCCCACCAGGAGCCCCCACTGGAAAGTGGAGAAGCTTCGCTCCTGGCACTGCTACCCCTGCAAGCAGCGAATGAGCCACACGCAGACACACTCCGCCATGTTCAACGAGCCCCACTCTGGCACCATCTTGTTACCTGCCTTAAAACCGATTCGGTCAGGGCTTCTCAAGCTTGGGTCCCCAGATGTGGTTGGACTACAACTCCCATCACTCCCAGCCACAATGGCCTTTGAGGTTGGGGGTGATGAGAGCTGTAGTCCAGCCACATCTGAGGACCCAAGTTTGAGAAGCCCTGTGTTGGGTCGCTTGCCCCGGCCCCCGACCCCCGCCAGGCCTACGAGGGCATGACCCTCCCAAGCACTGCGGGGGGGAGGTACCTGGAGACACCCACAGACCAGGGCCCCGCCCCCTCCCCAACAGACCCCGCCCCTGCCTCCAAGCTGCTTTCCTTCCACCTGCTTTCCCGCTCCCCCCCCCTTTAGAGCCGTAGGAGTTCGAGAAACCCCTCCCGCTGACGTCACCCACCGTGACGTTCCCGTTCCCCCGCTTTCTCTGAGAGCGACTCACCCACCTCCCCCGCCCTTTTCGCCGTTACACCCCCGGCAGCCTTTTCGTCCCGGGTCGAAAGTCTTTCGCGCGTTCTCGTCAGATGCGGCCGCAAAAAGCAGCAGCAGCGGCGGCAGCGACGCTAAGATGGCGGCGAACACTGCTCCCCTCCAGAACCTTCCCCCTCCCTCCTCCGCCTCCTCCTCGCGCGAGTGGTGGCGCGCAAGCGCGGGGGGCGTTCGCATTGCTGATTGGCTGAGGGAGGAGGCGGGGGAAGGGAGACGGGTCTAGCAGTGGTGTCGGGAGAGTCCTACGACGATTGGCCAAACTCCGGAAGGAAGGCGGGATCTTCCCCTACGGCGCCGATACTGACTGGATAATAGCTAAGAAACGCTTGAAGTGGGATTTTCTTCCCCAAAGACTGTAAGACGAAGGCGGGATCTGCTTAATGTATTTACCGCGGATTGGCTGCATCTGCAGAGGATAGATTTTTGCTTTAGACGGAAACGCGAAAAAAAAAGTATTGTTCGCTGCAGCAAACGTCATTGGTTACCATATCTGGCTGGGCGGGAACTGCAGGCAACCGCCCGCGCTGGTTGGCCAGACTCTGGGCCGCTAACGTAGTCCTGATTGGCCACCTTCTGTTGTGGTGGTGATCCTTGAGGAAGGCCCCTTTGCAGGCAAAGGTGGAAGGTCACCAAGCGCCCATGGCCAAGGGGAGGCCTGTGCAGTTTCCATGGCAACAACACCCATGCGCCCACCCGCGGCCTGGGCTACCTCCACAGCCAGCCCCCTTGCTATCAATCCCTCAGGAAGAATGCAGCTCGCCCCCTTTGCCGCAAACAAAGCAACCCATGCAGGCTGCCTCTCTCCCTCCACGATGACTTGCACAGGCACCAGCACACATATCCATAGTTGCGGCCAGCAGGCAGGCACGCGAACGCAGGGTTTTAACCTTGGGCCACCAGATGGTGGACTACAACTCCCATAATCCCCAGCCATGGTCTTTGTGGCTGGGGATGATGGAAGTTCAGAAGCCCTGCCCCAAGTGATCTCTTCCAGTGACCTTGTACAAGAGCAAGACAGGACTGCCCCTGCCCCCCATTTTTTAAATATTCAATTTTAAAATAATTGAATGCCACTTACACTTAGGATTAAGGTGGGCCAGATATGCTTCCCAACATTTAGGCTGGCTATGTGTCTGCCCTGCCCCTTAAAAAAGGAACGTAATCCAATAGTTTTGCCTTACCCTTTGTTTCTCATTGGTTACTTACCAGCATGTAATGTGTATATATCCTTCACAGGCAAGGATCGAGGCTTTTTTCCTTGCTTTTAGCCAGTCTCTATAAAGCAGCACATCTCTGCCCACCCCTTTTAAAGTGGCTGGTAATTGGTTTAACTTATCAGAGCTTCATAACTGCAATGGAACGACTCTTCACGAGGATACCTGTGGAGCAATAGGCCACTTGATACTGCTTACAAGGAAGAGCTGTAAACAGTTCCCACTTCCCACCCACCACCGCCCCACTCAAACTGGAAATGCATTGCCAGGCAAAAACAAACACCCCACTGAACTGGATCAGCAAAAATAGAAACATTCAGAAGAGAAATAGCTTTGAGCACATTATATAGCACAAGAATTACTCTGCTGAATGAGACCAAAAGTCAGTGGTGTTTGGCATTCTCGCAGGGAATTGCCTCAGGGAAGCTCAGAAGCAAAAGTTTATCCTGTTGTCCTCAGCTTCTGATACTCAGAGCTATACTGCTTCTGAAGATGGAGGTTCTATTTAGCTTTCAACAGCTATCAAACTTTATTTTTAAAGCTATCTAAAGCCAGTGGCCATCACCACTTTATGAAGTTTGCTGAAAGATAAAGTCAGAACACAAATGTCAACAGCCAATTTCTTGCTTTGCCAGACAGCTCCCAATACACATTTCAATGACTTTATTGAAATTCCATAAGCCAGAAAAACATTTATCAACATGAGAATAAATCCAAACAGAGGATTTCTCCCACCCCCATATCCAGAAAACACTGGATGCTGGATATGGGACTCTATGCCAAAAAGAATCCGTGCCAAACACTATGCCAAAAAGAACCAGTCTCTGGTACTACTCCAAGTGGAACAGGCTTTTCCTTGTCTCTGTGTTGGAGGCAAAGGGAACTTAGCAGAGTGCTAAGGCGAATAGACGGGACTCCTGCTCATAGTCCAATGGTGTAGGAACGTCCTGTGGGGTTGTGGATGACAGAGCACATGGGGGAGACGACAGCCCATTCGTACCAAACTTTCTTGGAGTTACTGCAACGCCAGAAGGCCACCTGGATATGCTCACCGGCCTGCACACTCATGGGTTGCTGTTGCAAGAAAATTGTTAATAGCAGAGAGCTCCATCCACCCAAGAAAATGCAACCCCACAAACACTGCTGTGCCATTGCTCAGGACCCTGACCCATAAGCCCCTGCCCCTTAACAGTAGGGACTCCAGTAAAAAACTAGCCTCCCCCCTTCCCCAGACCTTTCCATAAGAGCTAATTTACTCTTACAGACATAAGTGGATATTTTTGCATCTTCTACCCCCACTTTAAGGCAAGGATTCCCAGCCTGTGTTACTCCAGATGTTGCTGAACTACAACTCCCATCATCCTCATCCACAATACACTGTAGGTAGGGATGATGGGAGTTGTAGTTCAGCAACATCTGGAGCAACACAGGTTGGGAACCACTGCTTTGAGATTTTTTTACTTTTTTAAAAAGTTGACCGCCACATTTTGGTTCTGTCCTACCTATGAACTGTTATGAGAGATCAGTAGCACAAGAAGTTTTTCTTCCATAGTCCCAGCTTTATCATCCCTGGGGGGCGACAAGTGTGCTTCTACCTCACCCCTAGGTACACCCATATGTTCATGGCCTGAAACACTAGGAATTTGGGATGGCCCCATCCTCCACCCTGTGGCAGAAGCAAATCTGCTTTCTTATTATTAATGCTTTTATTGATTGTGTTCAACACAAATTAAAACCAACCCATAGGAAAATAAGTTGTTGATGCTAAGCACATATTAACTCTAAACATTTCTTCCACCAATACCTCTTTATTACGCAAAGGTAAAATACTATCCACTAGATGTTAGATTTAAACACAAAATCGGTTTCCGTGTCAAAACATCATCCTCAGTTGTTTACAAACCAAATGTCTCAGCAGTTTCTTTTCTCACAAGGTAAGCAGTAGGCGGGGAAGAGAAAAGGGGGAGGGAGCAATTAACCCAACTTGTATCATTCAAAGACTAATGAATTCCACTAGTCTCTGAATGATAGAAGCTGTGAGGAGGGCACAGGAAAATATATGCCCTTCCTCCCAGCCTCCTTACACCACAAACATGAGGAAATGACAAGTGGCAGCTATAGGGCTGCCAGCAAGACACCATGATAATGCAGAGAGAGAGAAAAGAAGTGGAAACAAATAAAAAAAGAGAAGAAAAAGTACAGGTGGTATAGGAAAGAGGATGCAAGGGTGGGAGGCACAGCAACAGCAAAGACCAGGTGACATAAACAAGGCTGCCATCCCCTCAGGAACTGTTTCCTCTAAGGTGGGTGCATGCGTGCGCGCACACCAACTTCCAGACCCCCGCCCCTGCCACCTAACTGCCCAGCACCCCATTTCCCCCCTCCCCAGCCACACTTTCCCCCTCTGCCTGGCTGGGTCGCTGCCATGCTGCAGCAGCAGCTCCACCCCCCGCAGCAGGGGAAAGGGTTTTAAATTTTTGCAAAAAAATTAAGTAAATAACGTGTGTGTGTGTGTGTGTGTGTGTGTGTGTGTGTGTGAGAGAGAGAGAGAGAGAGAGAGAGAGAGAGAGAGCGCGCACGTGTGTTATATGCACACACTGTGTTGATGCTGCTGACCAGGACAAAACTCTTTCCATGCACTGATTTTAAAAATTATAGGGAACACTGCTCGGGAAATAGAATTCAATCACCCTAGAATAAGTTTTCTCCCTTCAGCGTCAACTACTCCCAGATCCCACATTTGTTTTGATCAGATATTGGAGGTTCCTGTGGGACAGAACTCTCACTGGCCATATCCCACAGGGAGTATTTAAGAAGCACTTACCTTGATAGGGAAGAAAATTGGGAACCACGAAAACATGCCAGGGGAATGGGTCTCGGGGCGAATACCTGAAAGAAGTGATGTGGGCAGAGGGGAGAAAGTAATATTGAAAGAGGCTGTATTACAAGAGGGAGCCATCAGTGGAAGTTCATCTGCTCTGCTTCCCCAGCCGGAAAGAGCTCCACTTCTCTTCCTTCCACTTACTGAGAGTGATGTCCCCATACAGTGTGGTCTCAAAGTAGCCAGCAAAACCGTGAAGCACCGTGTTCACATCCACCTGGAACTCTAACATCTGGTAACGGTTATTGTCTTTGACAAGGTCTACCGGAATGAACAGAGGGAAGAGACAAGGTCAATTTCTTTTAAAATTTAATATTTATATCCCACCCCTCCAGTGCTATACAGCCCACAGCAGCTTACAACAATAAAACATATAACGGATATAACTCGGTTAAAACTAGACCCATTTGAAACCAGATTCACAAATTTAAAACCCACTAGAATGGGCAAGAATTTAATTTTTTTTTTAAATTGAGCTGTGCCTACCCATCTCCTCCTCCCCAGCCACAGGACCAGAGGCACAGCTGGCCCATTCCTCACCCCCCACCACACTGAGACTTCCAAGATAGGGTCAATTCAGCTGCAGCCTTCCCCTACCTGGGTTGGGGTGTCTGAAGGCAAAACAAGCCTGTGGAGGAGCTAACTGGTGGAAGTTGTGAAGCCGGACGACATATGGCATTTCAAACTGAGCCTGGGGGGAAAGAGAGAGACACCATTGTCAAGCCCATCCTCTATGCGTACAAACTGATCTACCTCTCAATCCCAATGGAGTCAGGTATAAGATTTATAGTTTGCTTCCCCCAACATTGCCCTTCCAGCTTTCAGTGGGGGTAGGATGGAGGGGCTACAGGAAGACCTTTAGGGAGGACATTGTTCAAAATAAGACTGTCTTTCCCGAGAAGCACTCTTCAACCACTGAATCATGAGCTGGGACTGGTGAATTTGGAATCGCTTGGTTCAACTCACTGACCTTTCCCATCACTGTCATCACGTCACTACCTCTCTGGGTCTTCTTCAGCAATTAGGAACATAGAAAGCTGCCAAATACTGAGTCACACCATTGGTCTATCTAGCTCAATATTGTCTTCACAGACTGGCAGCGGCTTCTCCAAGGTTGCAGGCAGGAATCTCTCAGCCCTGTCTTGGAGAAGCCAGGGAGGGAACTTGAAACCTTCTGCTCTTCCCAGAGCAGCTCCATCCCCTAAGGGGAATATTTTACAGTGCTCACACTTCTAGTCTCCCATTCAGATGCAACCAGGGCAGACCCTGCTTAGCTAAGGGGACAAGTCATGCTTGCTACCACAAGACCAGCTCTCCTCTCCTAATTGCAGTGCACACGTGTAGAATTTGCTATGAGGAACAGAACTGAGCATTCTGACAAAGTGTGTGAATAATGCCTGCTGAAGTCGGGGAGGTGAGGGTGAGACCTGGATGGGCTAAGAAAGGCCTCCAGTGGCCTAAGGGTCAGGCTTCAGGGTCATGTGCACGTCTGTGTCCCATCCTGTGATAAGAATCAGTTACACAAAACCAGTGAACATTTTCTTGGCCTGTGTGATTTACAGACAATATGGGACCCAGCTTAGCTGGAATTTAGAGGTGTTGCACTGGAAAGAACTGCACAGAGAGTGTCTCACCTCTGGATCACGGTCTTTCTCGCGGCAGGCGCGCACTTCATTGTAGAGCTTCGAGGATGAGATTGGGCCGAGGAAGGAAGTATAGTCACAGGGGATGCTCACCCCACCCTCTGTGTTGAGGGGAAGAAAGGGGAAAGGGCATCAGGTGGCTGGAGTTGTGTGGGCTGTTTAGGCTTGATTGATTTGAACATATGCAAGCTAGACGGATCGAGGGCTTACTCCTTCCTCATAACAACACCCAAACCCCCTTTGTTGATTACCGGAAGTCTCAATATAACATAGATAATAGTTATAGTTTTTCAGAACTGTAAGATGACTATGGTCGAATAAATAAATAAATAAATAACAATAATAAATATGATATATGTTTTATGTTCATATTGACTGAAAATTGAATTCTGAGTGCATATTATAGATTTTAAATGCTGTTGATGATTAATGATTATTCTGAAGTGGTAAGAAGTGTATCTAATAGCGTCATGTTGATATGTCTGCAGTTAAAATAATAATAACAATAATAACAATAACAAGAAGAAGAAGAAGAAGAAGAAGAAAAGTAAGTAAGTAAGTAAGTATGTATGTATGTATGTATGAATGAGCACCCAAACCATACTGCCTAAGTTTTGCTCTCCTTCCCACTGCCCTCTCTCCACTGTGCCAAACTCTCTGGCCTCACCTTTGAGGCAGTGCTCTGCCCCATCCAGACACTCTGGAGACAGCTCATTGTCGGCAAAGGAGCCTAGCAGTTCAGACACCATGAGGTCGGCCTTTTCCGGAGCTTCCCACTCCCGCATGTCGCAGGAAACGACGGTCACTTGAGAACCCCACTCCTCATACTGCCAGCTCTCTAGCCTGTGGGGGAAAGACAGGGAAAGAAGCCGTCAGGGGCTGAAGGGTGGCAGACAGATTTCTCCATCGTGAGGGAGACTCCCTCCACGGGTTTTAACCCCCTGAATGTGTTGGGCAGATTACGCCCATATTTCAGTCCTACAAGCAACTTGGCAAAACTCAGGATCTGCCACACGGACACAAGAAGGGAAATGTAGCCATTTCAGATATTTTGCCCCCACCCCTCCCTCCTCATCTCTGTGCTCCAAGGACTCCATTTCCTCATCTCATTTCCCACCTCACCTCCACAGCAGGAGGCAGGAATCTCATATCATATTGCTTATTTTGATAGTGGCTTATTAAGCACTTGTCCAAAGAATACTTGGCAATGTATAGGGACAAGGCCCTGGGCTTCCGATTTAAACTAACATGAATCATGAGGGGAAGGAGAAGAGACTGAAAACCCAAGCTCTCTGTGTGCATTTTCTGGTGCTATGGAACAGGAGAGCGTTATCACCTCCCAAGCTGAAGAAGAAGCTGGAGTTCACACATTCAACATTTCACATTGTGATATCCAGTCATTATAAAACATTGCCTCCTATCATTCCTGATCTTGGTTCCCACTTTAGGACATTTGCTTGAGGGGGTAAAGCCTGTAAAAATGTGTGAACACAATTCCACATATTCAGGTTCTTAACTGTTTAACGATAGTTACCACAGAATTATAGAGGTGTGAACTCTCAATGCAACGATTGTCCAGGACAGTGGAGGGATGAAAAACACAGCTCCCAGAAACCTCCTGATTCCTACCAACTTCAGCTCCCTTTTCTCACAGCAGGGCAAAATTTAATTTGTTAAAAGGAAATGTGTCAAAGCCACCTTTCAGTAAGGCTATCAAGGTGATGTACAATAAAACTGGAGAGGTCCGTCTTCAGTTACCACCAGTTCGTCTGGTGGTGACTTAAAGGCGGGCCTTTTCTATAGCTGCTCCTGGTCGATGGAATGTACTCCCGGCAGATATCCGTAGTCTGGGCTTGTCATTGGCCTTCAAGAGAGCCCCAAAGACTTCCTTGTTTGGCCTGGTCTTCCAAGGTTTTAAAATGGTTTTAAAGTATTTTTAATTGGTTTCAAATGGCTCTGAACGGTCTTAGATTTGCTTTTATATTATTTTAACTTGTTTTAAATGGTGTTATTGTATTTTACTTGTTGCACACCACCCAGAGCCTTTGGATAGGGTGATACAGAAGTGTCATTAATAAATAAAATATGAACACAATACAACATGTGCATAAAACAGCAATGAAACAAAACACAGGCCCTAACATGAAGCAGCACTACACAGATGGTTTCCTGTGGGCTTCTTATAGAAGAGTGCCTAAAGTACACTTCCCTTTTCTCTGCCCCGCTTGCAAAGCCTAGCCACAGAAAGGGCGGAGGGCGCACGTGTGTGGTGTTGTGTGGGGTAGGATACTTACGTCACCACAGCATTGGGGTTTTTCTCCACGGCATAAATCTTGATGCGCCGGTTGGCCTGCTGAGCGGCTTGCAGTGAGGCATTCACAAGGGGTCCTCGCCCTGCCCCTAACACCATCACCACTCTGTGGATTTGAAGCGGGGGGGGAGGGAGAGGGAAAACAATTCTTTAGAGGAGGACAGGTCATTTTAAAAGCTTGTTTTCTGGTTGAGTTTGGGTCTGAGAGTGGCGATACTGCTGAAATTCATAACCCAGCTGGGCCGACCAGACCTGTTGGCACTGCCTACATAAGGACTCATAACATAAGGACTCACCCACTGAGGTCCATCCCCAGACCATCTGCACTTCAAGCTAAGATGCTTGGACCACACTGCTCTGCTACTGAATCAGCTGCACTGGTTACTAGTGTGTTTCTGGGCACCTGTCCAGGTGCTGGTTATTATCTCTAAAGCCTTAAATGGCTTTAGAGATCATAAACTGCCTACTCCCGTGTGAAATTGCCCAGCTCTTTTCAAGAGGCGCTCCTGTGGCGGCCGCTACACTCTGGAACTCCCTTCCCTCTGAAATCTGGATGTTCTCCTCCTCATCTGCCTTCAGGCATCAGCCAAGGATGTTTTTCTCCTCTAAGCAGCCCTTCCTGGAGTTTTTATAAGTGTGTGGCCTGCTAGCGGTTTGTTTTGTTTTTTACTTTCTGCTGCTTTTAGAGAGTGGAAAGACTGTTTTTACTATTGTATTTCTTTTGGTATCATCAACTTTTGTAAGCGTCCTTGAGTTCCTTGGAAGGTAGACAAGGTACGAATACAATTTATGAGAGTTTGGTCTTTTCAGCTCTGTAAGCCAGTTTGTCCTCGGCCAGAGGTTCTCAAACTTGGATCTCCAGATGTTCTGCATGAAGAGTCTGTTGGTGGATTTATAGGGTGGTGGTCAGTGTTCCTCCTAAGGTGTTTGCACGTCCATGCGCTCACAAGTTTTTGGATGTTTGCTCAGTTAATTTTAGATGTGCACGCACACTGCTTTAATAAAAAAAGACACAACTTGAACCCCATAGGAACATAGGCAGCTGCCTTCTACCAAGTCAGACCATTGGACCATCGAGCTCAGTATTGTCTACATAGACTGTCAGCGGCTTCTCCAAGGTTGCAGGCAGGAGTCTCTCTCAGCCTTATCTTGGAGGTGCTGCCAGGGAGAGAACTTGGGATCTTCTGCATACAAGCAGGCAGGTGCTCTTCCCAGAGCAGACCCATATCTTGCAGTGCTCACACAGGTAGTCTCCCATTCAAATGCAACCAGGGTTGGTCCTGCTTAGGAAAGGGGGCAATTCATGCTTGCTACCACAAGACCAGCTCTCCTCCCTACATTCCCGGATGTTGGGCTACAGTTCCCAAAAGCCACTGTGGCTGAAGATAACTAAGCCAATAACATCTGGGGACCCAAGTTTGAGAACCTTTGGCCTAAGCTATGTTACTTCACTAACACACACAGCCTAATCGTATGTATGCTTTACTCAGAAGCAAACTCCACTGTGTTCATAGGAGCTTACTCCCACATAAGCATGCATAGGATTGCAGGCTTGACTCTGCTGACTTCATGTTTTCTTCTCTACAAGAAACAGAGAGGAGGATTCAGGCAAGGAGGGAGGAGGAGTACAGATTCCTCTTTAAAGCAGAAAGATGTACCATCTACTCCTGAACTGCTGTTTGTTACTTATGCACTGTATGTTACTGAGAACTTACTGGGGAGGGGGCAGTGTTCCCTCTAAGGTGTGTGCATGCACACAAATTTGTTTATGTCCGTTCCATTAATTTTAGATTTCGCTCAGGTTGAACCAGGAAGGCTCCTCTCTGAATGCACATCTGAGAGAAGAGCCTTGATACTGCCGCCCAGAACAAAACTCATTCCACATAGAGATGAAAAAAATTAGAGAGAACACCGGGTGGAGCCGGGGGCAGAAAGAGTTAATAAAAACAAACAATATCATCCTAAAACACAAACATGCAAAAACCCAATTAAAGGATTGTGTGTTGCCGGATGAGCTCAGCGGTAGTTTGGCATCAATTTGCTCCTGGAAGAACCTACAGTAACTTCCTGCTGTGTCCCCTGGGAAGTTTGAGACACACTATTTGCAAGTGGATCCCATTAACGTGTACTGTACATGGAGCATCTTTACCACGAGGCGGCTCCTTCTGTAGCGAGTAAGAATCTGGATGGACTACACTGTGAACTGCCAGAGACCAGAAGACGAATGCCTCATGCCGACTGCCCGCCCCCGCCCCACATCACCCTATTTATATTGTACACGATGCTAATTTTAATGGTTCTTTTGAAACATTTTAACTTTAAATCAACAAAACAGATCTAACATAACTTTGTAGGGCTTCATTAATCTATCATCGTTCACAAGGAGGACATACAATGTACACCAGAGTTTAGACATATTTTGATCTTCAGACAAAGCTAGCTGACAAACAAGTACTTGGAAAGAGAAGGAGAGGGAGAGATGCAAAATATATGCGCACTACACAGATGCTGTGGGCTACTTGCAGTGATAAGTTACTACAGGCACTAACTTGGGCTGAAAAGCAGGATACTGACATGAAATATTGGATACTAGCTGATCCAGTTCTCCCTGTCTCTCCCCAACATCTTCATTTAGTCTCCTTCCCTTCAGCCCGAGTCTGTTCGCCCCCTCACAGCCTGCTTTCTCTCAGCTTTCCCTCACTGCCCACCCAACGGCTGGTGGGCCAAGCCACTTCCTTCCCTTCCTGCCTGCCAGCCGGCCATCCCCGCCACTGTCTGACAGCTACTCGTGAACTCTCGAGAACTGCCACGCATGGGATTAGCGACCGGTATGCCTAAGAGATAGATAGACAGATTGATTGATTGATTGGTCTTCCTAGGTCAGAAGAACTGAGGAGAGCGCCCCCTTTTCAAGTGAGCACCCTCTGTTAATAGGAGGGGAAAGGAGATGGCCAACACTAAACAGCTGGTCATCCCTACAAGCATGACAGTGCAAGCCCTACAGAAATGGAGCTCTTTACTACCATCGAAGAGAGGTGCTAAAGGCTGCTCTGCTGACTCCCCCCCCCCATCCCAGTTCACCGGCTCCTCTGCAAAGACCCTCAGACGGAAGCGTGGCCCAAGTCAAGGTCCGTGTTGGAATTCTTACTCACTGGACGTTGGTATCTTTCTCCTCATCAGGCACACGGTCTAGCAGGCACTTGTATATAGCCTGAAGAGAGGACAAGAACAGATGAAGTGTGTCTGTACAACTCAGCTTTGCCCTCCCCATCAAGAACGCGGCTGGTGATAATGGTCTCCCCCGCCAAGCCTTCACCCCCACAAACCAGCTCCTTGGGCAAGCCACTCTTCTGTATCTTCATTTCCTCCCCAAATTCCAGCCAGAGCCAGACTTTCAGTGCTTCAGCCTTCCTCCCCAAAGCCCCGCCCACTCACGCATTATTGGCCCACATTCTTTCCAATATGATACGTCCCACACTTCGACGCATTGGGTCCCTCCTCCATCTCAGCAAGTCCCACCCCCGCTTCCATGTCACACTTGCCTGTTGGTACTGGGAGTACTTGATAGGATCCTTTTCAAACACCTCATAGGTCTGGGATTCCAAGTTGTCCATCAGGGGCTAGAGGGAGAAAGTGTCAATGAAGATACAGGCGAGGGCAATGGGACAGCTGAATGCATGAGAGGAACAAGACTGCAATATTGCGGGGAAGGAGATGGGCAGATGGAAGAGACATAGATGGAATGGAGGCAGAGAAGGGAGAAGTGACCTGGCCAGAGCCACTCCTGTGAATTCTTGGCTACAGGGGGCCCTGCAACCCAGGTCTCCCAATGGCCTTCAGTCACTGTAGCTGGAGATGATGGGAGCCGTAGTCCAGCAACATCTGGGGACCCAAGGCGGAGAATCCCTGGGTTAAGCCAATGGATCAGGAAAGTGTGTGTGTGTGGGGGGCTCACCTGCAGTGGGGACTGGAGGTAGTCTTCATAGCCCTTTGCAAAGAGCTCGTATGCAGAAGGGGGTGGGCGGTTCTGGCTGAGATACTCCAGGTACTGAAGATAGGAGCAGAACTCCTTCTCCGGATGGTGGTGGGCACCAGTGATGATGAACTGCACCTCGAGCTGGGGAGGGGCAACAGGCAGTGGTCAGCCCAAGCAAAGACCACTCTCTTGTGACCCCCCTCCCATGATCCCACAGATGTACCCCGCAGTCCTCACTTCAAGCCCAAGGACTCTGAGGATGCTGGAGTTACTCAGGAGTTCATTACCAGATACCTATAATCTTACATCTTGCACAAACAGATCGGACATTTTCTTTTTCAGAATAATTTAAGTTTAGTAACATTACAGAGGGTCACAATCTAGAATTCTCTCCTGCTGATTTCCCATCAGTTCTTGCAAGCCCTTGAGAGCCTGGAAGTGACTGCCACAGAGAAAGGCTTCCTAGAGAGGAAGTAGCCATGCTCTCTAGAACAGCCAGAGGCACTCTAGGAAAAGTGGAGGACCTAGGCTAGTAAGCATCCTACAAACAACTAGTTCAGAATCCCAGTGTGGAAAGGGGGATATTCGAACTGGCTTGAGAGAAAAGCACTATCAAAGGTATGGATGAGCAGAACAGATATAGGAAGGAAGAGGCTGACCTTAAGTAGGCGAAAGATCAGGCGCTGATGCATCTTGGAGAGAACAGGGAAACCTTTCTTATTTGTCAGAAAGATGCTAGTGGGCAGTATGGCTGCCTTGATTGGCTCCCCCAGCCAGCGGTCAATGACATGATTGGATGGCAAGTCAGGGCCCACCTCCAAGGCTGAGGAGAAGGAACAAAAGGAAGAAGAATCATTCATTCAACCAGGGTGAAAGATGTCCATCTCCACACAACATGGCTGCCAGGGGATGGGTAGGGATGTGCACAGACCGGTTCGCAGGCCATGTTGGAGACCTGCGAACCGGTTCGCTTGTCCGGTGGTCCTACAAACCATCGGCGGGGTGTGTGTGTGTGTTGGTTTAAGGGCAGGGGGTTGTACTTTCCCCTCCCGCCGCTTTTCCCCCTCCAGCGCTCCAGTTTTCGGCAAAATATTCGGGGCGGCAACATTCCTTCCTGCCGCCCCTGCCCCTTTGTTGTCGGCCAAATCCAGAAGTAACACGGGCACATGCGCCCACAGCCACGCGTGTCACACACGTCACTGTGACGTGCGCGCGCACATCGGTAGCATGCGCAGCAGGCGCATGCACCCGTGTTACTTCCAGATTTGGCCGACAACAAGGGGGCAGGGGCGGCAGGGAGGAACGCTGCCACTCCGAAGATTTTGCTGAAAACTGGTGTGCTGGAGGGGGAAAAGCAGCAGGAAGGGTAAGTACAACCACCTGCCCTTAAAGCAACACACATCCCTGGCATCGGACCACACCTCCACGGTCTGTGCACATCACTAGGCGTGGGAGCCTCCCTTCCACAGTGCTCCCAGAACCTCCTCAGTCGCACTTACCCACGGCAACACGCTTGTTGTAGTCACACAGGGTCCGGAAGTTGTGCCACCTGTGAAAACAAAGAAGGAGCTAATTTGGGCACACTGGCAGGCTGGGCACCTCCTCCAACTACCTCATCCTCTTCTTCCTTCCTTCCTTCCTGCTTTCCTTTCTTTCTCTCCCTCAGGACCTGCTTACACAATTAACGGATTGACTGACGTGGCCAAGAAGGGAATCAAAAGCGGTTATGGTTTGAGAGGGAGAAGTCAAGAGAGGTCAATGTGGCAGACCCACATTATCACAAGCCGCAGCAAAAATTGGATATTAAAAACAGACTTGCCCAAAGGCAACATGCCTTGAGGTGGTGCACGCCTTAATACGAGCTATAACATACCATTTTTAAACAGCTTCCTATTCATTAGAGCAAGGGCAGGCAACCTTGGCTCTTCTTCTGTTGTTGAACTACAATTGGCAAGGGATGATGGGAGCTGTAGTTCAACAGCCGCTGGCAAGCCAAGGTTGCCTGCTCCTGCATTAGAGGAAAGACTAGAGTTCCGAGAGAGAAATCTGAACTTTGGTTGCTGCTTGAAAGAGGAGCAACAGTGTCTGGCAATATCAGGGGTTCCTGGCCTGCTTCTCTTTCACCTTGGGATACAAGAATATCAGAAAACAGAATGCAACAGTTCTCCTAGTCTCTTTTGCCTGTCCATTGCTTCCTCAGTTTTCTCTGCCCTTTTCCCCAAGCTGCCTCTTCATGGCCCTTCTTTCTTAGTCCACTGTTTAATCTGCACCCTTCTTTCAGCCACTTGCCTCCATGCTCCCTGTCCTCATTCCTTCTCTATTGTCAGATACCCCTTTGCAGTCCTCATCCCTCCCCAAGTTTCTTACTGCCTGCAGGGTATGCACGAGTTTATAATCTCACCCAAACTATTAGCTCCCCCTCCTCTCTCTCTGTTGTCTCTCTTGTACCTCTTTTAGGTTGTAAACCCTTTAGGACATGGATTTGTCCCCACTCTTTATGTAATGTGTCATGCACACAGATGATACTGAATTAAATAGAATAATAAGAATAATAGTGCTTCCCTCATAGCAGCTGGACTGCAAACATTCCAAAGACCACCTACCTTGCCTCTGAAAGTGCTGCCTGCATTGCACAGCCTGGCTTGACTTAAAAACCTGTGCAACCTGTTCCACAGTCCAGTTGGCCCTGCCTTCTGAACATTTGCTCAGGGTAACTCCACGTCCCACTCACCACTGCCAGGTCTTCTCCTCGCCTGCACTCTCCTCTTCTGCCGTCTGCACTGCCTCATTCTCAATCACATCATCCCGCAAGTCCTCTGGGGCCAGCAGTGGGACCCGCATCCAGAACTGGGACAAGGAGAGAAAAGGAGTGTGTATGTATGGTGGTTTTTTAATGTTTTAATTTCTGTAAAACTGCTCAATGACGTATGTCTGGGACACTATACAAATATATTTGTAAATAAATAATGTATCCCACTCTTCCTCCAAGGAGCCCAGAATAGTGTTCACGGTTATATTTATCCTTACAACAACTCTGTAAGGTAGATTTAATATTTTACATTTTATATCCCGCTCTTCCTCCAAGGAGCTCAGAGTGGTGTATTACATACTTAGGTTTCTCCTCACAACAACCCTGTGAAGTAGGTTAGGCTAAGAGATAAGTGACTAGCACAGAGTCATCCAGTGAGTTTCAGGGTTGAATGGGAATCTGAACTCGGGTCTCTCCATTCCTTGTCCAACACTCTAACCACTAGATTTTAGCAATACACCAGTCAGTCAGTCTTTATTATGGTCTTTGATCAATATCAAAACATCTAAAACAAATGTAAAAATTTAAACATAGCCATATTGATAACTTATCTGTACACTGGATCTAACCATTAGCGTGCAGAGCATGTCAAATTTGTATTGCAGAACAACAGAATTTCGCAACTATGTGTGTGATAGATGGATTCGCATCTGTTAACAAATATTTGACATAGAATTCTTGAACTTATTAAGAACAGCGAGCCAAGGCTCTTCCAGAATTGAGAAAGAGAATTTCTGCTTACACACACCACCTGTTCTCTGCCTGGTGCACACTGTGATGCAGACTCTATACACAAGAGGCTCTGAAACTTGGGTCCCCAGATGTTGTCGTTAGACTACAACTCCCATCATCCCTTTAGCCATTGTGACTGGGGGTGATGGGGATTGCAGTCCAACAACATCTGGGGATCCAAGCTGGAGAACCCCTGTACACAAATGGTCTGGACCCAATAAGCAAAAGGAAGGGTCATGAAGACAGCATGTCTGGTTTTGTGGGCGTACCATGGAAGCGTGATGCTCAGCAGGCCCTGTGGGACATACCATAGATGTGTGGTGCCCAGTATTGATGTGGTTACACAGAACGCGTGCCAGGTTGGGGTTGTCTGCCTGCGTCAGCGGGAGGAGGAATGCCGGGAGCCCCAAGTAGGCCCCAAAATTCAGCTCCTGCAACATGGCCTGCAAGGGACAGAGAAACACAAAAATCCACATTTTAGAATACCGAGTACAGCTCTTTCTTTTGCAATCCATCGCAAAAGAAGAGCTGGAGAGAGTAGAGAAAAGGGAAACTAACATGGTCAGGGGAACAGAGCATCTTTCTTGTGAAGCAAGGCTTAAGTAACATAAAGTTGTGCTGTCGAGATGGTGTCGACTCCTGGCACCCACAGAGCCCTGTGGTTTTCTTTGGCAGAATACAGGAGAAGTTTACCATTGCCTCCTCCCGCGCAGTATGAAATGATGCCTTTCAGCATCTTCCTCTATCGCTGCTGCCCGATATCAGCAGGGATTCGAACCAGCAACTTCTTGCTCCCTAGGCAAGTTACTTCCCCGCTGCACCATTAGGTGGCTAAAAGCCTAAGTAGTTGGGGCTTTTGGGCAGTAAATGGGTGATTGTAGAGACACACATTATAAAGACGGAAGTGACAGACAAGAAGCATGACATTTTGCTAAATCGTACTGGTAGATTACCTTCCCGCCCACCCCCCACCCAAGAGCTACACAACCAAATGTTTTTGTGCTGCAAGAACAACACCTTCCAACCTTTTGCCCACCCAGCTCCTTCACTCACCATCTCGGAATTCCTGCGAACTTTCTCCACCTTGGAATCAGCACGGATCCACGGGGACAGTTTGCCCACAATCAGTGTGTTCCAGTCTGGAAAGGAGCAACACATTAGGGGATTAAAACAAACAGCCTTTTCTTGAAAGCAGAGGAGGAGGAGGAGATAATTTGTTCAGAGCCGAGAGTCATGCTGAAAGTGAAGTGGCTAATCCCGACTAAATTCTTATTTAGAGAGCAGTCTAAAGGACTACTAACTTTCAATAGGATTTCCTCTAGTGAATTTAGTCAGGATTTCAGCCAGTGTACCCTTCAAGATCCACCAAATGCTGGATTTTTCTACTGTTCCACCCACACATCAGACAATAAAAGAATGTAACAAGGTGTTGACAGTTACTTCTATCAAACACCTGCCCAACTCCAGACTTTAATACTCTTCAAAAGAACTGTTAAGTTGCTTGTTTAAGGTGATATTCAGTAGTCTAGGATTAAGCAGGAGCAGGGTGACGCATAGACACAGGAATTTTAACTGAGTATTTTATACTTGCTTTGCTTGACTAACAAGCAGAAGGTTGCCAGTTCGAATCCCCACTGGTACTATATCAGGCAGCAGCAATATAGGAAGATGCTGAAAGGCATAATCTCATACTGCTCGGGAGGAGGCAACAGTAAACCCCTCTTGTATTCTACCAAAAGAAAACCACAGGGCTCTGTGGTCGCCAGGAGTCAGCATCGACTCAACGGCACACTTTACCTTTAACTTTACTGTTACCCACTTCAAGCCCTTGGGAACGGGTGGAAGAGAAATGGCACTTCATTTTTAAAATCCACGTATAGCTTTTTGCCCCATCTTCGGTGTACAAGGAGACTAATGAAAGCAATGAGGATTCTGAAAGTTCTCACCTCTCCCTGACAGCAGCAGATCAGAGCGAGTTTGTGGTCCTGGTCGGCTTTTAGCTGGCTCCTGGAAAAACTCCCTCTTGTATCGCGGGTGGAAAATGGGCATGCAGAGGAAATCAAACCTGTGGAATGAGGAATTGGGAGGAAATGGGACAAGTGAGGGGTCTGGTGACAGAAGACAACAAGCCATAAGCTGCCGATGAATTACAGGTTGTTGGGTGGTGGTTGTTTTTTTTAAGAGATTATCTACTAATTAAGATATTAAAGCAACATTTTAAACAACTGTATTTCTATACAGGCTCCCTTTTATTAATACTTCTTAGCATTCATTATCTTCACAGTGATGACCATACAGCTACTGGGCAAATGAGAAGGACAGCAAAAAGCAGGCAAAGATTCTGCTTTCAAAATCCTATTCAGGACTGTGGACACAAGGGACTTCTTTTCTGGTTGTTATTATGTAAGCAAAGTCCAAATCACAAGGCAGCCTTTGCTTTTTTAATAATACATAGGTCAAATGGCTCACCCCCTTCTAGTTAGGTAGTACTGAGCCACTTCCTTTGGGAGTGGGGGGGGGGACGGACCCACAACTTAGCTGACCCCCTTCTAATGAGACAACAGCCATACAATATTTTGATAAGTAGGAATAAAGGAAGAAATCAAGGAAGGTACCAGCACTGTTAGTCACAAGGGGCTCTTGGGGCTTTAATAACTACACGATGAGCTTATTTCCTCATTTCTGCACCTCTGTGCAGGGTAGGGTTACAGCCCCAAGGACTGACCTAGAGGCTAGAGCCTCCAGAAGTCAACATCAGTCTCCAGATCATTTGTGAAAGCTATCCTGGAGATATTAATGGCTTGATAATTGGGGAGAAAAATTGAGGGGGGGGCACTTCAGGAATGGCTTCAGTCAGACTTGCAACCCCCTAATGCTGGGGAAAGCATCACCTGTGGAGTTTCTACCTGCTGTGCAGCTATTAAAGGCACAGGAGCCCCATCAGGCGAAATAAAGGGAGCAGCCCTAGAGGGCAGCATCAGCTGGGGGCCAGGGCCCCCTCCTCCGCAGCCAGAGGGCGTGACCTCTTCTGGGTCATCCCAGTGGCCAGCCATGCCTGCAGGGGCCCCAGGTCTGGCCCCAGATCGGGGTCGGAGGTCACCGGCAGACCACGTGGCTTCTCTCACCCTTGCCTGGCTACCGCCCCGAGGGTGCCCGCCACCTCCGGGACGCAGCTCAGGTCCCTCCCGCAGGAGACGCGGGTCACTGAGGCTGCCCCCGGCCCCACTGCGGGTGCCGCCGCTGCCGCCATCGCCGCCGCCATAGCCCGCGCCACACTGAAAGGCAAGAGGTGGGCAGGCACGCCCACACCGCCCCTCCAACGAATCAGCGGCCCCTCTCACAAAAAGCTGCCAATCACAGGAAGCGTAAACCCGGCGGTACGGAGGGGCGGAGCCAGCTGCTCAAAGTGGGAGCCAATCGAAATACAAGTCGCGTAGAAGGGCGGGGCTATTCAGCTCCATGGCAGGAGCATATGGTGGGAGCCCTCAGAAAGCAAAAGATTCGATTCCCCATAATGCTTTTCGAGGGGAGAGCCGTGGTGTTTGGATTACATTTCCCGGCGAACCCTGCGCTCCCTTAGTCTCTCCCGCACAGACCAGCATGCTTTACTGCCTCGCCTACGTTTATTCAATCTAGAGAGGCATGCCATATAAGGGAGATGCTGTAAAAGACGCTTTCGTCTGAGGGCCAGTGGCGCAATGGATAACGCGTCTGACTACGGATCAGAAGATTCTAGGTTCGACTCCTGGCTGGCTCGGAAAAGACTAAGCTTTTTAAATTCATACCACCGCAGTTCTGTATCTGTCTCTTGTATTCAATTTTCCTAGTACATATTAACATTTCCTAGAAAATTACCTTATTTATGGAGGTTGGCACTTATTTCTAATTTGAAGTGTTATTTAATTACTCAATATTTAAATATTTTCACTTTGTATTTTAATAATGAAAAATAATTAATGCTGATTTTATCTGTTTGCAGTTGTGTGAAGTCATGTAAAAATTTAACTGATTAAACCACAAACCATGGATTAAACCAGAGGCATCTTTTTAAAAGAGGTGATTTTCTTTATTTAGCAAGGGGAGAGCAACTGGCCCTATCCATACCCAGTGCAACATCCTTCCAGTAGCTGTTACTGGTGCCTGTCTTTCTTTTCTTTTTTTTAGATTGTGAGGCTTTTGGGGACAGGAAGCCATTTTTATTTATCATTTATATCTATGTACACTGCTTTGGAAACTTTTTGTTGAAAAGCAGTATATAAATATTCTTTGTATTCATACATGGCAGAATTTATAATCGAGATGCATGTTTCACTAACACATTTTCAATTTCAGACAGTGTGTGAACTTATTCATATCTAAAGTTTCCTATCCTCCTTGACTACTATATATATGCCTTACCAGCTTCATAGAGAATAGGAAAACACCAATGCAATCTACACTGAGATTAATGTCCTGCAAAGAAAAGGCAGCAAGCCTAAATACTGAATCAAATTTGATTCCAAATGCTAGCTAGCCAATTCTTTTCTTAGGTGGGTCGCTGGCTAAATAGCTCAGGAAACCAGAGCCAGTGTGGTGTAATGTGAAGCCCAGAGCCTAGAGTTGGACTAGGACCAGTTGAGTTCCAATTCAGCCATGAAACTCAGAGTAATTCTGTGACAGTCACTTATCTCTCAGCTTAACCTACCCTCACAGGGTTGTTGTGAGGATCCTTAGAGGCAGAGCAGGATATAAGTGTCAAAACATAAATAAAACCAATGATAAATAGCTCTGAAGTACCCTGATGGGGAAAGTCCTCATGAGTATTGCAAAAGCACCAGCAGTCACTTCCACCTGATGGGAGAGGTGGATGTGAGCATAGTGGGCAACTAACCCTCCCATCTTCATATAGAAAGCTGCTTTATACTAGTCAGACCCTGGGTCCATCTAGCTCGATATTGCCTATACTTACTCACAGTAGCTGTCCAAGCTTTCAGGCAGGAGTTTTTCCCAGCCCTATCTGGAGATGATGCATGGGGGTTAAAACTGGGAGCTCCTTTATGCGAAGCTCTACCAATGAGCTATACAGCCCCTTTGCCAGAACTAGAGTCCTACTGCTACAAATATTTAGATACCACTTTTCAACAGAAGTTCTCAAAGTAGTTTGGAGAGGAGAGCTGGTCTTGTGGTAGCAAGCATGACTTGTCCCCTTAGCTAAACAAGGGCTGCCCTGGTTGCATATGAAAGAAAGACTAGAAGTATAAGCCCTGTAAGATGGGATGTTCCTTCCCTGGCTTCTCCAAGATAAGACAAGATTTATTTATTTTTTTAATAGGACAAGATTTTTTAATTGAACCAACAAACTACCAAAGCATACAGTACATCCCCTCGGGGGATGAAGCCGCTCTGGGAAGAGCAGAAGGTTTCAAGTTCCCTCCCTGGCTTCTCCAAGATAGGGCTGAGAGAGACTTCTGCCTGCAACCTTGGAGAAGCCGCTGCCAGTCTGTGTAGACAATACTGAGCTAGATAGACCAATGGTCTGACTCAGTATATGGCAGCTTCCTGTGTTCCTATGTTCAGTTTACATAGAAAAATAGTAACCACCAAAGATGGCTTTCCTGTCCCCAAAAGGCTCAGTCTAAAAAGAAACAAAAGACAAACCACCACTGGAGGGAAGCTGTGCTGTGGGGTTGGAGAGAAGTTGCTCCCCCGCCCCCCTGCCTTAAGTATCAGAACCACCACTTTAAAAGGTTCCTCTTTGCTCAGTAAGCAGGGGTCTTGGGAGGATTATTACTACGCCAAGTTGAATCTGTGGTGTATTGTGGAAGCTGTCTTCTACTCCAGCCATTGATCCATCTAGTTCAATTTTGTCCACATTGACTCGAGTTTCAGACAAGAGTCTTTCCTACACCTCCCTGGAGATGCCAGAGACTGAACCTGAGGCCTTCTGCATGCAAACCAGGTGCCCTGCCACTGCGCTACAGCCCCTGACTTCCTCCACTCCCCAGGACAGGAATCCCTGTATATATATAATCAGTCAAAATAAGGAGCAATTTTTAGTTGCCCTAACCGAGTACTGTAGAAGCTGGGTAGAAAGCTGTAGCCCTTTGGGTACAGCATTTGCTTCTCAGGAATCTGATTTAACCTATTGCTGCTATTTCAGCTTCATCAAATGCTCAACTTATATATTTGTAAATAAACCAAATATTACCAAGACACCATACGCCTCCAGGGCTCTCTTCTGTAAAAGAAGTCAAAGTCCAAGTTGTCGCTGCTTGGGGAAGTGGAGGACAGACACGTAAAGCTACATTCCTTCCATTCAAAATATATTCGTTACATAGATGTGATTCACACATTAACCAATTAAAAGTGAATAAAATTTTAATAAAGCGAGTCAAATCTACTACATTTGAATTAAACAGTCAAACCTTCCTTATGAGGTCAGATTTGCATTTCAGATTCCCAGGCAATGAATATTTGATTGCAAACCTAAGAAACCCTTCAGCAACTGCTGGAGCAGAGACAGAAAGCTGTTCTTTCCCCCCCAGAAGAATTCAAATTTAAGTCACAGGGCTGGTAGAATACCATTTTTTATTTTGCTACATAATGCAATACTGGAATCCATTATCTCTGAAAGTGCCCCTTCTTTCTTGCTCCAAGGGATATTTTAAAAACAGTGGCACAAAATTAGTTTCTTCACTAAGCAATAAAAGAGGCTTCAAATGGAGGGAGGGGGAATAAAAATAATATGGATAAATATTACTGTTAATGAAACTAAGTTTGTAAAGACATTTAAGTTATTCATGAAATACTGCAGATGACAAAAAGATGTCCACCTTTTAAAAAATTATATCTGTGCTTGCTGCAGCACAAGTAGTCTGTAAATGTGCAAAATGTTGGGTTATTTGTGAACTTGTTCCTGTATGGTTATTTAGAAATGGATGCATGCCTTTATAATACTACAAGTGATATGGAAGCTACTATATTGATTGATTAAGTGCCGTCAGGTCGGTGTCTACTCTTAGCAACTAGATAAGATAGATTCTCTCCAGGATGATCTATCTTCCATTTGGCCTTTAAGGTCTCTCAGTGGTGCATTCATTGCTGTCGTAATCAAGTCCATCCACCTTGCTGCTGTTCGTCCTCCTCTTCTCTTTCCTTCCACTTTTCCCAGCATTCTGGACATCTCAAGGGAGCTGGATTTCACATAATGTGTCCAAAGTATGATCGTTTGAGCTTGGTCGTTTGTGCCTCGAGTGAAAATTCTGGATTGATTTGTTCTATGATCCATTTGTTTATTTTCCTGGCTGTCCATGGTATCCTCAAAAGTCTTCTCCAGCACTAAAGTTACTATATACTGGGTATTGATTCCTAGTTTAATTGAAGGTCCCCCCCCGCTATTTAACAAACGAGAGAGCCGAGGGGCCTTGATCCATTTTTGCCTTGGGACAGAGAGCAGGTCAAGAGGCCCAAGACAAACACAAGGTCTGTCAGTACTGTTTGTTTACTCGGAATATTAAACAGGCTCAGCATGCAAACATAACATTCTTTTATTTGGGGTGGGCATACAAGACTCTTAGGGGTCTATCATGGGCTCTGGAAAGTGAGAAGGTTTTAGTGAGGCATCACTGGAGTCTGGGAGAAATCCAACAGTCTTTTGACATGGAGAGAATTGGAGACACTAGAACTGGGAGACAGGGCCCCGACATTCTTTCCAGCAGGAAGAGAGTCACATGATCACAGGGAATGTGTTTTTCCTCCCATTTTTATTTTTGTGAAGCGACCATTAGACACCAACTGGTCAGTTTGCACACCAGGCCCCCACCACACTCAGCATCAGTCTCAGTCTTTGTTAAATTCCGTCAGCACCCAACGCCTGTTCTCAATTATGGCTTTGAGCCGGGCATACTCCTTCACCAGCTCTTCAAATTCAGAGCCCAACGTCTCATAATTGGAGAGGATCTTTTGGGAAATGGCTAGGTCTTGCTCTTCCTGACATAAAGCTGCCTTCAGGCTGTCCCTGGGGGGTGGGGGGTGGGGAGAAACACAAAAAACAAACAACTAGAATGACCAAGCTTCTACAAAACAAGAGTTTCGCGTGGGAGGCTTTCCTCATCTCATCTATGAAATCAGCTTCCTATCTGTCCTGTGTGATTTTTCCAACAAAAAGGGCATGCATCCACTTATTTTCTAGCATGCCATTTACAAAGCAGACATTTCCTTCCTTTTGATCTCTCATCACATTTATGGTTGTCTAGAAGGAGCCTCTTCAGATACCAGGTCTAAGTCTCAAGGACACAGACACAAAGATGCATGTGGGACTGCAGAGGCCACAAAGGGTTAGAAGCAAAGGGGGTTAGAAGCAAAGCATGCCCCCCCCCGCCCGAATTCAGCACAGGTCCTGGCATTGTCCTCTGGTGTGCATACAAGTCATTCCACAAAGGACTGCATGCAAGCCAGCTGTTCCTGGCTGAGGGTTCTGCAGAGATTATTAAAAGCTGCCAATCAACAAAATATAAAAGTTTGCCAGCAGCCACCTTAAAATAACTTGGCTACTTTATATAATCCTAGTTAGGGTCACAGGAGCACTCAGCCAGGGCAGGCGAAACCCAAACAAGGTAAGGAGAAGGGAAGGGCATTTGTGTGGGAGGCAGGAGCTGGGTAAGAAAGGCACAGTCTACCCAGACTCTTTCCCCAGCATTTTACCAAGGGTAAGCTACAAAAAGCCATCCTACCCAGATCCTGCTTCCCATGCAATAATTCTCACCTCCTCCTGCCTTGTTTGGGTTTACGTGACCACCAATCAGGATCGTGACTGGCTGTCCTCCCAATCTAATTAAGATCATATGAATCCGCCTACTCTCTCTGTTCCTATATGCCATAACACTGTCATGGAATCCCAGTGTACGGCTTCTTTGCCGTGAATCCAGAACCCTCCTCACGACCTCCCCGTAGCTTACTGAATCATCCGATGCGCGTTGATTTTCTCAGGTGTGTAGCTTTCCAAGAGGATGCTCAGTTCCTCAAGTCTGAAACAAATATAGTTAGTTGGGGAGGAAAGAGGCGTGCACACACACCCCTCTCCCTCTTCCTGTGCCTACCAGAGCTCCGACAGATTTTGATCTACCTTCTGCTCACAGATGTCTGCTCAACGCTACTCTTTAGAAGGAACCTACAAATCCAAAACGTTCCAAGTCTTTAAATAACATTTGGATTTCAGATCTGTCTCCTGAATAAGAGACAACCTTCTGTTTGATCTTCTAGACTGGCTTCAATGCAAATTCTAGCACTCACAGGGTTGGCTCTTCCTTGAGGGGGACCACCTGGCCTCAGGCAGCAGATTATCGGGGTGCAAGCAAGGTGGCAAGTAGGGATGTGCACAAACCTGTTCAGAGGCCTTTTTACAGGCCTCCAAACAGGTTCGAACACCAGGCAGTTTGTAGGCTTGAAGGTGGGGGGGTGCACTTACCTCCCCGTCCACTTTCCCCCCACCGGCACTCCATTAGTAAAGGTTCTGTCAGGGCAGCAGCAGACCTCCTTGATGCTCTGTTCTCTCTTCGACTGGAAGTGCTGAGTGTGCACACAAGCACCTGGCACTTCTGGCCAAACAGAGGGCAGGGAGGTATCCTACCACCCCGATGGAGCCTTTACTAACGGAGCGCCAGTTGGGGGAAAGCAGAAGGACAAGTAAATACACCCTCCCCTGCCCTTAAAGTTATACCCCCACCGCCTTTGAGCCTCCGAACCTCCCCCCACCCGGTTCCATGCACATCCCTAGTGGCAAGATGTCCTCTTGCCCCCTACTTCTAAAAAAAAAAAGGGTGCCCACCAAGGCAGAATGCCATTTGGTGCTCTGGCATAGACACATCCTGATCCAGTCAGTGAAGGCACCAAAAACATAGTGGAGGGAAACAGCTTACACCCTGGAGTCTTATCTTGATTTGTTAAAAGATTGGAAAACAAAAAATTAAGGGGCGGGCCAGCCCTAGGAGACCCCCCGCCCCAGCTAGGGGTCTGCAGTGATCTTGAGCTACCAGTGCACACTTAAATTATGTGGGGTGTGAGCAGAAAGATCTTGCCCTTCATCACCAGATACAAGGAACCTCTGAATGGAATTACCCAGCTCAGCCCCCTCCTGGGCACAGCATTTACGATACTGGGGAGACCAGGGTAGCATCTCACCGTATTTTGAGGAACATGGCGCTGCACTTTATCTCCAGATATTGGGTGTTGAGGTGGTCTAGTTCAGACTGGGCCCCAAGGCGATGCTCACGGGCCAAGCGTTTCAGTAGGGCTAGGCAGCGTAACAGAACCTACAACAGATGGGGCAGTGAAATGAGAGGGACAGGAGGATACAAGGGAAATGTGCACAGAATGGCATGAACTGCATCAGATTCCCAGCCTTTGTGATTGTGGAGAAAAGTGTAAACAAGTGGATAGTGCCTGGAAAGACTCAAATGTTATTGACTAAGATTTGCAGGGGAGTTTTCATTGTACTTTAAATTGTTTAAATTATGTTAATGTTTTAATGGTTTTTAACATTATGAACCGCTCAGGGACTTTTTGTATGGGGCAGGATAAACGTAAAGTGTGCCATCGAGTCGGTGTTGACTCCTGGCGACCACAGCGCCCTGTGGTTGTCTTTGATAGACTACAGGAGGGGTTTACCATGGCCTCCTCCCACGCAGTATGAGATGATGCCTTTCAGCATCTTCCTATATCACTGCTGCCCGGTATAGGTGTACCAGCAGGGATTTGAACTGGCAACCTCCAACTTAATAGTCAAGTAATTTCCCCACGGCGGTATACAAACGTACAGAATAATAAAAATCAAATTTAAAAATCAAAGTTGCTGTTTGACTACAGCTCCCATCATGCCCGGCCACAACGGCTGAAGGCAGGGGTGGATGCAAGTTGCAGACCAACAACATCTGGGGACCCAAGGCTAGGAACCAAACCCTGCTGCCCATGTACATGAGATCACTGCATACTCTTCCCCAGTTTATTCATAACTGTACTCCCCTCCCCAGTGTCTGCTTTTAGACTATCTCTGACAGCCTTCAGAAGAGCACTGAGGACACACCAGTTCAAGTCAGGCTTATATACTGGGTTTTTAATCCAATTTTATTTTTAATTATTTGTTTTAATGTTGATTTTAAGGCTTATAGGTTTTTTTAACCCACTGTAAACTGCCTTGAGACCTAGATACAGGCAATATATAGATGTGCCATAGATAGATAACCGGACCTTTGAGGCAGGGACCCATCTTCTCCTTTTTAAAGCACCATGCATGCAGATGGAGCTATATTAACAATGATATCATCATCATCATCATCATGCAGCACTCCTTCTGTGCACAGTTCTGGAGACACTTCAGATTTCTGCAACAGAGAGAATCCTCAGTCTGAGAGAACACCCCAGTCTGCTGGCAAAGCTTCCTCCTCCGTCTTTACCTGAGGATAGGCAGCTTTCTGCTGCTCCAGCATCCCTACAAGTTCTTGGTGCCGGGCACGGGCCTCCTGCAAACGCTGCTTCTCTGCAGCCAGACTTTCTGCCAGGGTCCCCAACATGGCCATCCGTGCAGCCTCCCCAGCACCATCTGCAAGAAGAGTGGTCAGAGTCAGCAGACATTCTGCCCTATGTCCCTTGGCCCCACACATGGGGCCGTAGCTCGATGGCAGAGCATCTGCTCTGAATGCAGAAAGTCCCAGTTCAATCCCCTGGAATCTCCAGGTAGGGCTGGGAAAGACCCAGAACCTTGAAGAGCCACTGCCAGCCAGTGTTGGCAATACTGAGTTAGCAGGACCCAGATTTGGTATAAGGCAGCTTTCTGTGTTCCACATTGTGCTTTTAAGTCCTCTCCGCTCACTCATTCTCCCCCACCCACTGCAAAATTTCCTCCAAGCAAGAGCAGCACAAGGGTCTCACCACTCTCAGGACGGTAGTAACTTAGCACAGCCAAGCATTTGGGCTTAAGACGCTTCTCCAGCTCAGCAGGGAGCCGCTTTCTCACTTCCTCCAGCTCCTGTGGCAAAGTGCAGAAGCATCAGCCAGATTAGCATTGTACACGTAAACAAGCTTAACAATTACTGCTTCTCCTCAGGGATCTCAGGGAATTTTAGAGCACGGGTTCACCCAAGTGATTCCCTCCCCACTGCCCCCAAACAATAACTATTTTAGCAGTGATTAGCAGAGAGGTAGAGAGAGAGAGAGAAAACAAAGCCTAAAGGAAGCCTCCTTCATACCGTGACTAAACTGCTAAACTCCCAGATTAGAAAGCACTTCTTCCTGGAAGGTTCAACTTCTCCCACATGAACTGAGGGAAAACCCCATTTGGAAGCACCTTCCGCTTTGCAAAGGCATTAACATTAATTAAGGAACCTTCGTTCCCTCCTGGAACTGCAATTTCCACGTTTTCTTGAAGGGAAGCCTGGCAGGAAAACTGAAATATTTGTTGTACAGACACACCATTGAGGCAGGGACACCAGGGGCCAGACAGGCTCTGAAAATTACCTCGTTCAGCTCCCTGTGCAACAGATGCACCCTCACTATGCGTACTGGAATACCCCAAGCAGCTTACAGCAGGTAATACCACACCATAAGAGTCTCCAGTGAAGGAGCAGTTTAGCAAAGGTAAAGAGGTGGGGGGGGAGAGACTCTGCCAGTACACTTGGGTCCCTCAACAATCCTACTTATTATGTTATGGAGAAGGGATAGGTCTCTTACTTGATTCGGGGGAAGAAGCTCTAGTAGGTCAGAGGGCACCAAACCCAAAAGAGATGACCGAGTGCCTTGAGGGGAAGGACCAAGATCAAGCATTCGTCTCAGCTCAGCTACTAGAAGCTGTTGCTCCAGGACTTCCAGGAACTAAGGACAGGAGTGGGAGAGATTAGCAGAGGCCTCAGTAGACCCTCTCCTCCCCAGGAGACCCACCACTCTTTCCCCGAGCCTCACAGTACAAGTGTTCTACTGCCCAAGCGTAGAACTTAAGCAAACTTCTTTTCATCTCACCTGCAAGTTCCATTAGGTGATTCTATAATCCCTGTAATTCCAGAGATCTCCCAAAATGGGGGGCTTTTAATCACTGTAATCGTTTAATTATTGTTTTAAAATATTTTTAAATTGTTAATTGTTATTATATTGTTTTTAATTTGTTTTTGCTCTTTATTGTTTTAGTGGTTTGTTTTAATTGTAAACCGCCCTGAGCCATTTTGGAAGGGCAGTATATAAATCAAATAAATACATAAAATAATAAAATCTACTTTCACAGTTGTTACATCAAACCTTTCAGCCAGTCAATCTGTTTTTTTAATAATAAGAATGTTTATTTTTTTATAATAAGAATTTTTTATTAAAGCCAGTCTATCTCTAACCCTCTCCAAACAGACTTGGATGACCCTCCACTTCCCCCACATGCACTTCCATTTCCACCCACACATTACTTTTCTGTGCTGAGGGGCTAGCCCAGTCCCCAGGTCCCTTAGTGCCTCCTGCAGAAGCCGGTGGAGCGCCTCCCACTTCAGCCAGTTTGTTCGGCAGAGCTGCAATTGCTTCCTTGCCTAGGGAAAGAAAGTGCAAGCAGGGTGAGCAGCACCATAGCTACCAGCCCAATAATGTTACTTTAACAAAGGTTTAGGAACATAGGAAGCTGCCATATACTGAGTCAAGCCATGAGTCCATCTAGCTCAGTATCGTCTACACAGACTGGCAGCGGCTTCTCCAAGGTGGCAGGCAGGAGTCTCTCCCAGCCCTATCTTGGAGATGCTGCCAGGAGAGGAACTTGGAACTTTCTGCAGGCAAGCAGGCAGGTGCTCTCTCCCAGAGTGGCCTCATCTCCCGAGGGGAATATCTTCCAGTGCTCGCACATGTAGTCTCCCAATTCAAATGCAAACCAGGGCAGACCCTGCTTAGCAAAGGGGAAGAAGCATGCTTGCCACCACAAGACCAGCTCTCCTTGCAATTTGCTGTTGTGGATATTCTGCATGGGGGAGGAAGGAACAAGTTCTGCTGCAGAAAAACCAAGTTCTGCAACCTGGGTTATTGCACAGTGTGTTCCATTTCCACTAGCCACACAGAAGGGCATAGACATGAACAACATGCGGAAACCAATAACACTAAAAGGCTAGACTCTCGGGATGGTACGTCTTATGTTCAATCCTGGCCCGGTATGCTGCTCGTGAAGCGCAGCAGAACATAGGAAGCTGCCATATACTGAATCAGACCTTTGGTCTATCTAGCTCAGTATTGTCTTCACAGACTGGCAGCAGCTTCTCCAAGGTTGCAGGCAGGAATCTCTCTCAGCCCTGTCTTGGAGATGCTGCCAGGGAGGAAACCTGGAACCTAGATGCTCTTCCCAGAGCAGCTCCATCCCCTGAGGGGGAAGATCTGACAGAGCTCACACTTCTAGTCTCCCTTTCGTATGCAACCAGGGCAGACCCTGCTTAGTAAAGGAAACAAGTCATGCTTGCTACCACAAGGCCAGCTCTCCTCTCAGAAGAGCCTGGCTTAGTCACCGGGCCCAGCACTACCTCCTCCGCCTGTGGTGCCCAGTGGAGACTGAGCCCACTAGAGTCCATGTGTTTCGTCAGGTCCACAAGGAGGTGAGCCAAGCCAGGGCGGGTGGCCAAGTCCTCATCCGTGAGCGAGCAGGGAGGGAGGCAGCGCTCGCAACCTGTCGGGACAGAAAGACAAGAGGAGGAGAAGAAGGAAAGGGAGAAAGGAAATCAGTTAGACCCTCCAGGGATTCTCAACACTGGGTCCCTGGGGCTGGGGATTATGGGAGTTGAAGTCCAATAGCATCTGGGGACCCAACATTGAGAATCTCAGCATAGGAAAACATAGTAAACTGCCATATACTGAGTCAGACCACTGGTCTATCTAGCTCAGTATTGTCTTCACAGACTGGCAGCGGCTTCTCCACACACGGTTGTAGACAGGAATCTCAGCCCTCTCTTGGAGATGCTGCCAGGGAGGGAACTGGGAACCTTCTGCTCTTCCCAGAGCGGCTCCATCCCCTGATGAGGGGAAGATCTTACAGTGCTGCTCACACATCAAGTCTCCCATTCATATGCAACCAGGGCAGACCCTGCTTAGCTATGCGGACAAGCCATGCTTGCTACCACAAGACCAGCTCTCCTCCCCAGCAAAAGAACTGCGCCTCAGGGAAGGGCGGCGAAGTTACCTGGCTGTTGCTGCAGCAGCAGCAGCTCCGCAATGACAACCCCCGGAGCAGCTGCCATCAGCCCCGGACAGGCAGGGAGAAAGAGCCAGCTGGGGAAAAGGAGAGCAGCGGACAGGAGAGCAGGGAGCTGCCCTCTGAGGCGGGAGAACTTTTGACTGCCCCGAGCCGCGCCCCTGCCTACGTCAGACGCGGGGGCGTGGCGAACGCCGGGGAGGAGACTCCGTCATCTGTATTGGCCACGCCCACTGCGTCTGACGTCAGGCGCAGGAGTGCGGCTTCTGCTTGGGAGAGGGTGGGGTGTGGTTGCGCTTTCTCCCCGCCGGCGTTTCAATGAAACTGGCTGGGGAGCGAGGGGATGCCTTGGTGCATTCCTTATTCACACAAGACGTTCAACACGCATAGTATAGTTCCTGGCTGTATTCTATATTTCGCGGGCGGTGGCGGGGAGGTGCTGTTGATACACTCACTTTAAAAAAGAATACACACAGTCATTCACGCAGCATGTACATGTGCACAGACATCTCTATGTGCATGTCCAGCACAGTGTCTGAACAGCGTTCCATCCTGTGGCCCACATCCATGCGGGCTTGCTATCGCAAGGGGCAGTCATATCAAGTTCTTTGTGAAGTGAAAGTCCCCACATTATCTACAGAGCAACTCACCCAGGGACCAGAAACAGGAAAGCATCTCCTGTTCCCCATGGCAGAGGACTTGCAGGGGACCTGAGGAAGATGCACCCAGTCAACTCTCAACATGACACTTTTGCCTAAGTGAGGAAAACCCCTTTATTTTTTACATGTATATCCTGCTCTTCCTCCAAGGAGCTCAGAGCAGTGTACATAGTTATTTTTTATCCTCACAACAACCCTGTGAGGTAGGTTAGGCTGAGATACATGACTGGCCCAGAGCCACCCAGCGAGTTTTATGGTTGAATAGGGATTCAAACTCAGGTCTCCCCAGTCCTAGTCCAACACACTAACCCCTATGCTATACTGGCTCTTTGTTCCTTCCCTCTGGAAGGAAGGTCATGCCAACCTGAAAGCAGCTTTCTGTAAACTACCTCCTCCTCCTCGGGGTCATGGCAACCTAAAACAGGTCTCCCTTATATACGTGGTGTAGTGGTTAGAGTGCTGGACTAGGACCAGGGAGACCCGAGTTCAAATCCCCATTCTGCCATGGTACTTGCTGGGTGACTCTGGGCCAGTCACTTCTCTCTCAGCCTAACCTACTTCACAGGGTTGTTGTGAAAGAGAAACTTAAGTATATAGTACATCGCTCTGGGCTCCTTGGAGGAAGAGCAGGGCATAAATTTAATAATAATAATATATACCCACCTAAGACAAACTGTCTCATCTCTCTTCCTCCTGTTAATCCCACAGTTGTCATGAGAAAGGTTCCCGTAGCTTTGCCCCCTGCCTCAGAGAGGCACCAGCTTGAGGGAAACATTGCTGTAGCCTCCTGCAACCAGGCAGATGTTGTTGGGCTCTACAATATATACTGTTATGCCCCAACAAGATCGTGTTGCTAAAAGAGTCCCTTTCTCAAGAAGGCAGATGTGGCCAAGGTTACCCGTGCCTTAGTCACGTCACGACTGGATTATTGTAACACACTCTACGTGGGGCTGCCCTTAAAGCCTATCCGGAAACTACAGCTACGGTAGTGCAAAATGCGGCAGCTAGGGTTTTAACTGGAGCTGCCTGGTGGGAGCACATCACACCCATTTTGAAAGAGCTGCACTGGCTACCAGTTTGGTTCCAGGTCCAATTCAAGGTGCTGGTTTTGACCTTTAAAGCCCCTAAGGGTTTGGGCCCGGGATACCTGATGGACCGCCTGCTCCCAAAGGTTGCTACCCACTTGACGAGGTCATCTGAGGGGGCTCTGCTCTGGGTACCGACAATGAGGTTGGCTCAGCTGTTGTGCATGCGGGACAGGGCCTTCTCTGTTGCTGCCCCCAGACTCTGGAATGTTCTCCTGGTGACTATTTGCTCCTCACTCTCCATCACAGTTTTTAGAAAGCATGTTAAATCTTAGCTTTTTACCCAGGTTTTGGGTAAATTATGATTGTCTCTGCTGCTGCTTCTTTGCATTTTGTACTGTTTTTATGCTTGTGTTTTAAATTTTTAATCAGATTTGTTTTATATTTTTAGCTTAATATTTTAATTGTGTCATTTTTACAATATTGTTTTTAAGTTCTGTGTAAACTACCTTGGGATTGTTTTAATGAAAGGCGGTATATAAATTTAACAATAAATAAATAAAGGAAACTGCCATATACAGAGTCAGACCATTGTTCTATCTAGCTCAGTATTGTCTTCACAGACTGGCAACAGCTTCTCCAACCAAGGTAAGGTTGCATGCAGGAATCTCTCTCAGCCCTATCTAGGAAATGCCAGGGAGGGAACTTGGAACCTAGATGCTCTCCCTAGACCAGCTCCATCCCAAAGGGAATATGTGTCTGAAGTATGATAGTTTGAGCCTGGTCATTAGTGCCTCGAGTGAAAATTCTGGATTGCTTTGTTCTATGGCTGTCTATGTTTGATTGATTATGACTATGATTGATTGACTATGGCTGTCCTTGATTGATTTGTTCCTGGCTGTCCATGGCATCCTCAAAAGTCTTCACCACCAAAGTTCAAACGCATCAATACTTTTTCTGTCTTGCTTCTTCAAAGTCTAGCTTTCTCACCCATAGAGTGTAACTGGAAAAACCATTGTCCAAACAATTCTAATCTTTGTAGGTGTAGACATGTCATAGCATCTAAATATTCTTTCCAAGGGCTTCATTGCAACCCTACCAAGTGCTAGTCTGTGGTGTATTTCTTGACTGCTGGATCCTTTACTGTTGACAGTTGATCCCAAAAGGCAGAAGCTATCCACCACTTCAATGTTTTCATTATCATTTCTGAGGCTGGTTGCTGTACCCACCAGCGTGGTGTAGTGGTTAGAGTGCCGGACTAGGACCGGGGAGACCCGAGTTCAAATCCCCATTCAGCCATGATACTAGCTGGGTGACTCTGGGCCAGTCACTTCTCTCTCAGCCTAACCTACTTCACAATGTTGTTGTGAGGAGAAACTCAAGTATGCAGTACATCGCTCTGGGCTCCTTGGAGGAAGAGCAGGATATAAATGTAATTTTAAAAAATTAGTTTAGTCTTCTTTACATTTAGTCATAGTCCCATTTTCTCACTGTGCTCCTTGACTTTCATTACTAGAGCTTGCAGATCATCCTCATTCTCAGCTATCAGAGTGGTGTCATCAGCGTAGCACAGGTTATTGATGTTTCTTCCTCTTTCTTTAAAACCACACTCATCTTCTTCCAATCCAGCTTCTCTTAGTAAATATTCAGCATATAAGTTGAATAAATAAGGAGAAAATATACAGCCTTGTCTTACTCCTTTGCCGATCTGGAACCAGTCTTTTTCACCATGTTCCGTCTGGACTGTGGCTTCCTGGCCTGTGTATAGGTTACTCATGAGAACAATTAGATGTTCTGGGACGCCCATTTTCCTAAGGAGATTCCACAACTTGACATGGTCGACACAAGGCTTTTCTGTCATCAATAAAGCAAATATTGACCTTTTTTGTATTCTTTGGCTTCCTCAATTATCCATTGTGCATCAGCAATGATGTCTCTTGTTCCTCTGCCTTTTCTGAAACCAGCTTGAACATCCGGCCTTTCCACACAAGGCTCTAATCTGTGTTGGATGATCCTGAGCATTATTTTGCTAGTATGTGGAATTAAGGATATTGTGCGATGGTTTGCACAATCTGTTAAGTCTCATTTCTCTGGTATGGGTGTGTAGACTGACTTTTTCCAATCTGTTGGCCATTGCATCATTCTCCAAATTTGCTGGCATAGCTTGGTTAGAACCTTGACTGATTCTTCTTCTGTTGCCTGCCATATTTCTGTAGCTATTCCATCAGTTCCTGTAGCCTTCCGACCTGGTAATGGCCAGAATGCTGATTTAACTTCATCTTCCCGTACTAGAGGTACTTGCAAGTAGGGAGTATCTTCTAGAGTATATTGGATGTTGACGCCCCTGTTGAACATATTTTCAGTATACTCCTTCCATCTTTGTTTGCGCCTCTCTGAATCAGTTACTATCTGTCCTTTGGCATCCCTTAACATACCGATTTGTGGTTGGAACCTCATTCTGAGATCAGGGATCTTTTGGAAAACTTGCCTTGTTTTTCCGTGTCTATTTCCATCCTCAAGGTCTTTACAGATGTCATTGTAGAACTGCTCCTTGTCTCTTCTAACAGCTTTCTGAAATTCCCTATTATCTTCCTTCCTGAGGTCTTTATCTTTCTTGACTTTAGCTTCTCTCCTCTTCTTGGCAGTTTCCACTGTCTGTTCTGACATCCATTGTGCTTTCTTCTGTTTCTTGGTCTTTGGCAGTCTCTTTTCACATTTGTCCTTAACTTCTTTGATTTCATTCCGCAGTTCCTCTGGTTCCCTATCAATGAGGTTCAGAACTTCAAAGCGGTTCCTGATGTTCTCCTTGAAAATGGTGGGTACATTCTCAAGATCACATCGTGGAAACTGGATAGTTTTGTTTTTTCTGCTTTAGCTTAACTTGGAACTTGCACATGAGCATATTGTGATCTGTTCCACAATCAGCCCCCTGCTACCTCTTTGCTGTTATAACTGAGCTCTTCCACCTCCTTGCACCAATAATGTAATCAATTTTATTTCTGTGTACTCCCATCAGGTGATGTCCATGTGTATAGGCACCGCTTTGGTTGTTTGAAGAATGTGTTAGCAATGAAGAGATAATTGGCTTGGTAGAAACTAATAAGTCATTTTCCTGCTTCATTTGTTTCCTAAGCCATATAGTCTGACTGTGTTTTGCTTATTAATTATTATTATTATTATTATTATTATTGAATTGTTATACTGCCCCTCCCAACTTGGCCCAGGGTGAAATTTACCTTTACCTTTTCCAACTCTGGCATTCCAGTCTCCAACCACCACCAGCACATCTTTCTTGCATACTCTGTCAATTTCAGACTGAACTTGAGCATAAAACTCATCAACTTCCTCTTCTTCTGCATCAGTCATTCAGGAATAGACTTGAAAAACTGTCATGTTAAAGGGTTGTCCACGAAATCTAATTGATATTAGTTGATTACTTACTGCATTGTACCCAAGTACTGTCATTGCTATATCCTTCCTGACAACACTGTCAGGAAGTAACACTGTTTTTTCTTTCTTTTTCGTGTCCTGATTATTAAATGATATGAATTTCTGACTGAAAGTGTCCCATTCCAGTCCATTTTAATTCACTGATGCCCAAGATGTCAATCTGTAGTCGATTCATTTCATCTTTCACTGAGTTGAGCTTACCCATATTCATGCTTCTTGTGTTCCACATTCCCATTGTAATTCTGTCTTTGCAGCTTTGGATTTTCTTTTCCCACATGGCAGCATCAGCCACTAGATGTCCAAAATGCCATCAGTACTCAGAGATCCTCAGCTCTTCCTCAGTAGCATGTTGAGTACATCTGACCAGAGGGGCCCATCATCCAGCACTACATTGTCAATCATTCTTTTTTGCCTATCCATGTGGTTTTCTTGGTAAAATACAGGAGTGGTTTACCATTGCCTTCTCCCGTGCAGTATGAAGTGATGCCTTTGTCACTGTCACTGAAGTGATCGTCAGCTTCCAGCACTTTCCTATATCGCTGCTGCCCAATATAGGTGCCTGCTTGCTTTAGCTTGGCAGCTGGGATGACCTTCGCGCGTTGGGTGAGCCTACTGGGAGTGTACCTCCCTGCGTACTTCGCTCTTCCCTCCCAGGAATCTCCACGCAATGTTGAGGCAACATAGCAGGACTTGGGTGGGTTGGTCTCCTTACCATATAATAACAAAGGAGTAGAAGATAAAAGTAACTCTCAGTGGTTTGCAAAGCAGAATACACTCAACTTGTTAGCAGAATAGCTATTCAGTAAGAAAAGAAGTCCTCATATAAGGTAAGGAGACCACATTATATAAGGTATAAGGTGATCTCACCTTATATAATATGATTTCTTTTTTAGTGAATAGCTATTTCTGTTTACAAGTTGAGTATTCTGCTTTGTAAACCACTGAGAGTTATTTTTTATCTTCTACACTTCCGTAGTTCTTGATTTCAGTTTTAAATTTTTCTAGACTTATCCATTTGAGTCAAGGTTTTATTTTTCTGTCATTTGCAGGTGAGCTAGTTACCCCATGTGTTGCATTCACCATGGTCTAGCTAATCTGAGCATCTTCGCTACACTGTTCAGTCTTGCCAGTTTGTTTGTAAGCTATTTATTATTATCTATCCTAATACCTTTGTTTGAATTTTAGTTCATAAAGAATGATATCATAACTTGGGTTTAGTTTATATATCTTTGATATACTTTTAAAATCTGCTAGTCTGTTTGTGAGAAGTTGTTATAACCCAAGGTTTATCTAACTTTATTTTTTATAAAAGTATGGCTTTTATCTATTTTTAAAACTGTGTAGTTCCATATAGTTCCTTTTAGAATTATTATTTATCCTCATTGGTATATTTTTGTTATCCCCTTTTGTTATCAAAACGCATCACAATCTACTCTTCTATTGCATCCTTCCTGTTTCCTTCCTTCCCGTAGCTTATGTTTCTCTAAGACATCTCATATTTATCTAAAGAGTCAGTCTGTGGACCATGAGGAAACAACCACGGAACAGTAATTAGTTTGAAAAGTGTGTTGTTTGTATGTGCCTTTTTCTTCCCCCTTTCAGTGCATTCTCCAACGGTTGGAGTGGAGCTTCTAAGCTTCAGAGACGGTAAATGCAGAACGGAAGGATGGTAGCTGACTCAGAACAATATGGAGTTCCGAGTCCTCTGGTGTGTGGCATAGGGACACAGGGGCATAAGTTATAGGGCATAGAGTGCTGGTTTAGTAAGGGGACAGAGGGGCTGCAGCAAGGGTAGATTGAGGTGGGCCCTCCTTTTTCCTGGATCAAAAAGGTAATAGCTGTTCACCTATCCAGAGGGAAAGGATAATTTTTTTCTCCTGTAATACTACAAAAAAGCCACTAGAGGCCAGTAATGGTTCAAAAAACCCTATTATGTGCCCCATAGCCATAGATATGCACATGTAATGGTCCCTAACACAGGCTTCCTCTCAGTTTTGTTTTTAACCCCACCACCTCAAACTATAACAATACCTTACAAACCAGGTCTCTACTATATCTGTGCATATGCAGTAATGGACAGGTCAGTGGTAGGAGTGACACACTAGTTTTCAGCGAATCCACTCTCCCACTTAGAGACTCCAACCTCAGTATTAATTGATGGGCAATTGTAAATTAGTGTCCATCTAAGCCAACTAACATATGTAAATATTCGGAGGCTCCAGTTTCCTTTCTCCAGGGAATGCATGCAGACAGTTTCTTTGGTAGCCGGAAACCAGGAGTTTGGTAGGAGAGAGAAAAGAGGCAACTATTTCTGAAACCTAGCGGGGTGGGTGGGGGGTGTAGCAATCCAAAAATAAAACTCAGATGTTCTAGCTCCGTTTCCTATACATTTTAATCTCCTTCCAAGAAATGGGAATAGGATCTACCAGCCTTGGATTCCCAGGAAACCAAAGAAAGGAGAAAGAACTCCTCTTCCAAAGGCATTCCCCCTACTTTCCCCCTATCACAATACAGACTTCGGGCCCTAAGAAGCCATGTTCAATGTCTTCTTTCTTCATGCCCTCACAGTTTTAAAAATGCAACCACTTTCCCCTACAACCAAGTTGTTCCTGACTTGGCTTCCTCTTGAGTCTAAACGAACACCACACACACACACACACACACACACACACACACACACACCATTTCTCATGAGAACATTATGAGGCTAGCCAACAGCCAAAAACAAATGAGGCTGACCAACGTGGTTCTACAGGTATCTTTTTATATTGCCCCTTTAAAACCATTGCTCTCAATTAAGAAGTCCAGCATGAGGCCCCTCAGTGTTCTCCCAACCCCTCTGTGGTCGAAAGAGCAGGCCCACCAAACCGAGCAGCCCCCTTAAACCTCTGTCAGCCTTCAGTTTCCATGATCAAAAACTCAAAGATGGAGGAGAGAAGCTATGGAGTACAAAGGGTTCTCCCAAGTCTCTGACCCAACCGGAGCCGTTATTTTAAGGGAATTCCTACTTTGTGTCAAGTTTGCCAATCTCAGGCTCAGAGAAGAGAATTCTCTTTGTTATTCTCTACCCTTCAAGTTCACGAGGTTGGTCAACCAGTTGAGTACAGATCAGCCATCTTAGCTGGGAAGAGGTATTTCCCCCCCAGTGCTTCCTACCCCATCACGGTTTCTTCTCCCTCTTGACCTACAAGAGGTTCCAGTGGAGTGAAGAGACGTCTTATTCCTCATATGACAACGTCCTCCCTTCATCTTGAGGAAGGACTGAGCTCAGCAGATGGTTGGAAGCCTCTCAGTTGGCTGACCTCTCTCCACCCCATTACTTTGGCTGCCATACTAAATGAGGGCAGACACTGTAGGTCATTCATCCTTTTCCACTTTGATCTCAACGAAGGAGTTGAGATCAGGACAGAAGCCTTTGTGGCTGGGCGGGTGAGGCGGCGTGCCAGCCCTGGCTTCCTCCTCTTGGAAGAGAGGGTTGTAGAGGTGCAGGGGCAAAAGCTGGGCTTCCGCAGAGGGCAGACGGTCCGAGGGTGACCCATACACACGATTCGCTTTGGTGCCGTGCTTCGAGTTGGCGTCCAGCCGGTAGCAGAGCTGGGTGAGGGGAGCAGCACGGAATCGTGGGGGGCGCGCCACCCACACCCCCGGCTCACTCAGGCTGTCTTCCTCATCGGACATGAGCTCCTCAGTTACACCTTGCCACAAACGCTGCTCTTCCGGGCCAAGCAGGCGTGCTACCCCCGAACGGTTGGCAAAGAGCTGAAGATGGTAAGTAAGAAGGGATCGAATTAGTCATTCTAAGAATCCCATATTTGCCGCCGCCTCTGCCGTTACTCACCCCATCTGTCCTCACTGTTCCTGTTTTGTCCTTTCCAAACCTTTTGTTTCCTTCCCCACCCCCAAGCTGCTCTTCCATCCTGCTTTCTTGCTATAATGGTCCCTCTAGTGTTGGAGGACTGCAGGCCTGTCCCCTTATCCCAGGCACAACATGTAGCCCAAGGGACAGGCCTTGGCCAACTTTCAGATAGGGCCCGCCCCATCTTGGAGACAGTTCAATTTTTATTTGGAGAATGTGGATAGGGAGAAGTTCTTCTTTCTCTCACACAACACTAAAACCAGGGGTGATCCCATGAAACTGACTGCCAGGAAATTTAGGACTGACAAGAGAGAGTGCTTTTTCACACAGCACATAATTAATCTATAGGAGTCCTCTGCCATGGGATACGATGGCCACCAGCTCAGATGGCTAAAAAAGGGGCCATCCTTTTATAAAGTATAAAATCTATCCTCAAATTAATGAAGGCTAAGTTGACCGGTGGCTACAAGTCCTGATGGCTATAGGATGCCTCTGAATACTCGTTGCAGCCCAGCAGTGGCAGGAGAGGGAGCATGGCTTCATCTCCTGGTGTTTGGTTTCCCGAGGCATCTGATGGGCCACGGTGTGACACAGGGTGCTGGACTAAAAAGGCCTTAGGGCCCACCCAGCCAGGCTGTTCTTATGCTCTCTGGAGAAATCACAGCTCTCCCTTGCCCATCCTTTCACAGGTTACCACTGGCAGGAATTGATTCTGTCTCTGCAGCAGCAGCAAGAGGACACACATTTCATAGCTGGCAGTTTGTAAAGGAAACACTTCTGGGTAGCAAAGGGCTAACTGGCTGTTTTGCCCCCTCACCTGAGTTTTCTGCTCTCCTTAGTGAAGGAGGCATCCTACTGCTGCAGGGAGATCTCGGGCTCTGGTCTGAAGCAGGCTTAATTTTTGTTCTTTTAAAAGGAAGATCAGCACTGCTTTGACAAATGCAAATGGAAAACAAGTGGGATGCAGGTATAATAATCTAGTTCCCTGTTTTCACCACCTTAAAAATGTATTTTGCTGTTTCTTTGGCTGCAATTGTTAACACACACAGTTGGGAATAAACCCTACTGAACTCAGTGGGATTTACCTGTAGGTAAATATGCAGAGGACTGAGCAGTCAGTGGAGAACTAACAGGAAGGAAAGTAAGGTTTAATTATGGCTAATTTAATAAGTCTTGTCCAGTAACATGGTTATGACAGAGGGAGCCTTTGCCCCTTTCCTCCACTCTTACTATCCAGTGCTATGCATATGCTTTTCCAATGGGACTTTCTTCCAAGTGCTCATGAGATTGCAGCCTCTCTATATAGAGATATCTTGGCTGACTAAGAATCTTGTTTACTAAACTAGCCTTCAAACAGTAGTTTACCACTTTTTAATCACTGTAAAGCAAATTATACTTAAGGCCCTTTTTTATCCCCTCCCTGCTTTTCACATTTTACCCGTCCACCATTTTACTGCTGCCTCCTGATGCATGATATGCTTTATGGATGTTCAGACAAGTGTCTGAGTGGGACTTAAATTCCTCTATCAAGTTATTGGAACATGCTCATTAAAGAAATAGCCACTAAAAATTGTATTTTGCGTTGCACTAGATTCCCGCTTAATTAAATGCAGCTAGCTCCAAACATGCATTGGATCGGGCTACAAAGTTGTCCAACCCTTTCTCTGTTTACTTAGAAGTAAATAATCACTTTCAAAGGGACTTATTCCCAAGTAAGTGTGCACACGATGGCAGTCTTTAGGAACTAATTTTACTGGTCTTAGCAGAAGTTGCTCTGCATAAATATGATTAGGGCCATGCTGAAACGGGGATGAGACTGCATCTACTTTGAGTAAACATAGTTAGGAGTGGTCAAAGATCAGTCAGAACTCGGTTGATATAAAATGCACAGCTGGGCAATAAAACCCAGTCACTGCATGCATTAATTCAGAAAGCTCAATTATTAACACTTAAACTATATTGTATACGATGAAAGCGATGGTAAGTATTTGTGATAGTTCAGACCCACAGAGAGGAGTGTTTTATTTTACGACATTTGTAATTTTAACAACAAATGGTTGGCTAAAGAAATTTAGCATCTCATACTAGCATGGCCTCTTACAAACTGAAATAGAACTGAACAATTTTTTCATCTGTCAAATAGATTTTTTTTGTTTCCATATATGTACGGGTGAGAATATTTATGTAATTTCCTCCTCCGCCTCAGCATGAAACTTATGTTCATTTTCTTTGTTTACAAATGCCTGAAATAAGATTGACGTGTGCGTGCATTTGGGTTGAAAACATGACATAGGTTATTTTCAGCAGTTAAGGTAGCAGCGTGGTCCTCTTGGCTTAATAACAGCGTAGAAATGGCCCACAGAGTCACTGAGTTGTGCCTTACCCGATAGCGTCTGCTGCGCAGTTTCTTCTCCTCCTTCTCCTTAAGCCCTTTGAAGGGATTGAGAGAGTTGCGGTATTCACGTCGCTTTGTCAGAAAGTAGGCCACACAGGCCCCTAGCAAAGAACAAAAAGTGGGGACTCACAGAGAGGGAAAGCAGGGAGTGCCAAAAGGGCCCAAATGAATGACTGGTGGTGGCTACAGAGAAGGGCTGCACACCTTCAGCTCTCCAGCTCTTGTTGGACTACTACTTCTATGATCCTTAATTATTGGCCACTGTGGCTGGGGATGATGGAAGTTGTAGTTCAGCAACAGCTGGAGGGCCAAAGTTTTGTAGTCCTGCCATAATGCGAGTGCGAATATGAACAGCCAACAGTTCATACGTCATCAGTAGCTTTCAGAGTTAACACTGGGTAATGTGTGTATTTTGAAACACTGTGTGGTTTTTCTTTCAGTCCTGTCCCAGCAAAATGCAAATGTGTCTTTAAAAACAAAAAGGTTTTCAGCGACGGGGGAGGGACAGTTTTATGTTCTGGATAAGCTCTAGTAGTAAAATCCAGAAATGAAGCAGGTGGAGCATTTTTATTCTTCCCAATCTTACCTTTTAGCTCTTTATCAGTATAATTGTGGTGATTTGATACCAATTCGTGCTTCAGTTTTTCTAGCAAGAATTTCACCACAGAGATATTCCATGAAGATTTAATGCTATGAGAAAGGGAGAGAGAATGGAGGGGGAGGTAAATGCTGAAATACTCCCCACCCTTGACATATCCTAGCAATGCTTATAAATAAAGATGATGCAATCTAATGAGTTTAACTAGGAACCTGCACCAGAGTCCACAGCTTTAGGATGGAATATTTGACATATACATGAGATTAAGAAACGATCACTCCTTGGTTCTTATTTACGATCAATAATGTTGACTAGAATTCCCACTTTGCCCATAATCATGTTTTAGAAGAGATACTGGTAAATCTAGTCTTCTACCACTACTTAAGCAATCTGTGAGTGTCGAAGAATGATTAAAGCACGTTAAGAGGTAACTAATCTATGTAAACTGAATTTGCGTACGAGGCCCTAAGGACTACAAATAGTGGGGATAGCTGCAGTTCAGGAAATTAGGGATCATTTCAGATCAAGGGGGGGGGAGGTATTCTGTGTCTTTATTAGCTGTGCAGAATCTTTTTATCCTTGCACCTTCTCCTACTACTATGAGGAGGCAAGTCACACCAGCTGAAATTAATCCTTCTATGCAATCACTGGAAACATAAGAACCCTAACTCCACACTGAATCAGATGGCCCCAACCAGCACTTACCTCTCAGAGCCATCAAACCTCTTGTCATTGGTGATGTGGTTGTGGACATTATGGACCAGTTTCTGGGAGAGGAAACAAATATTGGAATGACAAACTAGAATGTTCAAAAAGTAAACCTCAACAGCAGTTTTATGAAACCTGAGCTATTAAGAGAAAGCAGCGCTCCCTTGAAAGCTAATTAAAATAAGCTTTGCAGTGTCTGAGCTGCTGATTCTATACCAAGTTCTTAGTGAGACACAAGCTCCTTTGAAAGGATGGTGGGGCCACAGCTCAGAGGCAGAGCATCTGCTTTGCTTGCTGAAGGTCTCAGGTTCAGTCCCTGGCATCTACAGGTAGGGCTGAGAGACTCCTGCCTGAAACCCTGAAGAGCCGCTGCCAGTCAGTGTAGACCAGTGGCTCCCGACCTGTGGCCCTCCAGATGCTGATGAACTAGAACACAACTCCCATCATTCCCAGCTACAATTTATTGTGGCTGGGGATGATGGGGGTTGTAGTTCATCACCATCTGGAGGGCCACAGGTCGGGAACCACTGGTGTAGACAAAACTGGGCCAGATGGACCAATGGTCTGACCTGCGAAAAAGCAGCTTCCTAAGTTCCTATGGAAGTAAAGTATGGCCACTCACTGAAAGCACTAGGTCTCTCTTGCGCCGTGCATTCTTCTGTCCAATGCTTCGGCTTCTACAAGGCAGACTCGCAAAGCCCAAAGAAAAACGTGGTTCCTCTGAATGCAGCATGGTGTCCTCCAGGGTGTTGCTGTTAGGGGATACTTCTGGGCAGGAGAGAGAAGGCTCATCCACAGGCTGAGGAGGCATCTGAGGGGCAGGAGAAGCGGGTGTGGCATAGATCCGCTGCATGGAGCTATCTACGGTGGGAGATTCTTCCGTTACCTGGGGAGGGAAAGACTTTGACAGCCCATAATAGTGACATAAGAACAGCCCTGCTGGATCAGGCCCAAGGAGGCCCATCTAGTCCAGCATCCTGTTTCACACAGTGGCCCACCAGATGCCACAGGCAGGAGTTGAGGGCATGCCCTCTCTCCTGCCGTTGCTCCCCTGCAATTGGTACTCAGAGGCGTCCCCCTCAGTCCCAAATAACAGCCTTCTCCTCTTCCAGCTGCACTGTTATTCTCAACCTGTAACTACCCTCGCCTGGACCTCCAAGTCACCCCTGCTCTGCCATTCTGTCTCACAGGTGCTCTCCCTTCCTGAGCATATTTTCACAAATGGGAACTTTATTATTCAGTTGGTCTATAACACAAGTGTCACGCTGACACTGGCCAGGACTTTTATTTCAAAACCTCTTTTTATTCCTCATTGTCAAAATCCACACTTGGCACACACACCGCAAGAGGCTGAAAGATGCTTTTTCGTGCCCCCCTGTGAAAACATTCTGGCACTAAACTCTCCCCCAACTCCAACGTTGCCAAAGCCCCTTAATCTCACCATGAGCTGCTCCGGTCCCACTTCCATACCAGCCTTGGGATCCTAGATACACACACACTTTTCGCTCGTGCCAGGGCCCCTCAACCCCAGGCCACAACAGCAGAGCAGCGCTTGGCATGACTCCCAGAATGCCTCTCTCCTGAGCAGGTCTTTGGCAAAGAAGGCGAGAGATGCCATCAAATATTCATGAGGCCATCTGTGCCTGACCGGAGGGACATGGGGATTGTGTGTGTTTTGTAGGGTGGGAGGGACAAAGAAGCCCCTAATCCTCCAACTACATACCCCACCAAGGCCCCCAGGTCCCAGCTGCACAGGCGAGAAACCCAAGTGGCCAGGTGGCCCGGCTGCTGCTGCTGCCCCCAGCTGCCTCAGCTCCTCAATGACCACCTGGACGCCATTTCTGAAGCCCTCGGCCTCTCGTTCCTCTTCCTCATCATTGTTCTCTTGATGCTCCTCTGGAGGACCCAGGGGGCTCGCTTTGAGGGTTGGGCCCATTCCGCGGCGCAATGCTCCCATTTCCTCTTCCAGCCGCCTCAAGGTCTCGTTGTTGGCCCTGGCTAGGCTCAGCGCCACCTCCGCAAGGCTCACGGCCTTCTCCACACGTTGATAGATGATGTGGAGGAGCTGGTCCGACGACTGCACTGATAGCCCAGTCCCTGTCACCGTGATGGGAGTGCAAGGTGGGGATGAGGGTGGTGGGGCAGCTCCCTGAGCGCCGGGCTCCTGCTTGCAGGTGCAGCAGCAGCATTTGGCCTCTTTGGCGTTGGGAGGCGAGAACAAAATGGTGGCACTGAACGACATTGATGTGAATTCGACAGCCCCGGAAGCGATGAGAGATTCTGGGCATTTCTCAGCAAAGGCTCTTGGAGAAGGCAAGGTAGGCCCCAGTCTGGGTCTTGGTGGCTTAGCTGCAGGTGCAAGTCGACGGCATTTCAAGGAAGGAGCAGACACTGGTCGCTGCTGAAGCAAACGAGGCTTCAAGGAAAATGGGTTTTGTTTGTTTGTTTGTTTAAATTGTTAATGTCAATAAACTGGAAAACATATGCACATCCATCTCTGAACACCCGAAGTACCCAGAGATAGGTTCTTGTGTCTGAAAACAAACCTGCCAGCACCCACTAGGAATCCCGAGGACAATCAAATCAATGGAACTAGGGCAGGTCACTTGATACTTGCATTCATTCTGACATCATTCCAAATTTATGCTAAAAGCAACAAACAGTGCACTTTTGAGGTTGAGCATTGGCGTGTCTGGCTCAGCTTGTACATTTGAATCTATAATTCACAACTGACCTATTATAAAAAAACTTCTTGTTCTACTCCAGCCCAGAGAACATGGCAAGAATTTAGCTGAGCCGCTCAGGTTCTGCAAAGCTCACTTTAACATTTCTTTGCAAGGGGGGGCAAGATCCTGCAAAAAGTGCTTTGTTCTAGCAACTCTGGTTGTGTAAAGCCTCTGTTTGCTCACCTGAACTTGCAGGTGTACAAAGTTACTTTGTTTTGAACCAGAACACTCAGATCTTGCAAAGCTTTGTAAAAAATCTCTTGCATATACCCATTCATTCATTATCAGTTTATTGCATTCCCTCTCTCTCTCTCTCTTTGGGGGGGGGGAGGCAGTGACAACAATGGGAAGCATCAAAGTGGGAATCCCAACCCCTCCCCTCCCCTCGGCATAGTGGATATCTTATTTCCCACACACAAGTGATCACTGTAGAGGCGGTGCACATCCTTTCACGATTTGCATATTTAAATTCCGCGCGCCCCAGGGCGGGGAAAAAAGGGCCGGGCGTTTGCTATTGGTTTTCTGCTGTGGGGGCCAACGGTTCCGAATCCCGCGTCCCCCAGAATTCCATCCTGCGTGTGCAGCGCGGCGGGAAGAGAGAAGGCACGAACGCCGCAGTCGTGTACAAAGCCAACAGCCCTCCGCCGCCGCTCTCCGATTGGCCTGTGCCGAGAAGCCAGAGGCAGCCGATTGGCTACAAGCCGTGGTGCCTTGGCTGGGGGGGGGGCGAATGGGAAGAAGGGGAGGGGAAAAGCGAGGGAGACGACGGAGGAGAAGGGGCTCTTTAGGGACGTCTGTGAGGGCAGGCTGTTTTCATGGCTGCCTCTCCAGCCCAGCGCGGCTGAAGGATTTTTCACGACTCCACAGCACAGGCATCCATGCCAAGTCTAACACCACATCCCCCCAAAATAGCCGTCTAGCCGCAAGATTGTGTCACTATCTCTTATTCCGAAAACAAAGTACATATTTAAATAAATGCCCCCTTTGTCACCACCAACCACATTTTCCAAAAGGTTGACTCAAAATCCTGTCAAAGACACCAAAATGGCTGACATGAGCTACCCAAAGACACGCCAAGGCCCTCACCTCTCGCCCCCTCCAATGGCTGCCCCAGCACAAGGTCACCCACATGAGGGCACTGAGCAGTATCTATCCTTGCTCCAACTGACACCCCCTACGTTTAAACATATGTTTCCAGATACCACCAGTTTTGAGATTAGCCCCCATAACTGTCCACAGCAGGATCCTGTGTGTCCCCCGCCACTGCTTCAGATCATATCTAGCCTTCCCTTTTCAGTTTACGCTCACAAATTTGTCACTTTCCCCCCGGGGGGGCAAAACACACTCATCGTTAAAGATCAATAATTGCCATTTTTAATTTATCTCTGGTACACAGCCCGTGTACCAAAGTATACACAACGCTACCATACAAACTAGAACAGATCCTCCAAGTTATTAGCCAAACTTCCTTGTGCCATAGCGTCTTCAAGGTCACAGATACTTTGAATACTGGGGACAATTTTGCAAAGAATAAAGTGATGTTCAGATTGGAGTGAGGGGGTGGGTTCATAATTACTACCAAAAGCAGCTTCTGTACTCCTAGGCAATAATACAGATTTTTAAAAATCTGAGGTTTGGAAAATGCAACCTTTTTATCACTCTTCAGCCGTCCTGATTGTAGGAACAAAAGGATGATTAACATAGATTGGCAACCCACCCTGATGGTATGAAATAAGCACCTGCAAATCTCCAATCATCCTCTCGTACAAAACAAAAGATTAAATTTGAGACAAGAGAAGTTATATTTAGTATCTTGAGCAAATACATGCTTTACTGTTCTGCAAGCCGGATCATGTAAACATACCCTCTGTGTGCCTAATATGGTATATATCTGCACTCCCAACTACACATTTATATTTCTAATATTCTTCCCGTCTACGAGCATATACACCATAGTATCAACATACAAAAGATTACATGGTTTTACTCTAGTTTAAGTAGCCTAGAATACACTACCAATAGTTGTTAAGAATCGCCAATTCCAATTAGCACCTCCACTTTACCCACAAAATGTAGGAAATTGTTTCCCCCTTTCTTTAAGACCCTGTGGTGGTTGAAACACTTTGAAGGGCAACCAGACAATGGTATCTGATCAAGTATGTCCTGCTTTCCATATCCCTGCACACTTACCCATTAATTGCAATATATACCCTCTATCTTCCTTTCTGCCCTATCTTCCCTCTAAATCCACATAGCCTCTCTACAGTTGGCATGTACGTATCTGTTGCCAGGCACATCCCAGCTCTCCTGCTTCCTCCCTCCTTCATACTGTCACGTACAACCCTTCCCGCCCCGCCCCCGCCGCCTTGTCGTATATTTCCCTGGGAAGGCCAAACAAACAAGGGAAGATTGGGGTGCCTCCCCTTCCAATCCTTCCCCTTGCCACCCCCCAATTTCCCACCATTCTATCCCCACTCCCACACGTCCCTGGGAAAAGGATACTGGAAGGTCGTGCAGCTCTTTGTATTCGTGTGTGTGCAAGGGGGGGGGGGAGGATGTGCACCCTGCTGCCAACCGCCACACCCCCATGCTCCCCCCCTTCTGCCCTGATTGGCCAGTCTCCTGCACGCACACAAACACACACCAAAGCTGCACACGCATTCCTGAGCAGGGCCCCAGCAGGGGACACCTAGACTGGCTGGGCACTGCCAATTTTTTCTTCTCCTGGACATGTACAACCAGGCTGTTCTTTATTTTTCCTCCTGCTGCTTCATCCACACTGTCCTAATCCTTTCCTTAAACATTTGTATTATTTTGTTTCTCCGGTTTTTCATGCTCTGCTGATCCTTTCTGCTATCCTTCCATACTTTCTGCAGCCCAACCTGTTCTCATGCTACTCCCATCAGCTTTGATCATGCTCTTTTGCTGTGTCTCGCGCACACAATCCTCCTTTTACCTATCTGCCCCCTTTCCTTGATCATCCTTCTAGCAATCCTTTTCCTTTCTTCACCTCTTTGCAGCAGTACTTCAAAAGAATTCCTTTGCCCTTTCCCACTTTCGTGTTCCCTACTGCGACTCTGTTCCAATGATCCAATCTTTTCTTCTAAGTAAGCATGGAGGACAGCTCTGGGGAAGGAAAGGGCATTTAGCTAGTAAGGGTTTATTTTTTAAAAAAAACCCAAACCCTCTCCTACTCAACCACACCTCCATTTTAGCCTCCCTCCTTCCCTTTATCCCTGCTGCCCTGCAGCTGGCAATAACCTTTTCTGTTCATATTAAGTTCTATGCACTGCACACACAGCCTTTGCGTCAATTGGGTGGGAACCAGGAGATGCAACAGTGCATAAAAGTATTTACGAAGGTTCTGCTTGATGAGGGGGGCCAGAATGGGTTAATGCCAGCCTGTAAACATCAAACAGAAGGGGGGGATCCCATGAAGGTGTGAAGGACAAGGAACTGGCATTACCTAAGGTGCGTGGACAGCAACTGGGTAACGGAGAATAAGGTAAAGCAAGCCAAGAAATGGTAGCAATCATCAGAGAAAGAAAGACCCTGTTTAACAGCCATTTGACTTCCTCCCTCGGTATCACAGACACGTATGCTCCAGTGCCTGTGGGAATAGGCGACCTTCTGCTTTTTGCCTAGGAACGAAACTTTCAAGAGACATTTATCTCTCAGCTTCTGTGCCCAAGCACTCACACCCATGCAGCTAGCCAGCGAGCTTGCCCCTCTAGGGCATCCCTCTGCTGGCATGAATCCAAAGCCCACACCACACCTCTGATGGGACTAAAGCAGCCAATATCTCTTTTGCCCACCCTGATTCTCCAAGAGAAGACAAAAACCCATATTGGACAGTAACATTTTTAATTCAAAACATTTTGCTACAGCAGACATCGGTCACAAGTGAAAGTGAAGCCGCCACCCCAGGGCCAGTCTGTGAGCCTGTCATATTCCCTCCCTCCACCTCACTCCTTCTCCACCATGTGGGCTAAGTATTCTCCATTTTCTTAGTGGGAGATCCACAATTCTAACTCTAATACTTCTGTGAGCTCCTTATTGCCAGCAATCCCTACAGACCCGAATGGAATGCCCCTTCCCCCTACAGTCCACCATCTCAAGCCGGGGTGCCATGGAATGATGCATGCAACTTGGCCACATCATCACTGGAGACACGGATCCAGCCATCCTGGCGTACATGGTAGAGGTTGACTGTGCCCCCTGAGTAGGCATCTCGGTATGTGGCTTGGTAGATTGCACGACGGGCCAGATCGTAGGCTTCCTCAACGGAGAGATCATGAGAGTAACCACGGTCCATCACTCCGTAGGCATAGACTGATCCGGAGCCCACTGAGAATACCGTGCCCGAGATGCGGTTCCCTTCACTGTCCACATAGTACAAGCCTGAAAGGCAGGGTAGAAAAGTTCAGGTTATTGGGACTCTGCAAATTCCTTACAATGGCCGTATCAGGCGTAAGGTTCACTCTTCTCATATCAGAAGATTCTTGGTAAAGAAGTTCTCAATATTTATGGCCCCACACATCACCTTGTTCTTCAAAAGGCTGCCTACAGGGCACATCTAGCCTGCTGAGCCTCTCAGAATGGGGCTCTCCAAGCATCTCAGCACTACAGTTCTTACATATAATCGTTAGCATTTGTACAGTGCTTTTGAATGTGCAAAGCACTTCACATGCATTATCTTGGAGCAATTCATCCTGTAAGGTATTATTATCCCTATATTGCAGCTGGAGAGCAGAGACTGGGAGGAAGTGGCTTGCTTAAGAGCAGCTCATGAGCTCAGGGCAGAGGTGGGATTTGAACCAGGGAAGTCCTGACAGCTCGGTCTCTTCACCACTATGCTAAACCAACTCCCACATGGATTCAGACATGTAGATGTGCAATATCAGAAGAAAACTGATGAGGCTCACCGCTCATGGGTTGGGGTTTTTATGTTGCAGCTACAACTAGGCTGTATTGCACCACACCCATAGAAAATATTTGGACACAACAGGGGTTCCCAACCTGTGGCACTCCAGATGTTGCCGAACTCCAACTCCCAGCATCCCCAGCCAGAATAAGTTATAGCTGGGGATGATGAGTTTTATTTCGGCAACATCTGGAGTGCCACAGGTTGGGAACCCCTGGGCAGGGGTGTAGCTAGGGGAGAGGGGGCCCCGTGTTCACCTCTCTCCCTGGTGGCCCCCTGGAGTGAGGGAGATAACGAAAAAATAGGGATGGGTGGAGCTGGGGGGTCCTCAGGAGCTGGAGGGCCGGAGTTCTTTGAACCCATCCACTCAATTATAACTCCACCCCTGCCCCTGGGATACAATGAATCCCCCACAGTAATTGATGGGACACAAAGTAGGTATAACATCACTGGGAAAGGAGACTGTGTATGAGGCAGGAGCCTCTGGGGCAGCTGGTCCGAGGATATGCTAGCCCAACCCACTGTCTGAGTACACTGATACAGCAGAGCAATATTTTCAAGTAAGAGTAATAACCAGATTTCAAAATCCACCACCAAAGTTCCCATCCCCCTCCACTGATCCACTCAAAACCTAGGAAGAGGGCACAAGAGTCATTTTTCTTCCACTGTTCCTTGCTCTATTTAACCTTCCAGAACGGTTGACATTGCCCAGGAGGACTACCCCTCCAAAGACAGGGTTTCCTAGCTTTGTGACCTTGTGCTTCTGGAACAAGCTACTTTGTGTAGGGGACGTAACACTCAAAACACTGGTGGGTTCCTTTCTACATGAACAGCTACACTCAGCTCCAGTCTTTTCTCATGCAAAGCGAAAGCAGGTTGTCCTCAGGAAAACCTGAAAGATGAGGGTGGGGTGCATTCGAGGGCAGAGTTTGGGGAGTGAATGGACAAGCACACACACCAAAGGGTATGGAACAAGATCCTCATGGCAATGTTAAAAGCATGAAGGATAAAGAGAGCAATACCTGAGGTTTACATCTTGGTCCCAAATACATGTAGATGGATGCAAATCACACTGATTTCAGTGGAATTTATTCCCAAATGTGTGTGCTTAAGATTGCTACCTTTGTGCGACTCAAGTGCCCTCAAATGCATAAACAAGAAAGATATTTATCAAATAAACTAAGGAAACTGACATGGTCCATGTAAGTTCTGTGATATTTATCTCCAGCACTTCAGTCTGATCCAATGGACTGCTATGTGAAGAAGAAAGGCAGACAGGACCAGATATATTGCTTCTTATACCCACAGAGCATCACATGGACAGGTGTTTACAACAGAACACAGCTTCCAGAAGAAGGGTTTTGCTCCATGCGGATCAATGCTAGTCCACACAGACCAGGAGAATCCATGGGGGCGGGTATGGAGGGCACAGCAACTATCATGTCAAAGCAGCAGTGGCAATACCAAGCCCCCAGGTTAGTTAGCATTCCTGCTTGGAGGTACTGCCATTTCATCCCCACATCTGGGAGCATCCTTAACACAGCTTTAACATTACTCTTGGCAGGTAAACTTGCAAAGTGAAATGGTGTTGGAAGAGTTAGCTGTCAATCACTTCCCCAATAAGCAAGTATCTGCCAGATAACTTGAATCCAGGCAACAAGGCCATATGTTTCCCAGGCTATCAGGTTCCACCTCCACATCTCCTCTCCCAACTTCAAAATGTCATACCACACAATAGAATTCAGTTCTAAAAACAAAATCTAGAAAACTAAACATGTTTAAGTTGGGGTAGTTTAAGCATACCAAAAGCAACAGAACATAAAGGACTGGGGTATCTGGAAAGCTAGTCTCAAGTGAAATAAGAGGTAATGTGAACATTGGGCCCTGAGGGAGGGAATTGTGAAGGTCAGGGGGAAAGTTGTGCACCACACAGTATTACCCCTTGAAGTACTAAGCATCTATGCAAATGCAGCTAACTTTAGAGCAATCAGGAGATTGCAGAAATGGACATATGCACTAGGGATGTGCACAGAACTGGTTCAGCACTCCTTTTCGGGAGCGTAGAACCAGTTCTGTCGAACCGGCATTTGGACCAGTTCTGAGGGCAAGGAGGGGGTTGCTTTAAATGGCAGGGAAAGCGCTGCCTACTTGTCAGCCCCCGTCTCTTTCTCCTTGCTGGCACTCTCTCAAAAAGAGTGGGCGCAGGACTGCAGCGTTCCTCCTTGCAGCCCTGTTCAGCATCTCCATGCAAATGGCCAACGTGCGTGCATGCTGTGTGCATGCGCGTCAGCCATTTGCGTGGCAACGCTGAACGGGGCTGCAAGGAGGAACGCTGCAGTCCTGTGCCCACTCTTTTTGGGAAAGCGCTGGTGGGGGAAAAGTTACAGGGCAGGGATAGGCAGGTAGGAAGCACCCCTCCCCGCCCTCCTGGGAGTGCATAGAACCAGTTCCGTGTACATCCCTAATATGCACCTCTAAGAAAAGAGGACAAAATACCCAACACTTAAAGTGTTTGGGATTTAGTGAGATGAGGTGGTGAACAGAGGAATTTAGGCTGCCAAAAGCTCCCAAGGAGCATATGATGTCCTCACCTGGCCCTCGCTTGTCCCAGCCACAGATCATGGTACCCATGGATAGCCCCATGCCCTTATACTGATAAACCATGTTGGCCAAGAGTTTGGAAGCAGCAGCCACCGAGATCCGCTCCTTGTTGCGGAGTTCATAGATCCGGCACTGCCGTGCCAGCAGCCGCTCCCAGAAGCTGCAGTCTGCTGCACCGCCAGCCATGGTGCCCAGCAGGTAGGGGTTGATCTCGATGACCTTTTTCACAGTTTGTGAAGCAATGTAGACACCTGCTGTGGCCCGTGAATCCACTGCCACAATGACACCATGCTGGAACTGGAAGAAGAAGAAGAAGAAAAGAGGAGATCAAAATCATGAATAGCGCTTAAAAGTTACCTCAGTCTGGGTAGTTGCTAGTCCAAACCATCACCTGCTAAAAGAAGAGGCCAGCTCCAGGGAGTTGACCCCAACTGGCCAGGTGATAAGATGCCAACTTCAAGAGCCACCCATCTGCCACTCCAACATGGGAGACACCAAAGCAGCCTGCCACTGCCTCAAACAAAACTCCCAAACTGCAACAGGATTCGTGACATCAGCTCTTCCATGGGGTGCCCACAAAGGGAATGATAATGAGAGGCATCCATGTCTAGACATCTCTTCTGAAAACCCAGGGGACAACCTCAAACTGCCCTCTGACATTCATGGCAAAGACCAGTGCTCCATCTGCAGGGCCGGATGTTGTTGCCTACAACTCCCAGAATCTCCAGCTGCAATGGCTTTTGCTTGGAGATGATAGGAGTTGTAGTCAACAACATCTGGGAATCCCTGTTAGAGGGATTCTAACACTGGCAAGGACCAATATACTCGGGTTTTCTTGGCTCTGTTCCCCACTTTTTGCTCACCATCACCCCAAGCTGTCCTTCTCAAGCTGCTTCCCCAAAGCCTGCCCTCTTCCTTCCCTATCCAAGCACCAGCTCCCCAGAATGCCCCCGCCTCCAAGTCTCTCTTGCCCCCACCAAAGCCTTCTCCCGACACAGCTTCCACCCATTCCCTCCCTCAACTGTAGCCCCCTATCTTCTCCAGACCTCCCCTCTTCCCTAGATCTGTTATACAAAACCCGGACCAGCCATCCCCCTCCAATATCCTGCCCCCCACTGATTCACCCCTCCAGATCTCCTGCTATCCTACCTCCAGCACCCCCAAGGACTACACACCCACCCACCCACTCCCTCCAAAGAGCTAAGCTCCGCCACTCCTCCCAAACCTGCCCTCCTCTGACCCCCCAAGCCCAAAGGACACCACCACCCCGGCCGCAGCCCCTGCCCCACCTTGAAAGCCAAGGTGGTGGTCCCATGCAGCAGCTCAATCTTGGCCTTCTCGGAGGCGCCGCCTTGGCCCAGGCTGCTGGGGCCGGGGGCGGCGAGTGCCAGGGGCAGGCCCGAAGCCTGGCTCTGCGTTACATGCTCCTCTCCACCGCAAGCGCCAAGCGCGAGGGGCCGAAACTCGCTGCCGGCCCCGAAACCAAAGAACCCGGCCCTGTTCACGGGCAGCTGCGGCTGCACCAGGCTGGCCAGCGCCATCTTAGCTAAGGGTGAATCGCCGTGACTCAGGGAAGCTTCAAGGCCTATGTCCTATATAGACTCCGGACGCCATATTAGGAGAGGGCAAGCGCGCGTGAAGCGCATACCTAACTGGGCATCAGGCGCCATCTTGTTTCGGCTTCATACTCGGTTGAAGCCGCTGTTCGCCGTTTGTAGTGAGGGAGCAGCTATGTTGCCTGAGGTACGGTGACAGAAGTAAAAGAGTGCGCGCCATCTTGGCTAAGGGCAATGCTGGACTTGAAAGGCTTGGCATAGCAAATAGGGATGCCTTCGTGCAGGGGAGGAGTCTCGCGCCCCAGCCGCGCCCCCAGCGTCTGACGTCAGGGGGTGCGGCTGGGGGCCGGTGGCGCTGCTCTTGCTGGCTTCTCTCCGCTACCGCTACGCCTCTTCATCCAATGGAAAGAAAATATGACCGTCGGCATCTTCATTTTCCTTGGGGGAATGTCATACTGGGAAAGAAAAAGGATATCGTTCCGTAACATTTAAGAAAAAACAGAGTAGAAGCAATCAAAAAGAAATTAGGCTTTTCTGCACCAGATATGTAGCTTTTGTCCTGTGGAACTCACGGCCACGTGTTGGCATAGAAATAAAAAATAAATACTGGGCTAAACTTAGTAATCAGAGACAAGCTCGGCAGTTATTAGATTATTAATAATATTTATATACCAGTTTCTAACAACAAAAGTTATCAAAGCGGGTTCCGGGGGGGGGGAAGCTTTCCAAAACAGCTTACAGTATAAAAAGAGAAACAAAGTAGACACTAGCAACAGTCACTGAAGAGATGCTGTGCTGATTTGGAAAAGGACAATTGTGCCCTCCCTGCTAAGTATAAGAGACACCACTCTAAAAGGTGCCTTGTTTTATTTATTTATTTATTTATTTATTTATCATATTTTTACACCGCCCAAAACTTATGTCTCTGGGTGGTTTACAACAAGATTGAAAAGTAAAACATTAATTAAAAACAAAAGCAAAACAAAACAAAAATTTAAAAGCAAGAAATGTAAAACACAATTTAAAATTTTTAAAACAATATTCTAAAAACAACATTCAAAACAATCAAAACAATATCAGTTAAAAGCCTGGGTGAAGAAATGCGTCTTTATTAAGGACTTTTTAGAGGATGTCAGAGATGGGGAGGCTCTTATTGCACTAGGGAGCGCATTCCAAAGCCTCGGGGCAGCAACAGAGAAGGCCCGTCCCTGAGTAGCCACCAGACGGGCCGGTGGCAAATGCAGACAGACCTTTCCTGATGATCTCAATGGGCGGCGGGGTTCATTACGAAGAATTGTTGCCCAGGAATTGATAATTGGGGGACCTATGGGAATTAAGGTGTCCTTAAGTGTTTGGTGGTCGCCAGGAATCAACACCAACTCGACAGCACAACCTTCCCATTCCCCCCTCAGTGTCTGATCACTAGTTTGGGAGTGACAACGGATATGAAGGTCTATGAGGTTGCTTCATGCCTCCCTTCTTCTGCATGAGCTGCATATTCCATGGCTGCTGGTTAGACAGCCTGGGCAGCGGCTGGGACCCATGCGCTCAGGCATCGCCCACCTGTGTCTGTTCTCTGGCACTGCTTGGGGGTCAGAGTCTGTCTGAGCATTGACAATGATGGCTTGCTATTGACACTGCTCTTGAGGGAAGCTCCCAAAGGAGCAGTGTCCATGCCAGAGCCATCCTCCCCACTGTCACTGGGGAGCAGACAAAGGAGGCTGATGTTAGGGGGCACTTCTAGCCAGTGGCAGCACCAGGAAAAGAATTAGAGGGGCGCAGTGTGGGGGCAAAGTGCATTTGCTGTGTCCCACATATCAGATTGGGGGGTTAGGGGGCAAACGGCTGAGGGTACCCTTGTCTCCCTCGCCCCCCCCCCCCCGTGGCACCACCACCCTCGCTTCTAGGGCACCCTCCTCTACCACCCAGAAGGTGTCCAGCATTGGTCCTTGGTGGGGCTGCGGGTTTGGTCTTTCTGCTTCAGTGCCCCAAAGATAAAATCTGGCCCCAAATTCATGGCCCCAAAGCAGTTTCCTGTCCCCTAGTTCACCAGTCCTACCAGTCTAAATTAAGCTGGCTCTGTGGCCATGGGCAAGGACAGAGTGGTGTTTTGGGTTAATCCATTCCTTGATCCAGGCCAGCCTTTGAACAGGGCTTGAGTTACTTGTATTCCAGTCCTGGAGTAGTAAAGGTAAAGTTCTGCTATCGAGTCGGTGTCGACTCCTGGCGCCCACAGAGCCCTGTGGTTGTCTTCGGTAGAATACAGGAGAGGTTGACCATTGCCATTTCCCGCACAGTGTGAGATGATGCCTTTCAGTATCTTCCTATATCGCTGCTACCCAATATAGGCATTTCCCATAGGCTGGGAAACATATCAGCGGGGATTTGAACCAGCAACCTCTGGCTTGCTAGTCAAGTCATTTTCCCACTGAGCCATTAGATGGCTTCCTGGAGTAGAGGCAGGGCTAAATAACAGCCAGCCGCAAGAGCATGGAAAAGTAGTCTGCACGTGCCTCTCTGTACATAATATCTGTATTTCATTAAACTATTCCCATTCCCGATTCCACTCTTCTGCCGTGTCCTTGCATACCACAACCCTTTCCCTTTGATTCTACAGACAGAAGCTAAGATCAGGGTACCACTGGGCTGATCTAATAGGGAACCTCTTCTGTTCCAGTGTGTTCTCCGCACCCTGGTCCCCCACACACACACACCTTGTACAGTCTCCAGTAGTTGCACAGATATCTCACCACTGGCATCACAGGTTTGACTGGAGCTGTGTTCTTCACTGCAAGGCCCAGGAGCCAATGGATTCATTGTTTATTAGGCCTATGGAAAGCTTCTGCTGACTCCAAATACTCCACACTGCCTCCCTGGCACCCCACGGAGGCGACTGTTCCCACTATGCAATGCTGCCCTTTGCCCAGAGTTGCCCTGTTGAGCACCAGGGCCCTCTTGGAAGGCACACACAGAGCACTAGGAAGTGCAGAGAAACACTATGGGGGAAACCCTGGGAAGGCCTACAATTCCCAATGCTCCATATTTTATTTATTTATTTATTACATTTATATCCTGCTTTTCCTCTAGGGAGCTCAGAGCGGTGCACATGGTTATTTTTTATCCTCACAACAACCCTGTGAGGTAGGATAGGCTGAGAGATACATGATTGGCCCAGAGTCACCCAGTGAGTTTCATGGCTGAATGGGGATTTGGGCTCAGGTCTCCCCGGTCCTAGTCCAACACTCTGGCTCCATATGTGTCTTCCGAGGTGGTGCTGAGACTCAACAGGGCTCCATTTCTCTTAAGGGCACCCCCCACCCCCACAGCCTGGGGAAAGTGCAGCACTAGGAGATCAGTGTGGTGGGAAGTGAGAAGAACCTTCTCACACAGGTTTTTTGCCAGTGGCCTATACTTGAAAAATCTTGAAGATCTGCCAGATTTAAGTGGTGATTCTCTGATATTTAGCAGCGGGAGAGCAACTGGCCCTATCCATCCCCAGCACAGCATCCCTCTAGGGGCTGTTGCTGGTGTGAGCCCTTTGTGGACAAGAGACCATCTTATTTAAGTATTTATTTTTCTCTGTAAACCACTTTGAGAACTTTGGTTGAAGAGTGGTATATAAGTATTCATAGTAGTAGTAGTAGCAGCAGCAGCAGCAGCAGCAGCAGCTTCTGCCATTCAGAAGATATCCACACTTACCTCTGGTTTTACTCCTGTCATCGTTTCAGTGGAAAGAGTCTGCTTCTCTTTCATCCAGATGTCATAAAACACTTTCTATAAAGAGCTGCCATTTCTCATTAGCAGTGCTTTTCTCCCATCCTGTTCTTCCGTCTGGGAATGGCTATTTGTTTCCATGTCCCTTTGCAACAAATAAGAGGCACTGTTTAACGAGGACACTCTAGCCAGCTATTTCTGCCTAGGAAGACTGAAGCTGTTCCCCCAAGTCCCCAACCACCTTTACCGCCCATTAATCCTGGTTCCCCTGAGATGTTCGGAATCGCTGCAGACACTCCCAAGATAACGGGACTGGATTTAACATCAACGTGTCGCTGATACAAACCCCTGCAGTGGTGAAGGCGCTTCTCGAGGTAAACCAGGGGTAAAGTGCGCGCAGCATCAGAGAAACCAGGAGCTCCACACAAGTGTGCAAATCCTCCTGTCTCTTTGCAAACGAATCGCAGCTAGAACCAACCAGTCACCCTAATCTATCGGACCATGTCTATTACACCCCTTCTCCCCCCCCCGCCATCCTTGCATACACTTCCCTCCCTGCAAATGCTGGCTGGATGTTGCTGGGGGACTCAGCGTCTTATTTTGATGGGGAACGCGGAGGAGGCAGTTGAGGGTGACGGCTGTTGACACAGCAGCATCTCCTTTAGGTGAGGGAGGGAGGGGAGGTGGAGGGGAGAGGTAACCCACAGCATCGGGGACCAGCTCATTTCCTAGCCCTGCTCACACTAGGCCGAACTGCCTCGAACAGAGGCGGAGATGCCACCGTTCTGCAGTGATGGACTAGCCTTGCTAATAAAACAGTAGACGTGAAGATGAGTAAACTAAGCAATATTTATGATGAGCTAAATTGCAGGCAGCAAAAGCATATTTGATGTGTCTGGCAGTATAACTCCAGCTGCCAGTTTGCTATCAGAGATTGTCCTAAAGCAGCTTCCCAGGAGCTCAGACATAAAAGTGGATTGCAGCCTCCACCGAGAAGAGACCTTGTCACTTCTGCCTTCCATGCCGGAGGACGGCTGCTGCTTTGGGTTTCTGCACAGCTGCCATCCCAAAGGTCTGGGCAGGTAGTACCAACATAAACATCTAACTCTGCTTGCTCTGGTTGTTGTGAGGGCAAAAGAGACAGGAAAAAAACCAGTCTCGGTCCAAAAGCGTTTTCATGGAAATCTTTCTCCAGGAAAAGATTTCTTGGGGAGTGGTGGAGAGCAGGGAGAGGAACTCCACAATGTGTGAATTATGGAGGCAGACATTCCCTTCTGTCACCTCTTTCATTTTCGACATCTCTCCACACTCCTCCTAAGACTGCAACCCTGGGCACACTTATTTGGGAGTAAACCTTATTGAACTCGGTGTGATTCAGTGCTCCAAGGAAGTGTGTGTAGGATTAACCTGAGCACCTCCCAGAAGCCCTCAAATAAGCCTGGAAACATTTGGTGGCAAAAACAGGTCAGAACTTGTCTTCTGGCAAAGAAACCTTTCAGAAACACGATCTGCTCCTCATACCTTCACACTGTGAAGCCTGTTCTTCCTTTGACCCATCACCTCCCATGGCCCCCATAGCTTCTATCTGATCCTCCTCACATGCTCCCCGCCCCCCTCGTGGGTATAAGTCCTCTTCTCCAGTTTCTTCCAGCATTCTCCCTCAATGGCTCTCCAGGACGTTCTAGGTATGAATCTCTCTTCCCCGGCCCCCCCTTGGCCTCTGCCACCCCCTGGCGGGATGACGGCACCCACCCCGCCGTTCTTGCTGTCCCATGGCACCACGACACTGGCCTTCCGCTGCAGCCATGGGGTGGTGGCAGCCGCAGATACCCGCTCCTCCTGCGCGGGCCTCGTGGCTGATCCAGCCTCCCGCAAGGTCATCACCCTACACCGCCACTTGCTGGGGACCACGTCCGGGACCTCGGCTGACTGTGCCACTTGGCTCCGTCTCCTGCGCGCCTCCCTCCGCCTGAGAGAGCTCCACGAGGGTCAGCTGCCCAGCGTGGCTGGAGCAGCGAAGCTGCTGGCCTTCATGCTGCGTGGATGCCACAGCAAGGATCTGTGCGTGGCCACCCTGTTGTGTGGCTGGGACCGTGCAGGGCCCGGCCTGCATTACGTCTACAGCGATGGTACGTGTCTCTCTGGGGACGTTTTTGCTGTTGGCTCTGGGTCCCCCTATGCCTACGGGGTGCTGGACGGTGGCTACCGCTATGACCTGTCGGTCAACGAGGCTTTCCTGCTGGCCCGCCAGGCTGTGGCTCACGCTGCCCACCGAGATGCCTACTCTGGGGGTAATGTGGACCTCTACCACATCCGGCCAAGTGGTTGGGTCTGCGTCTCACGGGAAGACCTGACTGCAGTCTACCGAGGCTTGGGGGAAACACCAGAAGGGGATGGGGACCGTGAAGAAAACCAGTTCTGAGCTGAATGGGCCAGCCTACACCAAGATGAGTTTGTTTGTTCTGGCAAGAAGCAGAAATAATGTAGATGTGGGAGTCGTGACTTTCAACAAACCAGTATGGATCGTGGGGTGATGGGTGAAAAAGCACCAGCGTGGGTGACATTTATTACAGATCCATCTGGATGAATCGCCCTCCGGAACTGTGTACAGATTAACCAGCACGGACCAGCACAAACCAGTAAGGACTATCTCGTTGCAGCAAATATGCTTGGCACAGAGAGGAAACAAACATAAATGTCAGTGAACAAAAGAGGAAATAATTCACGCTTGTGGAATGAGAGAAAAAAGAATCCGTATAATAAACCATCTTGGACCAGCATGATCCAGCCCAGAAGAGATTATGCCAGTATGGAGCAGATGGTAGTGTAGAATACATTACCACCCGCCCCCTCCAAAAAAAGGCCTTGGGCCAGTATAAGCCAGTAGGGAGCATACTATGCTGGTTCCGAACGTATATAGGTTATACCAGTTGGACCCACCAGGCACCCATACATTTCCCAGGCTCCGACGGGCAGGCTCGATGGACCCATGTGAACCAGTACAAACCAGCATCAGGATGGGCTTGGCTAAAACCTCTGAGGAGCCAGAGTCGTCCAGGATTCATCCATTTGTGTATGCAGCAAAAGAAGTTTGAATCAGAGAAACCACCAGCAACATCCCAACTAGAACTGTTCACAGTTGGCCTTGGTGGACCAGTGAACGGAGAAACCAGATGCAACTGGAACCAACCGAGCCCAGTAACAAGCTACCTGCTCCATTGTTTGATACATAAATGGAGCCCAGCCTGCGCTTTTATCCTCCTGCATCTCCTCCACGGGCTGTGAAACGTGTCATGAAGAAGCGCTGGGAATGCAACGAGTGGTGATAAATAGACGTTTATCTCTCTGTCGCTGGCTCTATCTCATTCTATCTTCCCGCTTCAATGTCCTTCTGCCCACCCCACATCGCCGGCCGTCATCTAATTATGTTTCCCCTTGGCATTGTCTGTCGGCGCTGAGAGCGCCTCCGTTATCTCGCCTCCATCGACTCCGGTGCTGGGCAAAAGAGCTCCAGCGGATGGATGAACGTTTTGGAAGTAGCCCTGAGCCTGCTGCTTCTCACCGGTGCCACCAGGGCCCCGCTCTCTAGAGCGCCCCCCGTGGGTAGCGGAGGAGGTCGAAGCCCAGGCCTCATTGCCATGCTCAGCACATGTTGTGGCGGCTGCGTTTTGGGGACACAAGAAGCCATTGTCCGCTCTTATCTTAATTGGCATCTCCTGGCTGAGGATGTGATGCTGGCAGAGGGCCCGTGCCGCCCCCCCCTTCCCCTTCTCACTCCTCCAGCGCGGCCTGCCTCGCTCTGTCACTCCTGATCTGTCTGCCTTCCCCTGCCCAGCTACCTCCTCCCTCCTTTTTCTCCCTCTCCCATTTGTTGCTGCTCTCCCCCTCCTCTCTCCACCTGCCCCTTTCTCCTTCTATCCATCATCCGGTGTCATACGTTCCTCCTCGACTCATCTTCTACCTTGCATTCAGTCCATCATCGCCCCATTCTTCCTTTCCGTCTCTTGCTCCATGTTTCTCTGGTTCACTCTGCCTCTTAGGAACATAGGAAGCTGCCATCTACTGAGTCAGACCCTTGGTCCATCTAGCTCAGTATTATCCACACAGACTGGCAGCAGCTTCTCCAAGGTTGCAGGCAGGAATCTCTCTCAGCCCTATCTTGGAGAAGCCAGAGAGGGAACTTGGAACCTGGATGCTCTTCCCAGAGCAGCTCCGTCCCCTAAGTGGGGAATATCTTGCAGCGCTCACACTTCTAGTCTCCCACCCATATGCAACCAGGGCAGACCCTGCTTAGCTAAGGGGACAGGTCCTGCTTGCTACCACCAGACCAGCTTTCCTCCAGCTTTCCTTGGAACCTTTCCCTCTCCCATTCCCATCTCTTTTCACCTTTCCTCCCCCCCCCTTCATCCCTTCATCTTCCTCCCTCTCTCTCTCTCCCTCTCCACGTGGCACTGTTGCCCAGGGAGGTGGGGCCCAGACCTGTCCATCACTGCTCTCGCGCCACAGGGTGTCAATCCATTAGCAGGCGCCACGGGGGAGGGGGCGCCAATTATCAGCACTTTAGCTCTTTCACGCTCGGGTGGAGCCTGCTGCACCTTGAGGCGGAGAGCGCGGGGCGGGGCAGCGGGGGGTGCGGGGGGGGGAGAGCGAAGGAAGGAATGAAAAAGTGCCCGTGGGAAGGAGGAGTAGAGCTGGGGAGCGAGCGAGGCAAAGGAGGGAGAACTTGTGTGTCGGGATAAGAGGCGGCCGGAGGCGGCCGGATCCAGGGAGGAAGACGAAGGGAGGAGGCCGGGCCAGTTTGGATGGAAAGTGCAAGGAGCAGAGGGGCGAGGGACGGAGCGCAGAGAGAGGGGATGGCCAAAGCCAGTGGGGAGCGAGGGAATGCGGGGTGGGCTGGGGTGGATGGATGCAGGCAGGAACTGGAAAAGGCAGCGAGAAGGGATGGGAATGTGCTGGCATTGCAAAGCGACGAGGGGAGCGGAGGAGGCATGAAGAAGGGACCGCCGAGGCGCATGGAGAGAGAAGGGGGGAGCCAAGGGGCGGATGTGCGGACAAGACGCCTGCCGGGAAATGCCGACTGAAGGGCTGAGAGGGGGACGGGGCGGGGGGAAGGAGCCCAGGAAGGGGCAAAAAGGCAGAGAAGAGAGGGAGGGGCTAGTCGCCGCCGAGCGAGGAAGTGATGCGGCTGGCCGAGGAGGGCGACTGCTGCGGAGGGAAGCGCCGTGGCGGCCGGGCAGCTGAGCAAGAGATGGGGAGCTCCTTGTGGGCGCAGAAGGAGAAGGAGAAGAAGAAGAGGGGCCGTTTGCAATGCCGCAGAGCCAGCAGGCAGCGAAGAGGCCGCGGGCGGCGGCTGAGTGTCCGCAGAGGGCGAGCAGAGCAGCCCGCGGGGTCGAGGGAGACAGACGTCCGTGATGAGGGCGGCAGAAACAGCAGCAGCAGCAGGAGGAGGGTCAAGGGCCAGGCCAGGAGGGGCCATGGTGGAGGCCGGGAAGGGGCGAGGGAGCCGCGAAAGGAAGTGCGAACTGCGAACAGCCGCCGGCCGGGACACACAGAGCGGGCAAGGAGCCAGCCGAGGACATGGCGGCGGCGGCGTTGGCAGCAGCGGGGGAGAGAAGGCGGGAGGAGGAGCATTTCGCGCTGCTCTCAGGGCGCTCTGCGCTCCCCTCTGCAAGTAATTAATATTCCTATAGCGCTGGGCACAGAAGGGCCAGACCCGCCCTCCTCATTTGCATATAAATTAAACTACAGACAAAGACACGGCAGCCAGGAAAGCAATCGTGACCTCTCGGCTCCCCCTCTGTCCCCCACCAGCACAGCCCATGCCCCCCCCCCACTCCAGGCCGCCCGCCCCAAACAAGCCCAGGAGGAGTTTAGTGGGAGAGGAGAGTTCTCGGCTCCAAATCAATGCAACAGTGGGCAGAAGCAAGGGGTCCCTGGTCCCACCCCCCAAGTCTTCTGCACCCACATTCCTTATCTGTCCAGGAGTTTCCCAACTCCCCAGCAGAATGTCAGCACCAGTCGAAGCCGTAAAGGTCAAGTGTGCCCTTAAGTTGATTTCAACTCCTGGTGCCCACAGAGCCCTGTGGTTGTCTTTGGTAGAATGCAGGAGAGGTTGACCATTGCCTCCTCCTGCACAGTATGAGACAATGCCTTTCAGCATCTTCCTAGATTGCTGCTGACTGATATAGGCATTTCCCATAGTCTGGGAAACCTACCAGCGGGAATTCGAACCGGCAACTTCTGGCTTGCTAATCAAGTCATTTCCCCACTGCGCCAGTCAATTACAATTCCACAATGGCCCCAGTTTCATCTGGTCCGGGCTCCCCTACCCAACATTAGCCAAGCTATGGTGAAGAATTCACCCACCCTTTTCATTTGTGACAACAAAGAGAAAACCAAAACCAAAGATTTTCAAGTGGTAAGAAACAGAGACCTTCCATATTATAACACCCTAGTGCCATAGATGCCCATCTTGGCCCACGAGCAGAAAAATCCTCAATCTACTTTACCTGCTTTGAATGCTTTTATTAGGGTTAGCGTACACATAACAAAGCCTCCAAAGAGTGAGCTTTCAAGTCCTACAGAACGTTGCATCAGGCTAGATCAGGGGTTCCCAGATGTTGGACTACAACTCCCAACAGCTGGGGTGGGGGGACCCAAGGTTGTGTTCCAAAAAACCCCATTGTGACTGGGGATGATGGGAGTTGTAGCCCAACAGCATCTGAGGACCTGGCTGCGTTTGAGAACCCCAGCTCTCTGGGACTTCTTTCCTTAGTGAGCTTGCCCAGGCCTGCTTATAAAATGGCAAGCAGAAGGCTCCGTTCTGTGAGCCTTTCCCTCCCAAACACCAGGGGACTTGGAGGAAGCCGTTGCTTTAAGGAGCTGAAACTTCGCCGTTTTTTCTTCTTTGCTTTGCTAGCCACCCAGAGGCGTCCTGGCGCATTTATTACCAGGCTTAAGGGGTGTGTAATTATTTAGGGTGTGTGTTTTGTGTTTTCAATCTCCGTCTTGCTTCAATATCACAAGCTATTTCTGAAAAGTGATGTGGTTTGGGTTTTTCCCCCCTCAAGTTGACCTGCAGGGCCTGTGTATTGCAGTCAGTTTCTGAAAAATAAATGTTTTCTTATTTATTCTTGCCGGGTCCTCCTCCTTCTCCTGATTCAAGGTGGCGGAGTGCTGCCAAAGTATGTCTCGAAGTGCTGTGCCAGCGCTTTTTCGCCCAGGTGGAGGGCGATTCCAGCACTTTCCAAAGGGGCACAACTTTGGCTCAGTTACTCCCCTGTGGCATTTTGATTTCCATGCAACAGGGAGATATTCAAATACTTGGGCATTTTGATTCCTTCCTTCCTTCCTTTAATAGCTGTGTAGAGCTGGAAGAGTAAGAAGAATTGCTTGTCACTCTTGCCAGCAGCCTCTGTCTTGTCTGTATCCAGATGCTGGGGAAGCCATTGTTGCTATTGAGTGTGTGGGGAAGCAAGGAGGAGGAGATGGCAGCTGTGGGGAAGAGCTTTGACAGGGGGAGAAGGACCAGAGGGGAGTTAGAAACTAGACTAGGAAGGGGGCCTTGGCTAGAAGCCCTAGGCCTTTGCCCTAGAAACCATTTTGAGCACCAGGTCTTAGTCACAGGAACACAGGAAGCTGCCATATACTGAGTCAGACCATTGGTCTATCTAGCTCAGTATTCTCTACACAGACTGGCAGCGGCTTCTCCGAGGTTGCAGGCAGGGATCTCTCTCAGCCCTATCTTGGGGATGCTGCCAGGTAGGGAACTTGGAATCTTCTAAGAGAATGCCCCAGAGCATATGTTAAGTGTTTTCCCCTCAGTACCAAGAAGCCACAACCAGTCCATACATCTCTGAGGGAAAATGGTTTCTTAAGTGTGCATTCTAGGTCACCCTGGGTCATCAGGAATTAATTACTGGCAGACTGGAAGGATTTTGGACTGGGGAGGTATAGCAATGTGGAATTCTTGAGGGAGGCGCATCACAAGATTCCTTATTCACCCAGGCTTTTAATTAGATTTATAGTTTTAATATTTTTAATATTGAGTTTTAAATGTCTTGATATTTTAAATGATTTTAATTGTTAATTGATTTAATGTTTTAAATGATTTTAATGGTAAACCACCCAGAGACGCAAGTTTGGGGTGGTATAGAAATATTTTAAATCAATAAAAAGCCACACAGGAGTCAACAAAGCCAGGCCCACTACCTGTTTTGTGGTGTTTTGAATTATCAGGGCTCAGTGCGAGACACATGCAATAGCAATCAAGAGGGTCTCTGAGCCACATGCAGAGGCCTTTTCCTCTCCACTGAGTCCCCACAACCAGCCTAGGGGATTAGGAATTTCCGTGCAGGATCTGAGGCCAGGAATGCCTGACTGCTGACAGAAGGAAGAAACTACAGGGGAACCTTGGGAGGGCTGTGATAAACCTAGGGATACACAGATCCTCTGGCACCTTGCAGATTGGCCCACGGCTGTGTAGGAACTAGCACGGAGTTACTGTCAGGCATTAGTTCAGAGACCACCATTTCTCTGCATCAGAGCAGTATGGGAATGACAAAAACCCTATTCAGACATTGGGGCGATTCTTACGACCAACAAAAATCGGGCTAGGAGAGCCTAGAAGCACTGGGCTCGCAGCCGAGCCCGGTGGTTCTTGAGCGGGTAACCCGCTCGAGAACCCCTGCTAAAAAGCAGGTTTGCAGAGCGAGCGCTCCAGCAAACCTGCTTTTTAGGCTCGTGAGTAGCCGCAGCACGGCTTTGCGCCACACCTACTCATGAGTAGACCCCCTGCCAGGAGGCGAAAAGCCGCCTCCCGGCTCCGGGGGTCTCCCCAATATGCCCTGCGTGCTCACGCAGGGCATACTGGGGCCTGCGGGGGCCCTGCTCCCCCCACCCCCCACCAGCTCCGTCACGGAGCTGGCCATCGTGTGGGCAGCCGATCTGGCCGCCCAGGGCTTCCTGCCTGCTCGTGAGCGGGGAGAGCGGGCTTAGCCCGTTCTTCTCGCTCACCAGTAAAAACCAAGTCTCACTGATCGTGAGACCCGGTCCATTATGTTGTACATCATACGAGGGGGACAGATGTCTGTACACTCATACATGTTCTGGGGTAAATGACTGTACCTTCATTCATTTTAAATGAAAACCTGGGCACAGGACCCCTCAAGTACCTTGCGCAGATAGGAAATTACTATTGCACCTGTGTGCAACATAACATGTGAATAACTGTACCTATGCACTCGTCGTATGAGTGTCCAACATCATGTCTGAATAAGGCTAGACAGAACTGAGCCACATGTTAGGAGTAGCAGCTGACCAGGGCAGAGGGGATAACTGTTTGGCTAGGTTTTGCTCCTTTGAGGGGAAAGCAGGTGAGCAAGAGAATGCAAATGTTTCACACCCCACCCAGGTACCAGCTTGCTTAATTTCCAGAGTTGACAAGCCTACCCACTAAACATTTAAAAGTTCTCTAAGCTCGCAGCACCACATGCCCAATCCCCCCTTTCTTTTCTTGCATCAACAAGGTCCTCACATGACTAGCATATCCTGTGTTGTTATCTCAGAATTCAGCTTCAGGTATTGGGGGAGCCAAAATTCCATTTTGTTTGGGTTTTTTTTTTTACTTTTAATCCTGCAATGAGAAATATGTGCCTTCCACCATCACCACTACTATCCCACAAATCATACATCCTGTCTTTCTTTGAGATTGTGAATGAAATCTGATCTGGAGGGGAAGCAGTGGGGAAGGGAGATGCTTGATTGTCCATTTCCTCAAGATGGGGGTTTGTGGTTTCAGCACTGATCACCTGCAAATGCTTTAGGTAGGGCTTAAGTTGGAAGTTCATCATGTTTTGGCTACAAGAAGCCAAGGAATTCTAGTTCTTCCAAGATCTCTTCACCCTCCCAGGACTGGCAGTGGATCAAGTAGCCAGATCTCAAATATACCTTAGCTTGGGTGTTCTCCAGGTTAGGTCTCCAGATGTTTTTGGACTACAACTCCCATCATCCTCAGTCACAATGGCCGTCAGCCAATGCTGTAAGATAGATGGGTCCATAGCTCAGTGGTAGAGCGTCTGCTTGCATGCAGGTCTCAGGTTGACTCCCTGGCATCTCCAGGTAGGTCTTGGAAAGACACCTGCAACCTTGGGAAAGACAACCTTGGAGAGCTACTGTCAACCAGTGTAGACCAGGGATTCCCCAGATGTTATTGGACTACAACTCCCATAATCCCCAACCAGAGGCCACTGAGGCTGGGGATTATGGGAGTTGAAGTCCAAGAACATCTGAGGACCCAACGTTGAGAATCCCTGCTGTTGACAATACTGATCTAGATCTGACTCGGTATAAGACAGCTTCCGGTGTCCCAATGACTAGACCCAGAATCTCTTCCGGATTGGACTAGGACTAGATCTGGGCTAATCGAGATCGGACTTGTTGGCAATAGATCCAATGGGCTTTGGCTCCCACTCACACATACACAAAACTCACAACAGAGCCTTTTCTTTTAGAAAATAAATTGTTTATTACGAAATTATAACATGGATGCCCCCACCCGACGCCGATTACGCCTTAGCTCCCTAAATTAAAATTGTCCTGGATATGGAAAGTCCCACCATGGAATTGGAAGAGGAGGGCTTTTTCCAGAGGACAGAGTCCAGGATCAGTCACCCAGCCATCCCCACAAATGTCCTGGGAGCCTGTGTGCCCTGGCTGATGGGTTCCGCTGTCGAGGCTCGGGGGCTGCAAGTTGAATGAGAGGTAAATCCATGCTGGCAAGACTGAATTGTTAGGGTCCGGGAAGGGAGGGAGTTTGGCACCAAAGGATTCTGGGAGAGAATGAATGCATAGAATATTTTATACGGGAGCAGGAGAAAGAAAGAAAAACGGACATAATAAACACATCACCAGTAGGGCAAAATGGGGGGGAAAGGGAGGGGGGGAGAACCCATCTATGAATGCGAATGACACAGAGAGAGAGAGAGAAAACTCACAAAAGGCTGGATGAATGAGGAGGTAATATCACTGAAAAGAATGCAGGGAGTCTGAGAGGGTGGATGGAGCAAAGCAAGTCAGACATAAAGGGAAAGTGCAAAGTGAATGGGAAGGAAGGAAGAAAAAGAGAAAATACAACCGAAGTAATTTAAAGGAAAGATGGAAGAAGCGAGTGTCTGAAAGACACAGCAAAACAACTGTAGGTAGAGACACAAGAAGGAGTGTGGCTGAAACAAAAAGCTAAGAAAGAGAGAAGGAGGGGGGGAAGAGCGACCCAAAAGACAAGTTGAACTGAGAACGAGGAAGTCAGTGAACCAAAAGGGAGAAAAGAACAAGCCACACAAAAAGGACTGAGAGGAACAACGGGGCACCCTCTCGGATGGCGTCTCTCAGGTGGGGGGTGGCCCTTCAGGGGCACCATAGAGCTCAGCCAGTGTCCGGAAGAGTGGCCCCCATTCTTCCAGGTATTCGTATCCGCCCGCGTCGCTGTCGCCGGCACACGAGGAGCCGGGAGAGCTGAGCGAGCCGGCGGAAGATCCCTGCCCCTCGTAGCCATATACCTGGATGGAGTCGTAGGGGGGGACAGAGGGGTCGGTGTCTACCTCGCTCAGCCGGGCTGCCAAAAAGCTGGCCACGTCGTGGGGCTGTGGGGGCACGCGGCTAGGCAAGGCGGGCGGGAAATGGAGTCGGGGAAGCACGTCCCGCCGGAGAAGCCGCCGCTGCTGCAGCGGTGGAGGCGCAGCATCGGGGTTCTGCAGGGCGGCCATGTCGAAGGCCTCCGTGTCTTCTTCTCCCCCACCTTCATCATCATAGGTGATGATGTTCTCACGTACATCCTCTTCCTCAAAGGGCAGCAAGGCAGCCTGCTTTTGCTTCCGGAGGGCGACAAACAACAGGACCAGCGCTGAACAGCGGGGCAGGGAGGTGCACGTGGAGAACGATGGATAGACAAGCGGAGAAGAGTAGTGTTAGCAAACACTGCAGCACATACACCCCGTATTGCTTCTCCCCCACACGCCCTTTTGGATGTGGAAACCAGCCGCTCCCCCACCTCCCTCCCATATATATGGCTCTTTGCCAGAATGCCCCCACCCTTTGCTGGAGGTCTTCCACACAAGGGTTGTGACCCACGCTTAACGCCAAACCTCTGCCTTCAGGCCGTTTGGGGGCTCTCTTCTCTCTCCCAGAGCTCATGACCTGGACACCCCACATTGCTAGAATTTGGCAGCTGTAGCTCGGACTCCCTTGCTCCAGTGCTGCTCTCCTGCCCACCAGGAGTTTCAGCGATTTCCCCCTTCTACAGAGGAACTGCCCCAGGACTCTCTTCCCCACTTCTCTGACACACTAGACTGGCTCCCATGAGTATTAATTGAGTAGGACCAATGGCCTACCGAGCTCTGGGAGTTGTGCATGCTCCCAACGTTTGATCGTGTGCGAATAAAAACCTAGGTAGGAAGAGGACAACGTGATCGTGTGGGAGCCTCAGGCTGGGTAGGACGTGATCGTGTGGGAGCCTCAGGCTGGGTAGGATGTGATCGTGTGGGAGCCTCAGGCTGGGTAGGACGTGATTGTGTGGGAACCTCACACTGTGCCATCCTACCGAGCAGCACCTGTTCCCAGCTGTTTAATGAGGTAGGAGAAAAAGCCGGCACAAGGCTCCCTCACAATTACTTCCCCCTCTTCCTACTTAGGTTGTTACTTGCACATGATCAAAAACCGGGAGCACACACAGCTCCCAAAGCTGGGTAGGATGCTTGTCCGACCCAGTTTACGGTGGTGAGAAGAAGCCGACGCTTTTCTTTTCATTCCCTCCTCATGTCTCAAAGCTGTTTCCCTACTTGGTGGTGATCCACCCTGGAAGGAATAGCCCCCTCTCACTTTTGCTGAACTGCCCCCCACCCAGGAGGGCCCACAGACCCCCACCTTTCTGCCCATCCACACACACACACACACACACACACACACACACCCAGCTCCTATGACTGCTACCCTTTCCTTGTCCTTTCTCACCAAGCAGCGTGCCGACACAGGCCAGGATGGCAAGCAGAGCGCCCGTGCTGAGCCCGGCAGGAGAGCCCAGGGCTTCAGGCCCACAGGAGTGCATGGCGCCGTCACGCCGACACCGGCAGATGCTCATCGTCAGAGTCGGGGACCCCGTGCGGGTGGGGGACCCGCCATCCACTAGCTCCAGAGGCACCAGCAGGGCTCCTCCTTGTGCAGGCAGACGGGCAGCGCGGAGTAGCAAAGAGGCAGAGTTATCTGGGGGGTGGGGGGAGTTTCAAGAGAGGAGAGGGGGTTTAAGTTTCATTTTAGAAGGAAGCCACCTGTCTGGCCAAGTGCGAAAAATGTACCAGTCCCCCAACTCATTTATTTGTTTGTTTGTTTATTTGACGTATTTCTATACTGCCCAAAACTTACGTCTCTGGGCGGTTTACAACCACATAAAAACAAAAGTAAAACATTAGTTAAAAACAGAAACAAGAGATTTAAAAACACGACAATTAATTTTAAAAAACAACAACAACCACCAATATTCTAAAACATTAAAAACAATCAGTTAAAAGCCTGGGTGAACAGATGAGTCTTTAAAGACTGTTTAAAAGCTGTCAGAGATGGGGAGGCTCTTATTTCACTAGGGAGCGCATTCCAAAGCCTTGGGGCAGCAACGGAGAAGCACATGCGCCCAGAAACATACATAGGGCCATATTCATACAAACAATCCCCTCAGTTTAATGAACCCAGAATGCAATTTAACTCCTGCTATGTTCCCACTGAGAGGATGGCTAAAGTGAGAAGGGAGCAGGAGTTGGGCAGCCAAGCATGGACAGAGGAATCAGGCCTATGAGTCATACACACATTCCAGAATAGCTGCACTGACTGCATCCAGTCATTAACTGGTTTATTTGTATGCCACTTGCCCATAACAGCTATGCCACCGGCTCCTCTGGTGGCTACTTGGCTCGTCTGGTGGCTACTCGGGGACGGGCCTTCTCAGTTGCTGCCCCGATGGTTTGGAATGCACTCCCTGCTGAAATAAGAGCTTCCCCATCTCTGACAGTTTTTAAAAAATCTTCAAAGACACATTTGTTCACCCAGGCTTTTAATTAAATACCGTTTTAATAGTTTTAACTTCATTTTAAAATATTGTTTTAAGGTTTTAAATTCTTATAATGTTTTAACTTGTTGTTGTCATTTATTTTAACCAATGTTTTAATTTGTCATTTATTTGTTTTAACTTTTTGTTTTTGTTGTAAACTGCCCAGAGGCGTAAGTTCTAGGCAGTATAAAAATATGTAAGAATAAATAAATAAATGCCCAAAGCAGCTTAAAACACAGGTCTTGAGAAGTGTCGCTTTTGTTTATGTATTTGTTCAAATCAAGTTCCTAGTCCATGTGATTGGGAAAGTGGGTTTGGGAGTCTGCAGGCAACCAGGACATTGAAAGTTGGTGCAGTTCTCACCCTTGTTGTCTCGCACAGTGACGTTGGGTTCCCTGACCCCAAGCGGGGAGCGGATGATGATGTGGCTCATGTTGCCGTCTTCGTCTCGATCCACTGCCCGGATCAGTTGGATTAGCTGGCAGGAGAGGGAGAAGGAAAGGGTGATGCCAGGAATCCTCCTTACCTGTCGCTCTTGCTCCAACCCCTTCGGCCCCACTCCAGAGCTGTGGAAAAGACACCAAGCCCCAGCAGACACTTACATGGCCAGGAGCAGCATTGTCGCAGACAAAGGCCTCATAGCTGTGCTGCAGTTGGGGTGGGTTGTCATTCACGTCCAGGATCTGGATGGCCACTTGGACATGGGAGGCCTGCGTAGGGCTGTCTGAGAGCAAGAGCGGGGATGGGGAGAGACATGGAGTCCCACACAATGCAAGAAGATACAAGCAAAGCCATGCGCCGTACACCGCAACCCCACAGGTGAACAGAACGCAAAATAACACACAGCCAACACACCATTCACGTATGAGCGGTGCATGATTGACCAGGTTCCAGAGGGAAACGGGTCCACACGGAAAGCCACCAAGAGAAACATACAGATCACCCACCCCAGATCAGAACAGGTCCATGTAATGCACACATGGAAGCCAGTTACACAGAACCACATGCAAGTAACACACAAAATGCACCCGCGGGCATGAAGACGGAAGCAGAAGGAAAAGAGATGGAGGGAACAGCACACAATGAACCATAGTTATGCATGGATAGGCACACACCCAATGGGACCAACATGCAACCAAGAGGCAGATGCACACATGAAAAATGAAGTCCCCCCCACAGAGTCATTCAGACCATACATGGAGATTCAGGTCCCCAGTCCCACAAGAATCAATATGCAAAAGGCATATCAAGTCACATGTGCAACATGCGTGGTCATAATGAGCCACCCGAACAAACATGCAACCAGGCAGAAGGAAGCAAAGGAGGATGGGGGAAGCATGCCAAATACACAGCGACCACGCACAGTGATACATGGATGAGAGAGAGAAAGAGAAAGAAAGAGAGGGGAGGGGGATATTTGCCAATGGGGAAAATTAACCCACAGACGGAGGCTGCTCCCCACCACCATGGCTTCTTGCCACAGGCCCAAACCCACCTGGCCCTTACCGAATTCCGTTGCTACCACAGTCATGTTATGCCAGGGCAACACTTCCCGGTCAAGAGGCACTGAGGTCAGAATCGTCCCATCCTGAGGGTTGATACTGAAATAGCGCTCAGGATCCGTGTGCGGCAGGATGGAGTATCTAGAAGATGGGGGGGAACCTGGGGTATCAGGTTGTCATGGCAACCAGGTATAAATGGAGTAACTGTAACTTCACTCACACACATACACAAACACAACTGGCATTCCCACCCAACTCTTGTGGTACCCTTCTGCTGTTACCGGATGACACTGCTGGGGGAATCAAGGTCCACAGCGGTCACCTTGCCCACGAGGGTCCCCGGGGGGCTGTTTTCATAGACAGCAAGACGATATTCGGGGCGGGAGAAGGCTGGCGGTTCATCGGCATCTTCCACCGTGATACGGACGGTGGCCACGTCCTTGAAGGGGCCCTTGCGGATGTACTGGGGGTCGATGAGCGTGTTGGTGGCTTCCACTCGGATGGTGTAAGAGCGGCGGGACTCAAAATCGAGGGGCTGTAGGAGTGGTTTGGTGAGTCATTCCAGAAAATAGAGAGGGGAGAAGGAGGAAAGATAGTGTTATGGTGGAAGAGCAGGGCCAGAATAAGACAAGGGGCACATACAACTCTGCGTCCTGAAGGGAAAGGCAAATAGCAGAGAATGATGGGACAGCATCACTGATTGTCATCCAAGGAAAACATAAATCACATAGTGGCTCCTGTGAGATTATACTTAAGGTCCATGCTGGAGACCATTGCTAGTATTGGTCTACTAAGTACTGAACTCATTACACCCCAGGACCTAGCTGACTGGTCATACGTCTAACCCATTCCGTGTTGACTCCAAGCGCATTTCCTGCACATTCTGTGAGGGACCACCACTGCTGGTACATCTGGACTTACTCCAATGCTTTTGCTTGACCTGTCTTCATCAGCCTCAGTTTCCATCTTTCATTGCCAGACAGGGGCACAGACAGGGGATCCTTGAGGGGAAGGAAGGAAGGAGGATCAGGGACCCCTAATTCCAGGGTTCACTGAGAAGAGGAACTCCTCCACCAACCTTTCGTACAGTGATGATTCCATCTTGCCCCAGGGCATCCGTGTGAATGGCGAAGACCTCGGCTCCGTCCCCTCCATCGAGGATGCTATAGGCTAGCAGTGCGTTCTCCCCTTCATCGGGGTCGTGTGCCCGCAACCGCCCCACTGCAGAGCCAGGAGGTGCTGTCTCCACCACAGAAAATTGGTAGGAGCCTAGAGATTGGTAATGGGGCAGGAGATGTAATACAACACTACTTCCTCCTCCCCAGTACAACCACCCATGCAGAGGTGCACCTAGGTAATTTGGAACCTGGACCTAAAGGCCTTTGGAGGTCCCCGCTCCCCTGCAAATGAAGCAGCATCATGCTCTGCCGGGCGACCACACCACCAGGGACAGACTAAAGAGGATTTGGTGGCCCCCAGGGGCTGTGGAGGCCCTGGACTTCAGCCCTGAAGTCCAGGGGTAAGAGCACCTCTGCACCCACATGCGCTACATACTGGTGGCCTCCGATACAGGGAGCTTTGAATCATCTTTGTCACCAGCAGTCCTGCCCAGGCCCCCTACTAGAACTCCATGGGAAGCTTGGGAGCATCTGTGGGCAGAATCGATGTCCACATGCCTGCCTACCAAACTTGAATATTCAGAAAAGAGGAGATATCTGCATCCCTCTGTCCTCACTGTTTTAGGCACCATGAAGGTAAAGACCAGGTACCTGCAGAAGATTTTGCAGTCTTTGGTGTTAATTCATAACTATATTTCTGAAACATTTCAAATGCTTTGTAATGCCAACCTCAAAGGCCGAACAGTGGCTTGTAGCATCTATCCTGGGTACTTTGCACTTCTCCTTTTGACAGCTAACTTAATTAAGACTCAGTTATGACACTTTGGCAGGCAGATAGCTCAGGTTTAAGGTCTTGCAAAGTTTGCTTGCAAGACCTTAGCATTGAGCTGACAAGTAGCTCAAATGTGCTAAAATGAACTAACAATGCAAACAGACTCCAAGGCTAGCATTTCTGCTTTGCTTCAGGGCTTTTGCTTTTATTCTGCAAGCTCAGCTTGGGTTTCGGCACTTTGTTCAAATCTGAATTGCCCAAGTTCAGCCCGAATACCAGCTGAGTCTGTCTCATTCATGTGGAGTTGACCTTCTGTCCCCCTGGCATTCCCTCCACATAAATATAGCCGAACTCCATGTCATGACGTGACTACGGCCTAATTAATAATAATAATTATTATTATTATTATTATTTACATTTTTATTCCGCTCTTCCTCCAAGGAGCCCAGAGCAGTGTACTACATACTTAAGTTTCTCTTTCACAACAACCCTGTGAAGTAGGTTAGGCTGAGAGAGAAGTGACTGGCCCAGAGTCACCCAGCAAGTCTCATGGCTGAATGAGGATTTGAACTCGGGTCTCCCCGGTCCTAGTCCAGCACTCTAACCACTACACCACGCTGGCTCCTAATGCTAACCCAGCCTTTCCAACTCACTCTGTGGGAAGCGGGGTGGGTTGTCGTTGACATCGCTGAGTGTGACGGTGACGGTTGTACTGCCTGACAGCCCCCCAGCATGGCCCCCCATGTCCTTGGCCTGGACCACGACGAGGAATTCCTGTTGTGTTTCCCGGTCCATGTTGGGGGTTGCTGTCCGGATCACACCTGCCACCATGTGGGAGCAAGAGCAGCATTAGCGAGAGAACTGCAGATAGACTGGTGGGTGAAGGATCAGGGCAGATGGAAATTCCCACCCTCAAATGGCCTTCCCACAATCTCCATTAGTCACACCTCAAGTGGAAGCAGAAACATATGAGAATAAGGATGTGGGCCAGCCAGAAACATCTGGATAGAGATCTTGCATAGGTGAGTTATAAATGAGATGAATGGGAAGACAGATGGCGAACCCTGTGGGGTCAATAATCCTATAGGGTTCACATGATTATCAAGAGGAATAAATGGATGGAGAGCTGAGATGATGATGTTGCCTGGGTGGCCACTGGCGGTGGATAGACTTGTGCTATTTGGAGGAGACACAAGGCAACTCAGAGGTGGGACGATCTTCTCAAACCAAGTCCCCACTAAAGTACAATCACATATCCCCCTATGCAGTTGTTGTTCGTTAAATAAGGTTTGGCTTGTCAGCCTCTCCATCTCTCACTAGTTAGCATAAGCACATCAGTGCTTGATCTGTTACACCCAAAATACAGGGAAGGACACACTCCTCCTCCAAAGAAGATAGCCCCCAGTGGAACCAGCACCAAGAGTTTTTGCTTCATTGCCCTCGTAGGGCTTCATCTGAGCATGGACTTAACCCTCAAACCTGTTTTCAGGAGCAGGATTGAATCTCGGAAACAAAATATAAACACGGAGGGATGGAGGGCTCTATCCAGAGATGCTGCCGCTAAGACAAAATCTGGCTCTCTCTCAGTCCTGTGTTTGTCATCCCTGGTCTGAATGCACCATTGGTTCCCTACCAAATCTGTGGTCCTGAGCCACGCTGCTGTTTCATGACGACACACAAACCCACCATCTCACCCCAGTCTCCTAAGCACGTGACAGTCCCCACCTCCATCCCCAGAGCCTCCTTTGCCCCACAGTAGGGTGACACTCATACCATTGCCCTCCATCCCACATCTGTCTCCCCCTCCCCATTGTATACCCGTCTGGGGGTCGACGGAGAAGAACGGCAACCCCTCGAGTACCGTATAGACCAGCTTGGCGCTGTTTCCATAGGCCGGGTCATCTGCATCATGGGCCGTTACCTGGATCACAGATGTACCTGCCAAGATGGGGCAGAACAGAAGAGACAGAAATGGATGAGTGAAGAGGCCAGTTGTGTGTGCGTGAAGTTGAGGGGCTGAGCCCAAAAAGGCCTTTGGCACAACTGGTTGTGTCTTAACTTGGCATGATTGGCATGAGCAAGCCTTCCTTCATGGTTGCTGAGCCATAATTTTGTTGGCCTATCAGGAAGAATCTAGTAGTGAGAAGGCTGAAAAGCGTACAAAATAATGTAGAGCAATTGGCTCTGGAATTGAATAGTTTTGATCTTGGACTTCATAAGGAACAGCCATACTCTCAAAAATAACTGTATTAATTGCTGTACTCCTATACTATATCCTCTTACTATAATAGAGGATCTTTTAATTTTATTGTTTGTTTTCTGGACTTTGTAGTGGCTCGTTTGAGTTATGGACCTCCATCTAGCATAAATGCTGGAAGCCCGAGACATCCCTCATAATACTAGGTGTCATCCAGTGAAATTGATCGGCAGTGCATTCAGGACTGACCAAAGGAAGTCCTTCTTCACACAACACATCATTAATGTATGGAATTCACTGCCATGGGATGTGGCAATGGCCACTAGAGACCAAGCCACAGGATGTGCCAAACCCCTAATTGGCCTTGGTGTTCTTGAGTTGTTGGTTCCCCACCCCGCCGCCATGAACAGCATCTATGGCTTCCCGATCTGAATCAGAACCAGAGTGGGGTCAAAGCCCTGCTCCCATCATGCCGTGGTGCTCATCCAGATAAGCTCCCCATCTAGCTGCTATTTAGGGATGGGGTGGGGGGTGGGGAAGAAAGCACAGCAGATACAATGACAGACACGCTTGACATAACATGTAGTTTAGCCCTGGCTTAGGTGGCTTTAAAAGGGGATTAGACAAATTCATAGAAGAGAAGTCTATCACTGGTGATTAATCAGGATGACTATGTGGATCCTCCATTTCAGAGTCAGTATACCTCTGAATACTCATTGCTGTACGAATATTAAGATGACAAATATTTATATACCGCCTTTCAACCCAAGTTCCCAAAGTGGTTTACCATAGAAAGAAAGAAAGAAAGAAAGAAAGAAAGAAAGAAAGAAAGAAAGAAAGAAAGAAAGAAAGAAAGAAAGAAAGAAAGGGCTCCTTGTCCTCAAAGGGCTCACAATCTAACAAAGAAAATAAGGTAGACACCGGAAACAGCCACTGGAGGGATGCTGTGCTGGGGATGGATAGGGCCTGTTGCTCTCCCCCTGCTCAGTAAAGAATTGCCACTTTTAAAAGGTGCCTCTTTGCTCAGTTAGCAGAGGGCATATGCTGTACTGTTCCAGGCTGAGTCGGAGACAAGGCAGAGATCTGGGAGGGATGCAGACCTGAGACAGATCCAAGGGGAAGGAGGTCAGGACCTTGGAGAGTTCTGAGCAGGAAATCAAAAGAGTTGGGTATAACAACATAAGATGGATGTTGCTCCAGCAGAAGCTTGAAGCAGATTGCTGGGTTTTATGACTGATGCCCTGATAGAGTGGATTGGCCCCACCCCTTCCCTGGGAAGGCCCTGTTGTTCAAAGGGGCCTTGCCTCCTGCTGTGGGACCTCTACTTGGACCAGCAATTGGGGGAGTCTTGGATCCAGGGGTATAACAGTTGCTTGAGAAAGCACCAGAGGGGGAAACTGTTGCTTTCAAGACTTGCTTGTGGGTGTCCCAGAGGCATCTGGCTGGCTATTGTGAGAAACAGAAAGTTGGGCTTGATGGACCTTTGATGTGATCCATACATTCGTCTGTCTTGTGTGGGATGTGCAAGTCTGATGAGTCGTTAAGTGCTGATATATTTATTATTTTTGAATTTGTATTTTGCAACAGGGCTCAAAGGAGCCCTCAGGGCAGCTAGCACCACCTAAAATCATTTTTTAAAAAACCTATCCATAATCTATATTAAACAAACAACTAAAAAATAATGAAACACCCTCATAATATTGTTCCAGAAGAGAATGCTAGGTAGCTGCGGACCCCATTACTTAGCGATCTTAGATATCTGTGTGTCTATTTATCTTCCACAGGTAAATGTCTATTTACCCATGGAAGTTAAATAGACATGAACAATTGCTCTGCAGCCGCTAAGATGCAGCTAGCCAGATAATGGAAATCAAGTGTTAAACCTACTTTAGAAGAATGGCACAGGAAATTCTGATGGGCTATGATTATCTGTGAAATAGTTGCTAAAATCACCCTTGGAAATGGAAAATTAAATGTCTTTGAAAATCTTTGGCACTAAGGTATAGAATTACTCAGAGTAGGCCCACTGAAATTGAAAGGACTAGTTAGGCAATGCTCAGCTTGTCCTTTTGATTTCAGTGAGACTGAGTAATTTCCCTCAGCATGTCAGCCATAGGGTATTTTAATGATAATTATTTGCAGAAAATATTGGATATACATGTACTGTATGAGTTTCTTCCACATTAACTGCCGACTCAGAAACTGTAGATAATTTAATTAGATAGTATTTATCTATCTATCTATCACAGGGATTCTCAATGTTGGGTCCCCAGATGTTTTTGGACTTCAATTCCCCTAATCCCCAACCAAAGGCCACTGGGGCTAGGGATTATGGGAGTTGAAGTCCAATAACATCTGGAGACCCAACGTTGAGAATCCCTGATCTATCATATTCCTATACTGCCTAACATGTGCATCCTTAAGCGGTGTACATAAAATACGATATAAAAACAGAATAAAATTATTAAAGCAATGATGACATAAAACCAATTAAAATTATTCATTATCAGATAATGAAGCTGGATAAAACTTTTTATTTTATTAGTTATGGTATTTTTCCATTTGTATTCGTGTGTGTGTATAGACTTTTTGAATAATGATATGATTATATGTAATTGTTTTATTCTCTTTTTTCTTGTTAAAGAGGAATTTGTATGTAAACTATATTTTCAACAATAATGAAGTAATTAAAGCAAAAGGGGGGGAACATGCTAAGTGAGAAGTGTCCCAAGACTCTTCTAAAGTCCTGCTTGCAGAATGATTTTTTTTGCTAGCGGATTAAAGCATATTTCTTTAAGAGAGTCATTCCTAGTGTCTTGGGTGCTACAATAAAATAAAATAAAATAAAAATTAATTTTAAAAGCACCTGCCACCCCCAAGTATTCACCCACAGAAGAGCGGCTTGCAATGTCTCTGCGTGATCTAGTGCTACCAGCCTTCAATTAGCCTCTGCAGGGGATGTGCTATTTTTGCTGCAAGTCAGCAGAAGGTGTGACTGGATCATTCCATCACCCCCCCTAAGGAGGTGCAGTGGAATGCCCCACCCTGAAGAGGGGCTGCACAGTAACCCTCTCCATGAGACCCTGCCCTGGCCTTGCCTGCTTTTTCTAGTGAGTTAGGCAGAAACAAGGAGTGGGGGTGGGGGTCCTCTGGTTGGGTAATTCTACCTCTTACATACTAAACTTTGGGGATGTAACAATGACCTTGTGTGAACACTTTTCATTTAGAACGAACACACACACACACACACAAGTGAAACCTTGCTTTAAGGTTTTGAAGGTTCAGAGTCCTACCCTCCAACCACTAGGCAATACCACCTAATTTGGCTTCTGTTGACTCTTTACCACCTAAAAATAATACTCCCTTTTGCCATTACAAAAGCATTTTTCTTTTTCTTCCTCTCTCTCTCTTCCTTGCAAGGGAACCATGAATTCGAATTAGTGCCAGAGACAGGTCCAAGTAACTGCTAGATAGTTTATTTCCAAAGAATGGGAGAGAACGATTTCTGTTTCTTGGTCCCTGAGACCCTAACTGCATCAACAGGGACCAAGAAAAATAAATGGTTGTTCCCCCCATTTTTTGAAAATATACAATCTTGCAGTTATTTGGATCTGTCTCTGGCACTAATTGGAACTCGTGGGTCCCTTGCAAGGCAGAGAGCAGAAGTAAAGATAAACGCTTTGCACCTGGCTGAGGCTAATCAAATTAAGTCTCCACAAAACCTGCTGCACTCCATCTTCTGACGGCTACAAACTGCCAACACAGGGGTTCTTCTGTCATGCCCTACTCTGTCTCTTTCCTCCTTTGTTTTGCTTAACATACATTAAAAATAAACTAGAGACTTAAATAAAACATTAATATTATTTAAAATATGTATATACTACTTTTCAACACAAAGTGGTCTACAGAGCAAAGAAAGAAGACGGGAGCTGAATTAGGGGAGCTGGGAACCCCGCCGAGAGGAGCCAGCAGGTTGCCAACTTCCCCACCATCTCCTGCACCTGTGCCTTTGACAGCAGCTTGATCTGCAGACAGCAGCAGCTGATCGTGTTTCTTTCCATGCCCTGAAAAGCATCCGCTACTGACTGCTGTTAAAGGAACAGGACAGGCTGGATCTTTTTCTGGGCAGTTGGGAACTCGAGAGCCATGCCCCCCTGTGACTGTGGCCTGCCAAAAATCTGGAGTCTGAGTAGCAGGAAAATTAAACAGGCAATGTGGTATGAGGAATGCAGCTGAGCTCCAGCATAGCTCTGACTTGGACCTTTTCTGTCTGCAGTTCATGCACTCAAGGCCACCGGGCTAGCCTCAGAGATGCTGGTGCCTGAAGCGGAAAATCAGAATGTCTCCCCCCACACACACACCCATCCTAATTAACGAGTGGCACAATCCAGAGACAAATTGAGCTGTGTTCTCCTGCAGAGCCAGTGAGCGGAGTGGGGGGTGGATTTATCCTGACAGAGACACAGTCCTTCCCCCTCCAGGTGTCTTTTCGCCACAGGGGAGACAGGAAAGGGAGGACCTGCAGCACCCATCCTGCTGGGCCCCAGCGGAGGGTTCTGTCTTGGCTTCTTTAGCCTCTCTCTATTTCTGTCTTGCCATGCAGGAGTTGGTGAGGAGACAAAAAAAGAAAGGGGGCGACCCAGCCAGATGGAGGGGCCATCTCACTCTCTCCGCCTTGCAGGCAATGCTCGGATTGTGGGGGAAGGAACCCTTCATGCAACCCACAAGGTCCACCTGAACGCCGCCCCCCCCACCTCCAATTTTAGCTAAATACGCCTCGCCCAGTGACCTTCTACAAAGAATCTCTGGGGAGAACCATCACAAAAGGTTAGGTGGCCCTTCTGGCTCCCTGTAAAATGAGCACCCCTGGAGGTATTTGCACCCCAGTTTGATCTCCGCATCTTCGACGAATACGTTTCCCATAGATGCCACTCATTCTGCAGGCAAGCAGACCGAGGCCCCATATCTCTTGCACGCAGGAGAGGGGAGGGGATTCCGCGGGTCAGCCGATGGGTTCTCCCACACAGTGCGCTGCACTCACCCACGTTGCTCATCTCGGGCACAGTGGCATGGTAGGGGCCTTGCAAGAAGACCGGCGGATTGTCGTTGATGTCTTGGACTTTGATAATGAATTCCGAGGGTGGCTCCAGGGGTCGATTTGATGCCCGGTCCACGGCCTGAGCCAGTAAAGTATACTGGGCTTTCTCCTCCCGGTCCAACGTTTTGGTGACATGGATGTTCCCTGTCTTCTCATCAATCACAAAGACGGTGCCCGCCCCTTCTCCGGTCAGCACGTATTTGATACGGCCCTCGCCATGGTCAACGTCTGTGTGAAGCTGTCAGGGAAAGAGACCAGAGATGCAGAAGTTGGCAAAGATTATCTACCATATTCACCTGAATCCACGGCTAGTTCCCACCCTCCCTGCAAGTACTTTGATGTTAGAAATGGGGGTGCTGCTGTGTTAAATTTAGGGTCCTCTTCCTTCTGGGCAAAAACAGACAGAACCTGTATTTGATCTGCATTTTTTAAAAGGGAGTTGTCTTCTATTCGGGTGAATACAATATGTTATCTTGTGCTAAGGGATTTGGTGGTGGCCGCAGTAGCAATGAAGCCACTGGCAGCAATTGACTGAGCACCCCTCACCACAGAAAATCACAGAAGGATTTCTGGCTGCCATTGGATGAATTGCTCTGACCTCAGAGAGGTGGGGCTGAGCAATCCAGAGTTACAGACACATCAGATGTGAGAATTCAAGGTCTCTGTACAAGACCCTCTTGTGTACCTGCATGCTTGTGTGTGAGAATTTGACCCTCCTGCATCCCCACCTCCCATTTAATCACTTGTCTTAGAAATTTAGGGCAGGTGGTTTGCACGAAGGCTGATAATACCAACTTCTCTCATTGAGTTTATGGCTGAGATGCTCTTTGAACCAGGGACGTCTTGCCTGAAAACCAGTTTGAAATGAATGTTCTATTGCAGGGGTTCACAACCTAGCCTTGGGCCCCCACATCTGGGGATTATGGGAGTTGTAGTCCAGCAACATCTGGGGACCCAAGGGGGTAACCCCTGTTCTTGTGCCCCTGCAACCAGCACACAAGAAATGACTTTCAGTTAGTTTGATTCATCCTGGTCTTCGTCAAGAGTTTTTAATGGAACACACTGCATCCTTGAAACTTTTGAGCAAAACCTGAACATTTCCAAGAGAAAGCCTGACAGTACTGGGATAGGTGGCAGGGCCTAGGGAAAGAGGAAAGGAAGCAGCAGAGGCCTAGAAAAAGAGGCGTCCCGAGAGAAAGAGAAGGCCAGAGGGAGGTGTCTAATGAAGAAGTAGAGGCCTTCTTCTCTTGCAGAAGCTGGGAATATACCCCGGGGTCCTGGCCGTCCAATTCCCCGTATTAGACTCCACCTGCCGTCCATGCCAGAGTGTGGGGCCAGGCGTCTCTCGGGCTCACCCTCCCAATGAGGACAGGTTCCGGTCCCGCGTACTCCTCGATGACAAAGAACTGGTTCCAGACCCAGCTGCGGCGGGACCTGAGCAGCGGCCGTTCCCAGCGCTGAGATGCGTTTCCGCGGAAGAATCCAGCCTTGGACCCCTGGAACCTGTCACTGGGGGGCACCAGGCGGCCCGCACAGCCACAACCTCCCAACCAGGCCAGCAGGAGCTGCAGAAAGCTGGCCATGGCTCAGCCCCACCGTTCACGCCGCCTGCAGGGGGGGGCGCCACTCCTCCGTCTTGCCCATAGGGAACAGCTACCCCATCTGGATGGCTCTGGAGGGGAAAGGGAGGAGAGGAGAGAGATGAGCCAAGTGCCAGCCCAGCTGATCCCATACAATAATGTACCGACTTGTATCCACCCCATCTATGGTGACTGCATCATAGGGATAAACCACAGAGAAGCTCTTCTTACCTTTCCGATAGGGACCGAGTTGGAGGGGGGAGGGGGAGGAGGGGAAGAGGGAGAGGAACTGCAGCATAAAGTTATGTGCACACACACTTCGGGGCTCCCATTCTGCACCAGCTGTGCCAGAAGCAGCAGCAAGAGAGTCCAGATGCTATCTTTGGGCTTGCATGCTAGCTCTGCGCATGAGTCGAGAGAGGTGCTCCAGTTTCCTCTGGGTCACAGAGGTGGGGAGGCCACTGTTCAGCTCTGAGGCCTGCCCACTGGCACATGAGTGGAATTTGGCTGCCTCTGGGGGGAAAGGCTTTTTTCTCCCCAGAGACAGATTTACCTGGTACAGGTATGAAAAGGTTGTTGCTGCACTAGATAAATTGGTCCCCATGGAGTTTATGTTTCTGCGGTGTCTGTGCCATTCCTTCTCATCCTGGCTCATTGCTCCGGGGGCCTTCTCAGGCTAGGATGTCAGCCTTCCTCCCATGAGCAAGTTGCCACTGAGGCCTGCAAAATTCAGGGTCTAGTGGTTAGAGTGCTGGACTAGGACCGGGGAGACCCGAGTCCAAATCCCCATTCAGCCATGAAACTAGCTGGGTGACTCTGGGCCAGTCACTTCTCTCTCAGCCTAACCTACTTCACAGGGTTGTTGTGAGGAGAAACTTAAGCATGTAGTCCATTGCTCTGGGCTCCTTGGAGGAAGAGCGGGATATAAAATGTAGTAGTAGTAGTAGTAACAACAACAACAAGCTGGGCTAAACCTGGCAGTTATATCTGCCTGGGAACATCTGCTTGTTCTCACCCAGGAATTGCTAAGAATTGTTCACAGAGAGAAATAAGTTTGGGAGAAATAAGTTATATCTGCCTGGGAACATCTGCTTGTTCTCACCCAGGAATTGCTAAGAATTGTTCACAGAGAGAAATAAGTTTGGGAGAAATAAGTTATATCTGCCTGGGAACATCTGCTTGTTCTCACCCAGGAATTGCTAAGAATTGTTCACAGAGAGAAATAAGTTTGGGTGTTGCAGGGTGGCTGAGAGCTGGCTGGACTTTGGTATGGATAGCTGGATCAGTGTCATTTGGGGACTCACACTATTTGTGTGTTTGCTGCTGCACCTCTATAACACCTAATTAATATGGACATTTGTATAACAACAAACAAACAACAAACAACAAACAAGTTGCTACAGAGATGTCCCTGATCTGCAGTATTTTCTCTTTTCCCAGGGCAGCCCATAATTTTACATCCTTCACAAGGCACTCTATGGATCCAGTATTCCTTCCAACCCACACTGAGCCCACCCATCTGCAAAGCCACTAGGCCTCATGGGGCACCTACCCACCAGCCATCCACAACCGACGGTCTGCTTGTCTTCCCCCAAAGGGCAGCGTTCTCATGATCAACAGCCCTTGCCTTTCTCTCTCCATCGCTTCCCTCTTCCACCTCTCCCCACATTCGTCTTTAACCCATCCATCTGTCTCCTTAAACACACACCCGGTATTCATCCATCCGTCCACAGAGATCTTGAATATGCCCGTCACTCCATCCGCCTGCCGATCACCAACCTGTCCGCAGACAGCACTTAACTATTCATCTAAACCATCTGCCCATCCATCCGTCCATCCGTGCAGATTATTTATCTATCCGTTCGCCTGTCCCTGCCCCCCTCCCTTCTTCCCCTTCCCCGCACTCGGCTGCGTCTCTCCCTCTTGTTCTCACTTTCTCCCGCCTCATGCCTCCGTTCTACATTCCCCTCAGGTCTGGCTCCCCAGGCTGCCCTGCAGACAAGAGAGGAAAAATGATGGATGGAGCGAGAAATGGACAGACGGAGAGATAAATGCAGTGGCCACAAAGGGCAGAACAAGGCAGCGATATTGTCTGGGTATGTTTGGTTTCTGTTTTGAAAGCCACACACCCAAACCTACCCCAGTTTGAGGCCAGTGGTGAAAATGGGCAGGAACAGGCAGGTACAGGAAAACACAATGGAGGGGCAGCAAATATATTTCACCCACGTTCAACTCGGAGCTTAAGATATTGGCAAACGTTGTAGGCGTTCTGGAAAAACATATCATCCTCCACCATCGCCAATTTGGGTCACAGATGAAGCCTTAGAGTCCCGGTATCTTCTCTGCTCTAGGACCCTTCGCCACACTGCTGGGTCCATGGTTTGCCAGTGGGAGTGCCCTCTTTGGTCCATGTATCCCTCCAAAACAGTTCTCCTTCCTTCCTTCCTTCCGTAATTTCACTGCTTCTTCCCAGACTGGTATCTCTCTCTCTCCCAGGCCCAATTTGTATTTCTGTAGCTCCACTGGCATCCATATCCATTCTCTCTCTCTCTCTCTCTCTCTCTCAACCCCCTTGTTAATGACTTCCCTTTGAGGCCTTCGTTCAACCCAATTAACCTGCAGGGCAGCCAAGCCCAACTGCATCCTGACCTGCTGTCACCTTTCCAGCGTGGTCCAGCAATGCAGTTAATAAAACTCCTGCCCTTTGATGGCGCCCCCTACTGGAGCTCCAGTGAAGAACCCGTCCCAGACTCTACTCCAGCCCCCAACTCCCTGACCTACAATGGGCTGTAATCGGTGTAATTCATTCAGAGCGACAACTGATTCAGTCACTTGGCTTCTCTGTATTGATCGGAAATGAAGATAAACAGCGAGGAAATGAGCAAAAGTGGGAGGGGGAGGGAAGGAGAGACGGATAGGAAGCCAGCTAAGAGTCCATGACCAGCAGGTATTTTCCCCTTCTCCGCTTGGGATTTAATTTACGATGGGGGTGGGGGTGGGGAGTTCTGCTGATCAGGCACTCTTCCATTAAAGCCTCTGAATCTGTCTCCAGTGGGGGGGGGGGATGCAACCCTGGGCTATACAGCGGCATCTACTCCGGGCACAGTTTGAGTGCCTTTCTCTCCCCACAGAGGAACCACAGCCAACCCCCAACCCCCACCGCCATGCAACTAGGAGAAAAGCTCAGGCTTGCCTCTGAACATGTGCGGAGTGCCTTTGCCTGAGCAACTGCTCCCAAACATCTGGCCTCAGGGCTACTCCAGGGCAGGCATCCTTCACTGCCGAAACAGAGCCTTTCACTCAAAATAGGTCCGGGACTATGCATGGGCAAAAACGGCCTCAAATTGAGTTCTGAACTTGTCCTGACTTTCCTCCCACGTACGCATCTTTCACCCTGACCGCCTCCTTGCAGGGTCTCTGCCTGCCTCCTGCCTGTCCATCCGCCCTTCCATTCTCCTGCAAACAGGCTGTATGCGATCCAAAGGTTCTGGCCAAGCAGCTGCTGGGGCCTTGCAAGCAGAACCAGCACGAGACCCCTATGCACTGAGGCAGGACGCCAAATGCGGGCCCCTTCTGTGCATCCTCCCCGCCCCCCCCGCCCCCACTTGCTGGCACCCCAGTCATCTGCTTCCTGAGGCAACTGTCTCACCTCACCTTCTGGAAGGGCCAGCCCTGCTTGCAGGGTGTCCGGGGCAGCATATGCAGACTGCAAGGCAGCAATGTTTGCTTTGAGGCATGCCCCTGACAAAAACAGGGCACGTTTGCATTTTCTTGCCTCTAGGCTAAGGAGTGACAGGCTCCAAAATCTTTAAGAGGATATCAGAAAGAAATGAGAGAGGCGGGGTGGGGTGGGGAATCATTTGGCATCTCTGCTGAGGAGAGGGATAAGAAGTCACAGATCTAAACTAAAAGAGGACAGGGGGAGAGAGTAAACACTCCACTTTCTAATGCTGAAAGGCGTTTTGGTGCAGAATCCAGAGGAAAGAGCTATGATATGCAAGGACAAGGCAGTTGAGTTGAATCAGGAACCTTAATGCTCTATTTATTTATTTATCTTATTTATTTTTTTACATTTATTTTCCGCTCTTCCTCCAAGGAGCCCAGAGCGGTGTACTACATACTTGAGTTTCTCCTCACAACAACCCTGTGAAGTAGGTTAGGCTGAGAGAGAAGTGACTGGCCCAGAGCCACCCAGCAAGTCTCATGGCGGAATGGGGATTTGAACTCGGGTCTCCCCACTCCTAGTCCAGCACTCTAACCACCACACCACGCTGGGTCCACTAATGAGATAGATAACTGGCCCAGATCAATGAATGGATTAACCAGAAACACCACATCTGGAATGGAACAATCTATTGAGGGTGGGTCTAGCCTTTGCCATCTTTGCAGCTTCTCAAGAAGATGGCGGGCGGGCGAAGGCCGGCTTAGGCCTTGGTCAGCAACTCGATTTTGTGGAGGAATACTTGGCAAAAAGGATGGATGGTCCACACTAGCCCCCTGCCCATGCCATGGCCCCCTAGCAAGCTTTTCACCCCATGGCACTCTCTCCTTTCTTTCGTCTGTGGGTGGCACATGGTGGGGTTGCGGGGAACCAGTAAGCTTGGGAGGCCCAGCCTAACTAGACTTGGGCTTGAGCTGTACCATTCATGAGGCCCCTTACAACTCACAAATGCTTCCCCACCACCACCACCACACACACAATATTGAAATATAATTTGCTTTGCTTTCCCCATGTTTGGCATCTGAAAGCCAAACTCCGTATTGTGGTGTGGAGCGCCACAATTGCTTGAGAACAGTCTCCTCTCCCCGCTTTCTATCCTGTATTAGCAACTGTTCACACATGCACACAAGGGGCAGGAGGGGGACGCAAAGGCTCCTTCCTATGTGTGGAAAAAATGCTCAAAGGCGCCACTCCTTTGTTGGTTCCCAGATTAATTAACCCAGTATAATTAGCACCGGCAGTCAATGATGCAGCTTTGAATTAGCCCTGGCAAAACCTCCACTGCAGAGGTGCAGGGGATTCCCCGTGTTGTTAAGTTTTCCAGCTGTGTGAAGGAAAAGGATGGTTCCTCAGGTCTGCTAGCGGGACTTCTTCACTTGACATTTCCCAGACCGGCATCTTAAGACGGACGTTGGCAAGCCGCCCGAAAACTGTGCAAAAACGGCTAACTTGCAAGTGGTGGGTCACCCTGAATACCTCTGAACTCTCTGTGCCAGGGCCAAAAGTGGGTCAGCCCACCGCAGATCTGGGGAGTTTAATTGACAAGAGTCGGCCAGACCATCGTTTCATAAGAAACGATGGTCTTGAACCACTTGTGTGGAGTCCAGGACCAGCCTCTAATATTCTGACACCCGAGGCAAAAAAGGGGCTAAATGGCTCCTCCCCCACAACCTCATCCCTCGGCTCTATGCGCCTCTCGTCAACCTCATCCGGAAAGCACCTCCAAAGTGGCGCTCCCCTCACCACCTCTGCTGCAGAACCAGCGAGTTCAAGCCCAAGGTGATTCCATTTAGTCAAAGTTTGCTCCAAAATGGCGGCTCCTCAGCCACCTGAGGCAACGACTTTGGTCTGCTTCATGAGTGAGTGTGGGCAGCCTAGCTGAAGATTCAGACCGAGTAAAAAAAATCACACGAAAATACACCCTACAGATATTGAGATCACGCAGTGTAGATGACTGACGCCTTTAACACACATTAACCACCCTTTTCATTCACACAGTCAGGGTGATTTGCAAAGACTAGACAACTGTAATCACACCCCACCACCAAAAGAAAAAACAATCACAATACACATCTATAGGTGGAGCAGTGATTTTAATCTGTGTTAAAGATTGTAAACACTGAACAAAAGGGATGGCAGACGGGACTATTGATATTCTCTGCAGAGTTATCTAGAATCTAGTTGGCTCAACCGAGAATATCAAGGAGCGGCTGTGTGAACAGGCCACTGCCCTCTGCTCATGAAGAAGGTGCCAGTGATGAAGCCTGTCAAGATGTCCTGCCTTCTATCCTGGAAGTCATACCTCTGATACCACATATATGTGGCAGTCGGTTGTGGTTCTTCACAAGCTGAGGGGAAAGGCACTCTGCCCATGCTCAGAGCACATGTGTACTTGTTATTAGTATTATTATTTTACTATGTCCCAAGGCTGAATCCCAGTACTGGTGAAAACCAGCTCTGAGACTGAACCCTGGTTCCCACCCCAAGGACATTTTCCACAAGGGAGGCTAGTCCTGAAAAGGTTAATGTGGTTAATGTAGTATAAAAAGGAGAAGAGAGTTTTCCCACCCACCCCTAAAAATAAAATTTCCATTCATGTTGATGTAGCTATTTAATTCCATTTACTACAGATCTGGGAAGTGTAAAAAAGATTGCTGATTTATTTATTTTAAAGCAGAAGATCTGGAAGTGTAGATTCTAATCTGCATTAGGGACTGGGATTATGGAACCAGGGGACAGAATTTATTCTGACTTTAAAGACTCTGATCATGTCCATACACCCTAATCTGCTTTAAGTGATCTTGAGTGAACATGTCCATAGATTCTTTGATCCCCCTGGCTATTCATCCCCTGGGGCAAGAGTTCCCAGGCTTGGGCCACCACATGCTGTTGTTGGACTACAGCTTCCATCATCCCCTGCCACAACGGCCCGAGGATCAGAAATGTAGTTCAATCAAGCTTTCCTTGGAATGGAGATCAAGAGATGGGGAACAAAGCATGCCCTGTTAAATCGATGCTTATCAAACCGCTCTCAAAAGCACAGGAGCAGAGCTGGGAAAGAAAGGTGGCAACCCTAGCCCATCTAGCCATCTGTTTACTTATGCATTCTCCTCTCTAAGGACTCTCCAGAACAATCTTTCCCTTTTGCAGAGTAAAGGGGCAGATTAATTGACTCTGGGAACCAAAATAGAGTGGGATCCTCTATATGCTTGCACTTGTGTTTCAACAAATACATATGCAAAAAGTGGGGGCGGGAGTCCACATTGAATATTATATGGCCATTTATATGCTAAATATACTAAATAAATAATAAATTTAAATTACAGCTTTTAGCAGACCAGTGGAAAAAGATCTTGCCCCTTAGACTTCTTAGATGCTACGCACTAAAGGACACATCAGTGGGTCTAAACGTGGCTCCCTGCTTCCCCACTGAGCCTAGATTAATTCACCACTGGTTTGGGGTTGCCATTTAATTCATTCATCCTTCCCCTTCTCTGTGACTGTCCTTCTCTCCAGACCTCCATCCCCCTTCCTTCATTGATTCGCTCTTCCCTCCAGGCGGCTCTCGGTCTCTTTCCTGCCCGCCCCTCCCCTCCTGCCCAAATCTAAGCGGATTTTTTAGGATTAGTTATTCCCAGACCCTGGGAGAATAAACCCAACAAATCTTATTTCGCCTCGTCAGAAAATTGACTCCAAGTGACGGGTGAAGCGGGGCGGGGGGGGGCAGTATATGCAGCCTTCAGCTGGCAGGGAGAGGAAGGCAAAAAGGAAAGGGGAATGAATGGGGTGGGGTGAGGTGGGGTGACAGAATCACCATTAAAAATGGGTCCACAGGAAAGAAGGAAAAAAGCCACTGTGTGTTGTGTTGTGGACTGTGCAGGCTAAGCGGTGCAGTCTGGGATGGCAACCCTGCCTTGTGGGGGTTGGACTGGATGATCTTTGGGAAACCCTCTCCTCAGATGTGGTGAATCTACATGTTACTTCACAGGTGTAAGAATGAGAAAGTCTCAGCAGGTGGGAGAGCAGGTGGTGTGCGGTGCTCTGAGAGGCTGAGATGGGGGGGGCTTTGGGGATCAATCGATTGTGGGGCTGAGCTTAAATATTGGGGGGGGCTCTGAATATGGATGGGAAGGGGGCAAACCACTTGGTGCATGGTGGAAAGAATGGCATTCAGCAGGAAAGGGGCAGGGTGACTCTGGGATGGGGGTCAGGACTGAGTGAGGTGCATTAGCAGAGGAAGGGCCAGGATTTGGGGGGGGGGGTGCAGGCTCTGCTTGGGGACTGGGAGCAGGGATAGGCAGCCTCGCCATTTGAGCCAAGGGGCGCCCCAGTGCAGCTTCACACGGAGTGAGATGCCTGATTAAATCTGGAAGCAGAGATGAAATGGGGGGGGGGCCGGATTTGCGGGCTGAAAGTGAGGGGCAGCCAGGATCTTTGGGGGAGCAAAAGCTGGGGGGGGTGGTTCTGGGAGGGGAGACCTTGCGATCCCTCTCCTGCACCCCACCACCACCCCCGCCATGCCAGCAGGTGCCCCCCCCCTGCGCTGCAGTCTTAAGACTCCTGGGGTAGATTTACAACCCGGGGGCTGCGTGAGCGAAATTCCTAATGAGACGCCTCGGAATCGGGGAAGGAGGCAGACGGGAAGAAAGAGGAGAGGAAAGCGAGGGGGGCGCGGGGGGGCGGAGAGGGAGAGGGTAGGAAGCAGCGTCTGGGGGAGGGGGGTCCCTCGACCCCAGCCCCCTCCCTCCCAGACGGGAATCCCGCCAGCCACAACATTTGTCACCATCAATACGGAATTCTCGCCGGACGCGGAACGAAGAAAGGAAAAAGCCCGGCGGATGGACGAGGGCGGGAGCCTCTGGCTCGACGGCGCCCCCCCCTTCTGTCACGTCCCTAATCAAACTTTGATCCCCGACTCCCCCCAGGGAACAGGGGCGGATTGCGGGGGGGGGGGCGGGAGAGAGAGAGACTCACGAATAGCGGGAGCTGGGAAGGAAGGAAGGAAGGAGAAAGTGGGAGGGACAGAGGGGGGCCGGAGGAATGACTCCCCCCCCGCCCGCCCGCCCGCCACCGCTAAATACACAGACTTTGCTCTTATCAACTAGGGATTCCCCCACCCCTCCCGCCCCGCTCATCATCCCCTCCCCTGCCTTCAACAGTCTAGAGAATCCCCCCTCCCCAAAAGCCAGAAAGCTCACCACGGTGGGGAAGAGGTGGATGGAGAGGGCTGGCCGTGGGGCTCGTCCCCGAAGTGACTCCCGCCTCCCCACCCATCGGGGCACCTTCTTCACGCCCAGACCCTCCGGGGGCTCCTCCCTCTGTCATCCCATCCCCTGCTTCCTCCACCACCACCCCGACCAAAAAAAAAAAAGTCAAGGAACCTACCTGGGTCGCTGGGACTCTGGGAAGGGGGCAGGAAGAAAGGAAAGAAACAGAGATGGGGGGGGCGGGGGAGAGAGAGAGAGCGAGAGAGAGAGGGCGGGCGGGCGGGCGGGGGGCAAAGGGTGAGAAGGAAGAAGGGAGCGCGGTAGGACCAGCGACAGAGAGATGCAGGGATGCTCCTTCTGCAGAGATGCTCTTCTGATGCTCCCCCTCCCGCGCCTTTCTCAGCTACTACGCGCGCTCCCCCCCATCTCTCCCAAGCGCGGGGGGGGGCAGTCTGAGCGGGGAGAGGGAGGGAGGGAGGGAGGGAGGATGGAGAGAAACAGATGAGACAGCCCCCCCCCCATAGAGGAGCGACCACCACCTCTCCCCTCCTGGCACTGCGACAATGTCTCCCCCTCCTCTGCTGCCCCCCACCCCTGACCCACCAGGATCCCAGCCTCCAGCCTCCCACCATTCCAATAGGGACCCCCCTCCTAGTTTTTGGAACCCCAGAGAGTCCTTTCTCCCAACACTCAGTCTAGTCTGCAGTCATTTGCCCCACCAAATGGCAGCCAAATTGCCCCTCCAGTCCTGACGAACCCCCCAAGTCTCAGCCCCAGATTTTGTGGTGTGCTTCAGTGGTGACCCACACATTCCCATTCTCCTCTTCTCTATGTTTCATAATGCCCCCCATCCCCCCCCCGGTCCTTTCCCAAATCACAAGTGGGCTCTCTTCAGCTCTACTGGTGCCCCATCTCAGAACTGCCCCCCCCCATTGGTCCTGACCCAAGACTCTGTCAGACCCACACAGAAAACCCCTTGATTCTGGCCCCACATTCCCAGCCCTGTACTTCAGTTTTCCGGTTTATGACCCCTCCTTTCTCCCACTCCTCAGCCTTCTGCCATATGCTGCTGCCCCCTAACTCTGACCCATAGACAACTCCTACATCAGAAGGGGATCCACCTACATCTCCTCAGTCCTGATGCAAAGACACCCTTTCCCTCACACAGGGAATGCACCTTTCCATTCTGCCTCACAGTCTCCCCAAATCTCAGTTGAGCTTCCCCACAACACCCCGCAGTCCAGAACTGCCCCCCATATCCTAGCACCAGAGGCTGCCGCCTCCAGACTGAGCCCAGACCTCAGCGTTCAGTGTCAGCATGTGAATAATGGAAGCAAGAGGGCCTCTAGCCATGTACAGAGTGCATCCCACCTTCCGCCTGGTGTAGCAAGCAGACAGCCCCAGTACATCAGGGATGAGAGAGCGAGAGAGGGAGGGTAACCCCCAGATGGGTTCAAACCCCAGTAAGACCTCCCCTTTTCAGCCCCTTAAGATCTGTCTTGTCCCCGAAGCCCACCAGGACCAGGCCTCTGCTTTTCAGCTCTGCAGATGCCTCCCAACCCTGCCCCAGCCTCTTCCCTCACCCAGAACACCCCACCTGCTGTGTGCAAGCACCAGCCCCCCCCACCCCAAATGAATTGTTTGGCTGCAATTGCATTTTAATGAGCTTGTGAATATTTTAAGGGACCAGGAGAGGTGAGGGAGGCGGAAATGGGGCCTCCTTGGGAGAGGGTGTGCATGCGCCAAGGAAACGGGATGTGGGGGGCAGTAAAGAAGGGTGTGTGTGTGCTTTTTGCCCCATGCCCCCCCCCTCAATCACCTGCTCTTGCAGCCAGGGTCCTGGGAAAGGGGGGAGCACAGAAGCCTCCCCCATCTCTCGCGCCCTCCCCAGCCCGTTCTCTTGTTCCTTGAATTATTAACGAAGAGGAAACTTTGTGAATGCCTAACGAGGGCTCATTTTAAAAAATTGATAGTCGGGCTTATGCTCCCATGGAGTGCCAGTGGCCCCCTTGCCTCCCCACTTCTCTACACCCAGGAGGAAGAAATGGGGCCTGGAGGGGTACTAGGGGTCAACATGGAAGACCATGCAGGAAGAGCCCTGTTGGGTCGGGCCCAAGGAAGCCCATCCCATCCAGCCTCCTGTTTCCCAGAGTGGCTCACCAGATGCCTCCTCCGAGAAGCCCCCAGGCAGGGGGTGAGGGCTTGCCTTCTCTCCTGCTGTTGCTCCCCTGCCACTGGGATGGAGAGGCATCTTTTCTCCAAGGCTGGCCTTTGGCAGGAAACTCCAGAGAAGAAGGGTGACTGAGCGGGGAGCCCAAGAGAAATGGAGGGGAGGGCTGGAAACTCGGGGGGGGGGCGGCTCAGGCTTTGTGGCATATATGTGTGGGTCACAGGAACATCACAAGGGTGTGAGGGGAGAAGAGACCCCTGTGGGGACAGCAGAGGAGTGAATGAGGGCTTTGGGGGGTATCATCATCAGGAGGGGGGTGGGCTGAACAATGGGAGCGCTTTGGGGCAGGCCTGGAAGGCATCAGACACTGAGACCGGGGAGACCAAGATATACGGAGGGGGGGTGGGCTGTGAGTCACGCTCATGGAGGCCCCAGCGAGGCTGCTGGCATATTCATTATTGGTCTGCTTTTAACGATCGATTGAGGTTTAATTAACTGGCTGCGATTATTTGAGGGAATTTAAATAGCATAATTAACCCGGCGGGGGAACTGGGCTCTACTGCTGCGGAAGAGGGGAGGAGAGACAAGACTCCTGGACCCTGGGGGGGGGAGGGGGGGAGGGGAAATCCTGGGGTTGGGAGTGGGGCAGACTGAAGGGGGCCCATAAGGGAGCCAACCCATTTCCCCGCCAGGACACCTCTAGGGTGGGAGAAGGTCCTTGGTCCTTTCGAGGCACTGATGTTATGCGGGGGGGGGGGCATATCCCCCTAAGTGGGACAAGGTGTGGGGGGGAGAGACCAGATCTGTGCAGGAGAAGGCCAAAAGTTAAAAAGATGAGTAACTGTTCCTTAACAACAGTTGCAATCCCATCAAGCTGGGGTTAGAGGTCATACCTCTTAAAAATGTCAGGCTCATGAATGAATGGTGGGGTGTGGAGGGGGCCTAGATTATGGGGGTACAGGTTGGAGCAACAGTGTGTGGTGGGGTGTCTGTGGTTGGCAAGGGGGAGAGAAGCCGTCCATGGTGAGAGCTTTGGAGTGAACGGGTTACTTATGTATTTGTATGCATCCATTCAATTTCTATACTGCCCTTCCAAAAATGGCTCAGGGCTGTTTACACAGAGAAATAATAAATAAATAAGATGGATCCGTGTCCCCAAAGGGCTCACAGTCTAAAAAGAAACACAAGATAGACACCAGGAACAGTCACTGGAGGGATGCTGTGCTGGGGGTGGAGAGGGCCAGTTGCTCTCCCCCTGCTCAATAAAGAGAAGCCCCACGTTAAAAGGTGCCTCTTTGCCCAGTTAGTCCAAAGGGTCAAAGGACACGGCCAGGCCATTCTCCCGCATGCGAGGTGTGTGGGGAGTGGGACGGGAAGGAGTTGAGCCTCGGCTGGGGCGAGTCGGGAGATAATGGAAGGGCCGATGCTTGAGGGTGACGGCCGGGGTCAAGGGTCATAGGTCAGCGGCGGGCTGGGGCCAGGCGCTTTGCCAGGGAAAAGACCCCCCTTTCCAGGCTCCCTCCTGCAGCCGGCTCTCACACAGCCGGAGAAGAAAGAGGTGAAGGAGAAAGGCAAAAGCAGAGGAGAGATAAAAATAGACCCGCGAGGAGAAAGAGGACCCGGGGGAATCGCGTGGGAAAAGCGGAATCCTCCTCCCTCCATCCCTGGCTGCCACTCTTGTTTCTCTCCCCCCCCCTGCCCCCCGCCTGCCTTCTCCCACCCGGATCCTGCCACGGCCTCTCTCCTCCTCTGCTGCCCCACAGCAAAGCCCTGACCCCTCAACCTCAAGTAGGGCAGCGATCACATCCAATCCAGCCGTTCTGCAAATTCCCACACAGACAGCGGCAGACTGACTCCAGCTGAGAGGGAACGAACGGCACCCCCTGGCCCACAGGAAGCAGCGGAAAGCAAAAATGGGTGGCCTCTCCTCCACAGAGTGGTGGTGTAAAGTATATTTTAACAAGACACGTATTGATTTGCAATGGTGTCTTCATACAGTTAGTTTGTTTTATGGGAGGGTTTTTATCGTTGTGAGCCTTCTGGGATAGAGTCCGGCTTACCAACATCCAAAGCTGCCAACCAGAAAAGCCAGATAGAAGCCCTTGTCCAGAGCGAGCCCATCTCCCCCGTTGCTTGATCCCACCGGGATTTTCTCACTCACTTTTGCACTTAATTCCCTCTTCCTCCACCCCCATGAGGACTAGAAATGTGGGGTTTCTGTTAAAAACAAACACAGAGACATCCGTGACTTCCATTTTGCATCCAATAGCAAGTTCTGCGCTTGCATTTACTGCAGTCCAAAATCCACAGTGGGCTGTAAATAAGCTTTAAAAAGTAATAATCAGATGGTACATAGCGGTTAACAATGTATAATAAAACCACTGCAGTCATTAAAAAAGAGAGAGAGAAATCACCACCACAAGGTACATGAATGACCACTAACTGAGGGACAAGAGAGCTGTCCCCTTTGCTAAGCAGGGTCTGCCCTGGTTTGCATTTGGATGGGTGAAAACATGTGAGCACTGTTTGCTGTAAGATATTCCCCACAGGGGATGGGGCCATAGCTCAGTGGGAGAGCATCTGCTTGCATGCAGGAGGCCCCAGTTTCAACCTCTGGCATCTCCAGGTAGGGCCTGGAACCTTGGCAACTACCTGGCATCTCCATCTGAAACCTTGGAGAGCCGCTGCCAGTCAGTGTAGACAATACCGAGCTAGATGGACCAAAGATCTAACTTGGCAGCTTCCTCTATTCCCAGCCGCTACGACATCATTACAGCTCAATGGAACCTCCAGATTCAGGAGCAGTATACATCCAAGTGCCAACTTCTGAGGATAAAGTAGCCGGGCTAAGTCCTGCTTTGGGGCTTCCTAGAAGTATCTGGCCAGCTGCTATCAGGAACAAGATGATGGCCCTTTGGTTCAATGTTGCTTGCGTTTTTAATTTCACATCGCACCATTCGTGCATGCCTGGGGAAAAGGAGTGAGCAATTCAGGGTCTACAAAGGTGGAACTAAACGAGGAAGTGGGGATGGTAAGCAACGGTCACTGAGTTATCCTGGGATCTAAGGGCAGTGGGAAACCTCACCAGGCACCCAAGAGAGACTCTGGCATCCTTTTAGATGCATCAGCACCTGGGGAAAGCGGATAGGGCAGTGCTCCTATTGGCCCTAAGTGAGGGCCCCAGAGTAATAACCCCTGCTAACCGAGCAGAGAGGCACCTGTTTAAAGTGGTGATTCTCTTTATTGAGCAGGGGGAGAGTAACTGGCCCTCTCCACCCCCAGCACAGGACCTCCAGTGACAGTTGCTGGTGTCTACCTTGTGGTTTTTTTTTTTTTAGGAATGTGAGCCCTTTGGGGACAGGGAGCCATCTTATTTATTTATTTATTATTTCTCTGTGTAAACCACCCTGAGCCATTTTTGGAAGAGCGGTATAGAAATTGAATTATTATTATTATTATTATCATTAATAGATGAAACTGTGGACCACCTAATCAGCTGTTGTAAGAAGATCGCACAGACTGACTACAAACAAAGGCATGACAAGGTAGCAGGGATGATACACTGGAACACCTGCAAAAAATACAAGCTACCTGTAGCCAAGAATGGGTGGGACCATAAAACTGAAAAAGTTGAAGAAAATGAAGATGTAAAAATATTATGGGACTTCCAACTACAAACAGACAAACATCTGCCACACAATACACCAGATATAACTGTAGTCGAGAAGAAAGAAAAACAAGTCAAAATAATCGACATAGCAATACCAGGGGATCGCAGAATAGAAGAAAAAGAAATGGAAAAAATCACCAAATACAAAGATCTACAAACTGAAATTGAAAGGCTGTGGCAGAAAAAGACCAAAATAATCCTAGTGGTCATTGGCGCCCTGGGTGCAGTCCCAAAAGACCTTGAAGAGCACCTCAACACCATCGGGACCACAGAAATCACCACCAGCCAATTACAAAAAGCAGCTTTACTGGGATCAGCCTACATTCTGCGACGATATCTATAATAATTGACAATAAAATTCTGGCATTCCAGGTCCTTGGGAAGGACTCGATGTCTGGATAAAACAAACCAGTCAATAACACCTGTCTGACTGTGTAAATAAATAATAATAATAATTGCTGATTAGCATGTACTGCTTGGGCCGATGTCAAATCCTCTGGCTCCGCTGGCACAGAGCAGGGGCAACTGTTCCCACTGTTCAGTGCTGTGCTTGGGACTCCTTGAAGCGAAACGGAACCACAGAACCATCTTGGAAGGCGCACACTGGAACACGGCGAGGAAAGCGCAGGGATGGGCTGTGTCTTCTCGACAGCTCCGTGCACGCCTTCCAAGATGGCACTGGGGCTCCACAAGGGTCCCCACCAGTGCTAGGGAAAGTGCAGCATTGGCATGAAGGCTAGCCCAGTAGGGAGATTTGTTGCCCAAGTGGCCCCTGCTTGAAAAATAGCAAAGATCCCTGGACTAGGGTCTCCGAGCGGCCGGAGGGGGGGGGGCGCGGATTAGCCGCTTCTCCAGCTGGGCCCCTCCTCGCTCGTCTCTTCCCAACCCAATCCAGTTAGATAATGTAATCTCCCCGGCTTGAGCCAGAGTTAGGAGGATCGGAAGAGGAAATCGGGTGGATCAAGAAGCGAAATCTGCAATGGAGAATGGAAACGCAGCCGAGGTGGCGGTGTGGGTCTCGGAATGGCCTTTCATAACCTGCAAGGTCTATCCCACCTCCTCCAGGGCGTATAGACACACAGACTTCCACAAAGACAGGCTTGGCTTATCCAACTGGCAGAAAGGCACACAAAGGCCGCAGCCTACTGGTGGGTCCCCCCCGCCCTATACTATGCTCAGTTTAGCAGGTTGATTCTCTAGCAGCTGCGGGCCAATTGGTGCAAATCGCAGAGGAAGGAGCAGGCTGAAGAGAAGAGTGAAAAGGGGGCAGGAGAGAAGATGTGGGGATAAGGGACAGAGGAGGGTGGAAGGGAGGGGAGAGGAAAGCAGGAAGAAAAGAGTGGAACCAAGAACAGAGGAAAGAAAGCGGAAAAGGTAATTGGGGAGTGTGTGTGTGGGGGGGCAAGGCTTGGCCCAATTGCACAAGGCACCCAAAGCCATCGTTTAGGGCAGCAATAAGCTTGGGGGCTTGCCCATATGTGCCCAGAGATGCACCCCAGCATCGGCTCAGGCTGCACTGTTCCTCGGGTGCACCCAGGGTGTTGCAGGCAGAAAAGTGTTGTGAAGGCAGAAGGTCTCAGGCTCAATCCCTGGCAGCATCTCTAGATAAGACGGGGGGAAATTCCTGCCTGTAACCTCGGAGCGCTGCTGCCAGTCAGCGTAGACACTACTGAGCTTAAGGTACCGAGGGTCTGACTCAGTCGGTAGAAGGCAGTTTTCTGTTGCTATGAATGAACAGGGCAGAGTCGCACTCAAGCCTGGGGGAGAAAATGGTGTCAAAGGTCTGAGGTAGGGTTAACACCTCTGTTGCCTTGTATCAGGGGGCTAATACCCAGCGCCTAGCCCCATACTGGGGAGTTGGTAGGAGGCGGGGCCTTCTCTGGCCAGGCTCAAAATACTTAGCCATGGAATGCTGGAGCCACCTATTGGCCAGGAAGGGAATTGCACCCCTCCCTGCCTGATACATTTCGCCTTTTAGCCAGTGGGAGTTTTAGCCATTGATGCTCCCTCCCTCCCATGATTCCACTCTTGCTACCCAGAACTTTATGTACTCTGCCCCCCACCAAATACATGAAGCAAGGTGCCCCCGGCTTTTGAACCAAGGAACGTGGGAAGCCTACCCTCACCCCCATAAGGACTAGAAACGGGGCGGACCCTTCACAGCCTGGCTGCTGCTACGGCGTAGGTCGGACTCCTGGTGGCTGTGCAGGGACCACAGCCCCCACCAGGGAGAAAAGGCTGGACTTTTCTGCCCAACCTTCCCTGCTCAGTTTCAGGTCAAGACCAAGCTCTGCTGGGGAGCTCCTATCAGAAGTAGACAGCGGGTTCCGCTTACCCTCTGGGTATGCCTTGCTTCACACCTGACGAACACAACGCAAGACTGCCCCACAGATAAGAGGGGCCAGTGCTTGCCCTCCCCACCCGGGCCGACAAGACAAGACACACAGCAGGTATAAAACTAACGCCATCTCTTTATTATGCTCTCTTTCCTTTATCATCAGAATAAAAAAAAAACCCACCATTTCCCCAAAATAAAATACAAATTAACGAGGAGGGAACTGGCCCCAGGAGAAGAGGGGGATGGAGGGGCTGAAGCTAGGAGGGGAGGGAGAGGAGGTGAAGGACCCTGCGGTGGGTGGCGGTCTCCTCTGCACAACACCTCCTCCCCTCCCCTCTCCCCCCATAGCTGCTGGGAAGGGAAAGCCCAGCCCCCATTCTTCCTTCCCCCCAACAAACCAGGGCTAGATCCGAGGGAAGTGTGCCGCCGCCACCGCACCCCCCCCCCGATCAAGGTGAAGAAGCGGGATTCGGTCAGCGGCGCCCCCCTCTGTCCTGTACAGGCGTGCTGCGACTCCGGCTCCGGCTGTGGCGGGTCTTCGCTTCACGCCGCTCACGATCCCGGCCGCTGCTGCGCTCAGCCCCCCTGCTGGCTCCGCCTCCTGTGGCGTTGGGGCGCTCGCGCTCTCGACTGTGCTCCCGCCTCTTCTCCCGCTCGGCTTGGCGGCTGCGCTCCCGCTGGCGGGCTTCCTCCGCTTCCTGCTCCTTGCGACGGCGCTCCCGTTCCCGGGCTCTGGCGGCTCGCTCAGCCTGCTTCTGAACGTACTGGGAGGGGAGGGGGACGGAGAAGAGGCAAGAGGCGGAAAGGGTCAGTAAGAGGGGTGTAGAGGCGGAGGGCAAGCCCATCAGTGGCAACCAGGCTGGATGGCTCTAGGCCAGGGATTCTCAACTTGTTGGGCCCCCAGATGTTTCTGGACTTCAACTCCCACAATCCTCAGGCCCAGGGGCCTTTGGCTGGGGATTATGGGAGTTGAGGAGAGCTGGTCTTGTGGTAGCAAGCATGACTTGTCCCCTTAGCTAAGCAGGGTCCACCCTGGTTGCATATGAATGGGAGACAAGAAGTGTGAGCCCTGTAAGAGATTCCCCTCATCAGGGGATGGAGCCGCTCTAGGAAGAGCAGAAGGTTCCAAGTTCCCTCCCTGGCAGCATCCCCAAGATAGGGCTGAGAGAGATTCCTGCCCGCAACCTTGGAGAAGCCGCTGCCAGTCTGTGAAGACAATACTGAGCTAGATAAGAGCAATGGTCTGACTCAGTATGTGGCAGCTTCCTATGTTCTTAAGTCCAATAACATCTGGGGACCCAACGTTGAGAATCCCTGCTCTAGGCTACCTCCAGGCTCAGCAGGCCTGAGGTATTTGCAGATCGCAGATCTCTGCATCCATGACTAACAAGTTTCCCACACCTCTGAAGACCAGCTGCAGGGGAGCAACACAGGAAAGTGTGTGTGGGGGGGGGGCGTGCTTTCACCTCCTGCTTGTGGGCTTCCCCAAAGCATCTGAAAGGCTACTGGCAGCAATGGCAAGCTGGACTAGAAAAGACTTTGGGCCTGATCCAGCAAGGCACTTCTTAGGAGATGAGAGAAGCCCCACTGAACTGGGAGGGCAGGAGGCAGGCAGAAGCACTGCCGTGCAAGGCTGCCTTCCCAAACACAGACTCCTTCTCATGGGAGTTGTCTTTGCTCACATTTCTGGGGCAGGCAAGACTGTTCAGCATGCGGTCTTCAGCGGCCTGTTTGTCCCTCTGCTCTGCTCCACAATTAGTGGAAATTATGCAAAACAAGCGATTCATGAATATTTGCATAGCCTGCATGCTGGGGATCTCCAGTTTCTTTCCCTCCCCCTTGCATAACCTAAGTTTTGAGCCTTTTTGATAATGGGGCGGGTGGGGGAGAGACCCTGTGGCACTCTCCCTTTTCCTCCTCCACGGCCTCCCTCCCCAATGCCTGAATGGAAACCAAGTGGATCTGAGCACTGCTGCCTTGGGTGTTCTCCTGCTCCAGCCGGAAGCCAAAGGCACTCCATGCCAACCAGACGGGATTCCAATCCCTGCCTGCCGTCTTTGCCTGGAGCTCTTGAGGGGCCGGATTCCTCACCTGGGTGTCCGTGAGGGGCAGCCAGTAGATGCAGGGGGCTGCCTTGGTTTTGCGGAAGAGATCGTCCAGCAGTTTCGCGGGGGGTTCCTCTTGTGCCTTTTCTGTGGGGGGTAGAAAGAGGGAGGCGGTAAGCAGAGGGGCGGTGATGGTCCCAAGGCCAGCCGGTGCTCTGCGAAAGACTAGCCCACCCACACTTTGGGGCCTCACAACATGGCGGCTGCTGAAAGGGGAGGAGCCAGAACTCCCCAAAGGAGGGTCCCAATAAAGAAAGACACGACTCCCGTGTTGCCAGCACCTTTGTGAATGTGCTGACCTGCAAAAATACCGGGTCGGGTCGGGAGCGTCCCACTTGGACCCTCCCATGTGCAAGTGCAAGATGGGCACAATCAGTGACAACTGCAAATCCATCAGGCCCTCCCTGCACAAGGCTCCCAAGGCGAGAGAGAGCTGCCCCCACTTCTCACGAAGGCCCAGCAACGCCTACCCTTCTTCTCCGCTTTCTTCTCCTTGGACTTGGGCCGCTCCTTGCGGCGCCTCTCTCGGGACCGGGAGCGAGAGCGCGGCCCCTCCCGCACCTTGTCGCGGTCCCACTCCCGCTCCGCCCGGGTCCGCTCCCGGCGCTCCATCTCTCGCTCCCGCTCGGCCCACTGCTCTCGCACGGCCGCCTCCCGCTCCCGTGCCTCCGAGCGCCGGGACAGATCGCGCTCCCCCCGCGCTGCCGGGCCCGCCCCCGGGAGGGCCAAAGCTTCGTCGGTCTTGGCTTCTGCGGGACGCTCGGCCAGCAGCCCTCGGTGGAAATCCAGCTGGGAATGAGAGAGCGGAGGAGGATCAGGCACACGCCGTGGGTCTCCCTTACTCCGAGTCTGGGGTGAGGAACTCCCACCATTTGCATGATTGGATTCTAACCATTACCTTTTACATTTTTAGCCACTTTGGGGGTTCCTCATGAGGTAACAAATGCAACAGAACTTGAAAAATAAAGCTAAATGTCTTTGTGATATTGGACCAAAGATCTGATTAGTGAAGCACTCTATGACAATGGCCCATCACACCCCATTCTTCAAAAGCCCGCTTGATCTACTGGCCATCACAACATCGTGTGCCAATCAATTCCATAGGAAAAGATGGCATGTTAAGACATTTGTTTGTTTTCATCTAGGCTGAATTTGCTGCCGAAGTCCAGAGTCCCTCTGTTTATGTAGAAGCTCCAATTTCTTGAGCTTTTCTTTGGAGGGACAATGCTCCCAACCCCACTTTTCTGCCCTAGCTCTGGTTCTACGCTCTCAGGGGTGGCCAACCTGAAGTTGCCCAGCTGCTGTTGGACTACAACTCCCACCATCCCCAGCTGCAATAAATTGCCACCCCTATACTATGTCCTTTTGGGGTGAGGTAACCAGAAGACCAAAAAAGAAAAGAAAAAAGTATGGCAGCTTTTCTGTCACCCCAGGCTACCCTAGTCAGGAGCACCCACTCTGGGGAGAGAGGGGCAGGAGATGCCCCACAGCACCCTCCCAACCGTGCCCCCCAACTTCTCCCACCCCCCATACCTCATCTTGCTCAGCAAAATCAGCTGATAAGAATTTGGGGTTGGACTGCGGCCATTTGACGCCATGGAGGGCGTTGCGAGTTGCTACGGCTTCCTCCACCGTCGAATACTGAAAAGGCAGGCAAAGAGACGGACACATTCAGGATTTCGTTTCAAGTCGAGCTTCAGTTTCCCAATATGCTTTGGGGCAGGAGGCTGCCACCAACCAACACAGGAGGCTGGGTGGCGAGCAAAGGATGAGCATTTGGTAACAACTTATGTCCACAGACAGTCTTGTATATAGCTGCGTCCCACAAAGGATTTTGCAAAGCCTGGCATCCCAAGTACCTCGACTTTCATTTTAGTTTTGAAAAAGGAATTTTATAGCCCTTTTGTGAATCCCCCCACCAATGCATGTTCTCTGTGGGGTGTGTGTGTTATCCAGGAAGCATAGTTATTAAGACATTTTCCTATTAGGGGTGTGTGTGCGTGTGTGGCAAACAATCAAGCGCTTCAAGGGATGCCTGTTCTAGAGCCATTTCCCCGGGTTCCTTGACTGCAGCCACAAGCAGGCCCGACGGAAGATTCTGCTCTTCCCCAGCAGGGGAGACAGGGAGGCCAAGGCGGCCAGGGACTCACCGTGACGTAGCAGTGCGATTTGATCTTGTCGATCCAGAAGGCCTCCTCCACCAGAGTGCCTGTCCGGCCCAGCAGCTCCTTCAGTTGCCCCAGAGTGAAGGGTCTCACCTGGGTGCAGACAATCAGGGGTCAGAAAGGCGCGGGCCCAACACGCAGCCCTGATCTTGCACACTCCCTGCTGGCTGCTAGAGCCCCCAGCACTTACCAGGTTGCAGATGTGGACGATGCAGCTGACCTTACCGCGTGGAGGGGAGGGGATCTGGGCCGTGCGGACGGGGTCGTCAATGGTGATGGAGACGCCCAAGCGTTGCTGGCTTATGGACCGCCGGGTCAGCGTGTCACTCAGTGTGACTGCAGGGTGGGGAGGAGGAAGGAAGCAAACAGAGAGGGAGCAGGGTTCAGAAACGTGAGGGTCACCTCCCATCCCACCCTGCCGTTCAACGCCCAGCAAGCAGCAACACCCTCTGTATCCCGCTACCTTTTTTCACTTCATGTTCCACAGGTGGTGGCAGCACGGCCTCCACCGCAACAACAGGAGGAGCCTCCGGTTGCTCTTCCTCACGGGCCTTCTCCTCCTCCTCTTCCTCTTCCCCTTGGCCATTCTCCTGGCCTTCAGCTGGCACCACCTGTGGAGAAAACGGTATTACAGGGCCTGGGTTTTTTGGAAAGCAGAGAAGGGAGATACCTACCCCTTTGAATCAATCTATGACTAGGCATCTACAAATCCACTGGCAAGCCTGCCAGTGGTGAGTGCCCCCCGCCCTCTGGCAAGCAGGACGTCCAGCCCCACCCAGATCTCCTCCCTAGAGACCTCATTCCCACTGCCACTATTATTATTATTATTTATTTATTAACTAAGACAAAATATATATTGAAATACATCTTAGAATTCATAATATTACAGGACCATATTGCTCCTGATACTCAACATATGCATACAGTGTGGAATTTAAGAAGAACGAACCAACTAAGAAAAAAGGAAGAAAGAGAGATAACATATTTGGCCTACTTGGTTTTCATTTTCTCTCGGCTAGCTGAAGTGACCATCTTTAAAGTAACCATATAATTATTTCTTATGCTATTGACAGTATCGTCTTGCTCAAATTTTCTTGATTGTACTTCTTATTCCAAAACCACTTAAACTTATTCCACTCTCTTTCAAATATAGTCATAGCTTTAACTGTCCCATTTTTTATTTTAACGGCTGCACTTATTTTCTCCGTAAGTATAACCCACCAGGACTTCCGGTGCCATTCCTCAATGCTCAGCAATCTACTGGACTTCCAATATTTGGCTATCAGTAGTTTTGCTGCTACCAGTTACCCACCATCCTTCTATTTACTTTTTAACAGAGCTTCTCAAGTTCATTAAAAGTACAAAACTGCCATTTTTGAGAAGGTAAGAAGCAGCAGCAGCAGGAATCCTTTCTGAGAAGCAGGAGAGAGGACTCCCACTATTCCTTACTATCTCCGTATCGCTGTGCAAATGACAGAAGACTCGCTTCTCTCCTAAGCCCTCTGCCTGTGTGCCAGAAAAGGATCCAAGGGGATTGGTGGAAACTGCAAAGGGCTGGCTGGCTAGTGAGCCAAGCCTAAATTTGTGGATCCACATCTATGATCACAAACAGGAGTGTAGGAACAGAGGAGGCTTCCTTATGTGGAATCAGACCCTCAGTCTGTCTAGCTCAGTACTGTCTGCACTGACTGGCAGCAGCTCTCCAAGGTTTCAGGCAGGAATCTGTCCCAGCTCTACCAGGAGATGCTGCCAGGGAATGAACTTGGAACACGAACATACACACATGCATGCATGCACACCCACCCACCCACCTGTGTGACGGTGCGGCAGATCTTCAGGGCTTTCTCGTGCGTGGGCTCCTCTGGGTGGCGCTCAGCTTCATCTTCGGAGATGCGCGAGTCATCGGCATGGAGGTCCACCACCACTTCTTGGCCCCCTGTTGGCGGCTTGATCTCAGGGATCAGACTCTGGAGGAAGGCAGGCAGAGAGGACCCCGTCAAGCAGGCTGCAACCTCCAGCCCGCCCGAGCTCAGACACGCCCCCGCACGCGGCTGAGCGCGTACCTTGAGGGACTCGGTGGTGATGCTGATGGAAGGCTTCTTTTGCGTGGCAGCCGTGCTGGCTCCCCAGCGCCGCTTCCGCCCTCCCGGCTGGCTCCCCTCCGTGTCGCTGTTCGTCGCTGCCGGGCCCTTGGCCACTGCCGACGCTGCAGCCGAGAGAGAGCAGACCCAGAGCTGAGAACCTGCACGGCGACGGGACGGGCTCTCTTTTTCAAAAGCAAGGGCGCCTCAAGGGCAGAGAGGCAGGAGCTTCAGTTTAACCTCAGGCCAGCACCTCAAGGGCCCAGGACGGAATCCCCTGCCACTCTCACAACCCTGGAGTGGAGAGCGCCTGGGCAAAAAGTCTGCTTGCATCTGGTCTCCTCCACTTGACCGAGAACCTTATGTCCCCCCTATCCCAGATGAGTGGGGGCAGGTTTGGATAGAAATGCACACCACACATGCTCAGAAGCAGAGGCCCTTCTTTATTATTCCACATGCAGCAGGGCTGTCCAGGTCTTGGGGCTCAAAGCGGCTTCAAACTAAGCTCAGCTCCTACCAGAAAGCCCCACTCCCTTTAGTGGTCAAATGAGCATCCAGCCAGGGAGAAAGAGAGCAAGGCAACTCCACTCAAAACAACGACCAAATTTGTCCCTCACTGCAACCCATAAATCTCAGCAAACCTCTCCACTTTATTATTATTGAACAGAATCAGATCTTTCTTTTCAGCCAAGTCCCCAAAGTGGCTTACAATGGCAGTAACATATTAGTAAGATTAATAAAGTAACAACTGCAAACATAAGATGCTGCCTCATACTTAATCAGTCTCCATCTATATCAGGAGTTCTTAAACTTGGGGTCACCAGATGATGTTGGACTACCATTGCCACCATCCCCAGTCACAATGGCCTTTGGCTGATGCGAGTTGCAGTCCAACATACATATAGCACCTGGGGACCCAAGGTTGGGAACCCCTACCCTATGACATATCCCAGAATCCTTTGCAACCCTCAGGGGTTCTTTGCCAGAAGTGCAGGGGCTTCTCAGCACAGAAGATGGAGTGGAAAAGCTTCCCTGGAGATAGGAAACGCTGAAATAACTACCCCTGCAGAGCCCCTTTTTTAGAACTGGAGAGACAATTCTCATCCACATAAGGGTGGAGTCAGTGTTGCAGTAGCAAGGAGGAAGTGTCCCCTTTTGTTAGGCAGGGTTCACCGTGGCTTGCCTTTGGATGGATGACATTCCCCTTAGGGTGGGAGCATCTGAGCCATTTTAATTTAATTTAATTTAATTTAATTTAATATAAATAAAGTAACCACTTTGGCAACTTCTGTTGAAAAGTGGTATATAGTGTGTGTATATACAGATCGTTATCTGCTTGCATACAGAATATCCCCGGTTCAATCCCAGGTAGGGCTGGGAAAGGCTCTTGCCTGAAACCTTGGAGCGCTGCTGCCAGTCAGGGTAGAGACAGGCTGCTGCCAATCAGGGTAGACGCCGCCCTCCAGCTGTTGCTGGCCCACAACTCCCATCATCTTGAGCCACTGGCCACTGTGGATGGGAGTGGATGAGGATAAGAGCTGCAGGCCAACATCTGCAGGAGGGCTGCAGTTTGACACTCACGGGGTGGATGGTCCTGAGCTAGACGGACCAGGGGTCTCACTCGGCAGAAGGCAGCCTCCCTATTTCCTAGGAGACGTGAAGATTTGCCAGGCGGCTACATCTGCCCCTGGCCGTGGCTCTCTCTTCCCTGACCCTACCTGGAGAGCGAACCTGGGGCCTTTTGCATGAAAAGCAGGGGCTCAGCCACACAACTGCATCTCCAAAGAGGCCCCACCTCAGCCCTGGAAGGCAGCCATTTCACTCCCTCCCCAAGAGTAAAGCAAGCCAAGGCAGCTGCTCCTGGCTAAAAAACTCAAATGTAAAGCGTCCCCCCCCGCCCCCCAGCAAAAAGACCCACCAAACACAGAGAGGGCAGCGTTAGCGGGGCAAGCACAGGGGCACCTCCTTTACTTACAGACAACAGAGATCTTCCTCTTGATGGCCTTCGGCTGGGCTGAACCCTGCAGAGAAAGGAGAGGGAACAGCAGGAGACAAAAAAGGAAGGGGCGGGGGGGAGAGAGAGAGAGAGAAAGAGAGAGAGCCCCACACAGAGGGGGTAATCAGGTCAGCATCAGAGGGCTTGGAACGTGCCTGCTGGGGGAGGTTGTGGGGGTGGGGAAGAGGGCATCAGTAATGAAGGAGGGGCCCAGATGGGGAGGTGGGAGTTGGGCAAGGGGGAATTCTCTGCCGATTCAAGAATAAAGTGGAGATGCTCAAATCCTTGCCTCACCCCCTTGGCTACCTCCATGGAGACTACAGGCTGGTCGTGGGGCACAGGACATTCCCCGCCTTCACACACTGTACTCCCACTTCCTCTCACCTGAGGGGTCCCATTATGCAGACTATTTACGGAAGCACTTTGTATCTCGGATCCCAAACAACTTGATCTGAAAGTAATGTCTAGTCCTTGGGAATGCAAGAGGCAAGACCTCTGCAGGGACACGGGTTTGAAATTTTTTTTAAGGACCAATAACTGCGCTTGCTGCTAGACAGAAGCAATGTTGTCCCTAAATACTAGAGAACCCCTAAGTATTAGGACACATTTAGAGAGACTCCTCCTATGCCACATCATCATGTTCTGCATGCTATCATAGAGCAGGGGTTCCCAGCCTGTGGGTACTCCTGATGCTGCTGAACAACAACAACAAATTGTAGCTGGGGGTGATGGGAACTGTAGTTCAGTAATATCTGGGAGTACCACAGGTTGGGAACCCGTTATGGAGCACTGACGCTGGTTTTGGCCTCAGCAGAGCTTAAGTCAGACAACCCTTTTTAAAAACCATGCCCTCACTGGTGATGAAATGTGCAAGCGACAAATTAACACAGGACAATTCAGCTGCTTGAGCTCTCCATCCTGCCTAATGAAGGGGGAAAGTGTAACTCAAAAGCCTGCCCAATACCTGCATGCACAGTCAGAGCTCTTTTCCAGACTCCAGCAAGAACTGAAGACACACTTGTAAAAAGCCACCCAGCAGCTCAAGCAAGGAAACAAAATCCCCCCCCCCAGTGGACGATTTTATATGCTGGAGAGAGTGGGGCTCTTGGGTGTTTTCTTCTCTTTTTAGACAATCAATGGGCCACAATGGAGTATGTGGATATGCAGACCAATGAACAATTTTGGTGGACAGATTTACAACCCCAACGTTACTCTTATACAGTCCAGCCCAGCCCAAGGCAGAGAGGCTGCTTTGGAAGAGAGAGAAAATTCAAGGTGCTGAGACTGAACTGTAATCACCACAGCACCTGAAGTGTTTCTAGTCCTCCATAATCTAATTTAAGTGTCCTGATTTTTGTACTTTGGGATCTGCCACAGGAGTGACTCAGCTAGTGCAGACCTAGCACACCTATAGGTTTTCTCAAAAGAGTGAACAACCTCTGAGCACATGGCGCTTGTACACCAGGCACCACTCACTCTCAGCTATATGGAGAAGACACATCTGTTTACCATGGAATTAGAACATAAGAACAGCCCTGCTGAACCAGGCCCAAGGTTCATCCGGTCCAGCATCCTGCTTCACACAGTGGCCCACCAGATGCCTCTGAGAAGCCCAAAAGGCAACAGATGGAGGCATGCCCTCTCTCCTGCGGCTGCTCCCCTGCAACTGGTATTTAGAGGCATCTTGCCTCTGAGGCTGGAGGTGGCCTATAGCCACTAGACTAGTAGCCATTGATAGACCTGTCCTCCATGAAATGGTCTAAGCCCCTTTTAAAGCCATCCAAGCAAGTGGCCATCACCACATCTCGTGGCAGACAATTCCATAGATTAATTATGCGCTGCACGAAAAACTACTTCCTTTTGTTGGTCCTCAATTTCTTGGCCATCTGTTTCATGGGATGGCCCTTGGTTCTAGTGTTGTGTGAGAGGGAGAACAATTTCTCTTTGTCCACGCTCTCTGTCTACTCCATGCATAATTTTATATACCTCTATCATGTCTCCCTGTGGTTGCTTCTTTCCCAAAGTAAAGAGCCCCAGATGCTGTAGCCTTGCCTCATAAGGATGGTGCACCAGACCCCTGGTCAACTTAGTTTCCTTCTTCTGCATCTGTTTCAGTTCTATAATGTCCTTTCTAAGATACAGTGCCCAGAAATGTACTCAGTACTCCAATTGTGGCCACACCATAGATTTGTATACGGGCATTATATTAGCATTTTTATTTTCAACCCCCTTTCTAGTTATCCCTAGCATGGAATTGGTCTTTTTCACGGCTGCCACGCACTGAATTGACACCTTTTTACTCTCTGTCCACCACAACCCCAAGATCTCTCTCCTGGTCAGTCACTGACAGCTCAGACCCCAACAGTGTATATGTGAAGTTAGGGTTTATTGGCCCCAATATACATCACTTTACACATGCTTAAATTGAACTAAATTTGCCATTTTGTCGTTCACTCACCTAGCTTGGAGAGATCCTTTTGGAGCTTTTCACAATCTGTTGTGGACTTCACTACTCTAAATAGTTTAGTGTCACTGCAAATTGGCCGCTCCACTGCTCATCCCAACTTCTTGATCATTTATGAATAAGTTAAAGAGCACCGGTCCCAGTACAGAGCCCTGGGGGACCCCACTTCTTACTTCCCTCCATTGTGAAAATTGTCCATTTATTCCTATCCTCTATTTCCTGTCCTTCAACCAGTTACCAATCCACACATGAACCTGTCCCCTTATCCCATGACTACCAAGTTTACTCAAGAGCTTTTGGTGGGGACCTTTTTGGAAGTCCAAGTATATACTATGTCAACTGGATCACCTTTATCCACATGCCTGCTGACACTCTCAAAGAACTCCAAAAGGTTAGTGAGGCAAGACCTTTGCAGAAGCCATGCTGGTTCTCCTTCAGCAAGGCCTGTTGTTCTATACATTGAACAATTTTGTCCTTAAGTATGCTTTCCTTCAATTTATCTGGCATAGAAGTTAAGCTAACCGGCCTGTAGTTTCCCAGATCCCCCTGGATCCTTTTTTAAAAATCGGAATTACATTGGCTACTTTCCAGTCCTCTAGTACAAAGCCTGATTGTAGGGACAAGTTACACATTTTTGCTAGGGGATCAGCAATTTCACATTTGAGTTCCTACAGAACTCTTGGGTGGATGCCATCTGGCCCCGGCAATTTGTAAATTTTTAGTTTTCCAAGACAGTAGGGATGTGCACAAACTGGCGTTCAGACGGTTCGGCAGTGGTGGTGGTTTACCTTTAAGGAGCAGGGAGGGTGCCTCCCACCCACCCCCTCGCCACATTTCCCCCACCGGCGCGGGGCTGCTGCGCACCTTCTTTTAGGTCACGGTCATACCAGAAGTAGCTGGTGCTCATGTGTGACATGTACACCGGCCACTTCTGGTACAACACTGACCAGGGCTGCAAGGAGGCCCCACACCAGCCTTTTTGGTGACAGCGCAGGCGGAGAGGGATGGGCAGCTTCCCTGCTCCTTAAACGTAACACCCACCCCCCGCTGAACCATCCAAACTCTGGACCTCTGAACCGGTTCAGCTGTTTGTAAAAGGACTGCCAAACCGGTTTGTGCACATCCCTACAGACAGTTTAGAACATCCTCTTTCGTCACCTCAAATTGGCCCAGTTCTTCAGCCTCCAAGCCTGAGGAGCTCAGTTCCAGAGCGGTCAGTATCCTCTGCCATGAAGAGAGATGCAAAGAACTCACTCAGCTTCTCTGCAATCTCTTTATCCTCCTTAATAACCCCTTTCACGACGTCATCGTCAAAGGTCTAACCACTTGCTAGAAGCTGGAATCTGATTTGGGTGGCTTGGCTACATCCCACTTCACCCACCACAAGCCTACTGTCAGTTTTCCAAGTCTGCATTCACATGAACAAAGGCAACGAGTGTAAGAGACATCTGTGGATGAGATTCTTATTTCATTGTAAGACACCCTGACAGGGTTTCTGTAAGTGAGGGCTGAGGTTAAAAAAGACACCCACAATATTGAGAAAGAAGTACCTTCCTTCTGCATTATTTTTCACACATTCTTCCTCTCCAAAAAGCGTTCTATTGAGTAGCCAGGAGAGGACACCCCAGGGCTCCCCCTACTTTGTTTTCCAATGAGATCGTGGCCCTTCTTTCTGTGGTAGACCGAAGCCTCCTGGGAAGGAGCAACATTCAGACATTCAAGGAGAGGCGGTCCCTGCTCATCTGATCCTCCTGCTCATCTGAGGAGAGCCTGCTCATCTGATCCTCCCTCAGGCCTCCCTCAGGCCCAGTCTGCACACAGCCAAGGCCATGTGGGGTGCCACCAAAAAACCTCTCCCCTGTGGTCCAGGAGCACATTGCCTGGGTAACTGCTGATCATACAGGGTCACACGGATTGCCATGTTCCATCCCCTGCCAGCACAGCCCCTCTTATCCAACCGCTGACACTGAAGGGGAACCGCATAATTAGTGCAAGCTCATGTGATGAGAGCCTCCTAGGTTACCAAGGGGACGTGGGATCCAGCCACAAGCGTATGCTTTCTTCAGGGGTTCCTCTACCACCTCAACAATGTACTAATTCAGCCCCAGTGGGGGCAAAAAAGGAGCTAGTTAAATAATTTGCTAAATTGAAGAAACTGTTCTGGGGAAACAGAATGGGCTAACGTGAACCTCCATTTTGGGGAGTGGAAGTTCTTGATTTTGTGGTAATGCATTCTCAACCTTGGATGATGGGAGTTGTAGTCCAACAACATTTGGAGACCCAAGTTTGAGAGCTCCTAGAGTAATGCTTTCTGCCCTATAACATTTCCACACATCCACTTTATTCCTGAATAGCAGATCCCCAAGGAAATGAAGGGGGCAGGTGGTTGGGAGTAGAATCACCATCCCAATATCAAGATGCTCCTCAGTTTGAGCATGGATGGGGCTTGGACCAAACCAAAGCCAACATATGAGCTAGGCTGCATTCCCCCATCATTAAAAAAAAGAAGAAGAAGCAGCAGCAGCAGGGGAACAACCCTCCATTTAAACTAAAAACATGACCCACCCACCCCCAGGAGAAGTTGGAACTGATTTTTTTTCCTTTAAAAAATTAAATTAAAAAGAAAATAAACCAAAATTAGGACAAGCGCTCCAGCTACCCTCTCACACCTGGGGCAGGGTCTTCTGTTCAGCCAATCGCACCTCAGTGTGTGCGCTGTATCTAGGCAACGGCTGGTCCAATCGGAACGAGCCCTCCCTGGCCTGAAAGGTGCGTGCTTGGTTGGGTTGGGTGACAAGAGAGGTGGTGGTTGGTTGGTAGGTAGGAACCTAGCGCTCGATTGGCTGGTGGTCGGAGTCAAAGTGTCCCGGAGGAGAGAGGGCGAGGCAGAAGCGCCTCCCCCACTGGCAAAGCAGGGGGTGGAGGGAGGGTCAAGGCATCAGTTCTCAGCAGGCAGAGACGGGGCCAATTGACAGCCAAGCACCGGTGCCTGGCAGAGTCCCATAAGCGGTGGGGGACTTTGTGGGGTTGATGGACTGCAGCTGGAGAACTGACTTCACAGTGGGGCAGCCATCCAAGCAGCGAGTGGAGACTGGCCCCAAAAGTCCTTTTCTGGAAGGGATTCCAGGTCCGGCGGCAGCAGGACAGCGACGCCAAGAGAAGTCCTTGATGGCAAGAGGACCACCACTTTTTGGAAAACCTGAGTAAACAAAGTCCTCTTAGGCGACACTTTGCGACTCCAGGAACTCTGTGGAGGCGGAAGTCTTTGACAGACGGTGGAGAAAACCAGGGCTTGCAAGTAGGCGGCAAGGTTTGTGACAACCAGCAACTTGACACACCAGAGACCTCGAAAGAGAACTCCAAAGACGAAAGGCCTCCAAAGCCCAGTCCCCAAAGCAACCAAGGAACCACTGGGGCGGGTCAGGATGCGGGAGCTGAAGAGCATCAGTCAGGAGCCCCCTTGAGGCGCTGCGGAGGGCCAAGCGTGACGGAGAACTGGCACAGACGCAGGAGACGCTGCAAGGTGGCTGGAACTCCCAAGGTGGTGGAGGAAGTTCTCCCAGCTGTCTCCTCTCAAGGGAAGGAACCAGAAACGATGGCCACCATTTTCTGCATGATGGCGGAGACTTCACAACCAGCGCCAATTGCTTTTTGTGAGTAGAAGGTTCTACAGCAGGACACCGGAAGTCTCTGAAGCTGGGCTCGTACCAATGGAAGCCTTGGAGTGGTGGCAGAGACCCTGGGAACGCACAGCAGAGACTCGGCTCTCCCAAGAGCAGGGAACAGCACCGGGCGGTCAGCAGGAGGCCAAGATGTAGCAACAGCAGAAGGTCTCGAGTTCTTGGAGCCAGCTCAAGTCCATGAGACTCCCCGCCAGGCAGGGTTCAATTCTCTTGGATTCCGGAGTTTTAACTAGGAACCAGCAGAAAGCAGGCATGGTTCTGGGAACGAGATGGAGCTTTCGGACCCACAGAAGAGTACCAGAGGATCCAGGAGACCCACGGAGCGTGTGGGACTCCCAGAGGCACGTTCCTTTAGCAGAGAGCTCTGCTGGTCCAGAGGTGGAGGACCTGGTGGCTGAAACGGTGCCAGGAAAGGCTTCTCATGGGCAGCAGAGAGACGGTCTTCGAACCTCTCATCCACCTCCACAGGTACCTGCCTGTGCAGCCTGCTCAAGGACGCCCGCGCTCTCTCTCTCCGGTTCTCTCTCTCTCACTCTCTCTTTCGCACTCCCGGTGGATTGGAGCCTCTTTAAAATGGGGATCAGAACAAACGAGTCCAGAGGAGAACGTCAACGGGGTTGTGGGGGAAGCTATCTTTAGGGTGGGGGGAAGCAAGGCCTGGCCCCACCCTCCCCTCTTCTTAGCGGCATGAAAAGCAGAGTCTGGCGCGCGAATGTGTTTGTGTCCCCAAACAGCCCTGCCCGGCACCCAGCCCCTTTTCACAGAGTAGGAGAGAGGCCAGGTTCATACACTGGCTCAGGATATGACAAGTCAAATCTTGGACAATATGGGGCTGGGAGGGGGGTGGGCAACATGAACCTTTCAATAAAATGACATTCAGCAAACAAATTATATTCGGCCCTCCCCAAACCAGGGTCTTTGTTACCCAATAGCTACATTCACAGGACATGGGGCAGGAGGCTGGGATTATGGGAAGGGACCCAACATATGGCTTGTAATTTCATGGAGCCACTGTCTCTTGAAACATTTACACCAAACACTGGCTTGAGACAGAGAGCTACATATTGGGAGCTAAAATTTAGAATTCTAAGCTCAGGCTATTCGAGTTGTACACCATTCTGCATCCCGTGTAAATTAAGCAAACTGAACAAATGTGCATAATTTCTGTGATTCTGCTTAATTAATTCTACAATTTTTAAACTCCTCTGCATCACTTATTTTGGCTTTGTTAATAATTGGGAGGGGCAAGGGGCTCTGCAGCAGCTTGAAATCCTGCCTCCCATCCAGCACAGAAAGCCTTCTCCAGCCCCCGCTCTGGCTTCACAGAGCTCCACAGGCAGTGCCCACCAACCTTCCAGCCTAATTACCCAACCATAAGGGCTAGAAACTCAGCTCTTTTTTGTTAAAAATGAAAGCAACATTTCCCAGGAAGGCGAACTTCATGCCTGCTCTTGCATGAGCTCTTTCTGAGCTCTTGGGGAATCACGACTGACGCAAAGCCTTGGTACAAGGCCCCTTGCATTCAAGGTGACAAGGAACGAGAGGAGGGTTTGGGTGGAACATCAGAAGCTGCCTTCCACCGAGTCAGACCATTGGTCCATCTAGCTCAGTAGGACCTACCCTGACTGGCAGCAGCTTCTCCAAGGTTTCAGGCAGGCCTCCAGCCTTACCTGGAGATGCTGCCAGGGACTGAACCTGTGACCTTCTGTGTGCAAAGCAGAGGCTCTACCGCTGAACTATGGCTCCCTCCCCAATGGGATGCCAAGGAAGAGGAAGACCCCTCTCCCACCACACTTTAACAGAGCACCCAGCTCTCGCTGCAGGGGTCTGAGACCCACAAGTGCCTCCGCGTGCCCCTGTGCGCCTTCCAGCTCTCCAGGCCGGCCACCAGTCCTGCCCTCTCCTGGCTGCCACTACGCACCCCAGGGGTCCCCTGCCCGTGCGCCCAGGGGAGCCCCACACGCTACCTCTTTCTTCTCCTCATCTTCGGGGCCCGCGCCAGGTCCAGAGGGCTCTGGGGATGTGTGTTCATCGGGGCCCGGCTCAGGAGCCTCGCTCTCTGGTCGGGGCTCAGACGGCTCCATTGGCACCTCTTGCTTCTCCTCGCTGCGTGGAGAGAGGGAGAGAGGCGGTCACTTGTGGCCAGGGCCTGGCAGGCACGAGGGGCAGCCCCCCCCCCACACACACACCCCGCCCGCCGCACCTGGAGGAAGCAGGGCTGCTGCTGCTGCTGCAACATGCACCCCAAAGAGCTCCAGTCACCACAGCCCCATGAAACCACCTCAAGATGCTTAATGAAAGGCGGCATGAAAACGGAACAACAAATAAAACGAAATCTTCGCCCACTGGGCCTCCGGGGAAAGCCTCCCCTCTAGCTGCAAACCCACCCACCGCCAATCCCTGAAGAAATGCATCCCCCTCCATCTAACTCCGGCCCTCCCAAACTTCAGCCACCCCCAAAGCCATCCTCCTCCTCACTGCACCCCAGCAAGGCTGAACTTGAGCCACAGCTCTGCACTGGAGCGGAAGAAGATGCCCGAGCATGTGCAAAGTGCCTTTTCTTCACCTACAGAGAGGCCCACAGCCAGCTCTCTCACATCTGGGGTGAGGGGTCAGGAGACAGTGGTTTCCAAAGCAGAGGGGCAACCTCTTTCTGGAAGCCAACCACTGCACCCCTAGGGAGCAGCGGATTTCCAAATTGCGAAGACCCAT